>NC_092373.1:41439450-41806820 GCF_030028105.1 Mobula birostris | reverse complement strand
TGCATTTATAACCTTACGATTAGAGTACTGTGTTACTTATTTCTTTAATAAAACTTTCTTAGTTCCAGTAATCCAGACTCCAACTAAGTGGTCCATTTCTGCTGGTTTGGCAACCCAGTTACGGGGTACGTAACATAGTATATTTGGTGTTCTGTGAACACAACACTGTAGTTCTATCTATAATAATCTCTTGGCTTTGAAAACATAGATGGGAAATGTACTGAAGCCCAGTAACAGTTAGTATGTGCCCACATCATGCGTATGAAGAAACCATTGCATTAGACACCAAGGACTTCTGTACACCATATGCGAGTGAGTAAATGTGCAGAAGTATACAGCGACTTGGTGAGTGAATGCAGACATCTCACCTCTCCCGGAAGTTCTGGGGTCTCCCGCATATTAATAGTGGCTCCCTGATGCCCGCAAATTATATACAATATCACGGAAATCAATTTTTTAAGAGCGAGCAAACGAGAGAAAGCAAGAGAGAGCGAGAGCAAGCAAGCGAGAGAGCACGAGAGAAAGAGAGAGAGCGTGCCATGGCAGAGTGTTCCAAAAAAAGAAAATATAAAACGTACGTCACCCCAGACTACACTAAAGTGTACCCCTGCCTAATAGGGGTCAAAATAATGACAGTGTTGCTCGCTGTGGTGTTTGCAACAGTGACTTTTCTATTGCCCATGGTGGGTTAAGACTGTAAAAGACATGCTGAGGTAAATTTAACAAATGTCATTCATTCATTAGCATAGCTAATGTTATTTAAACTAGCTAACTAGTTGCTAAGGAGCTACTCTATTGCAGACATACCACCTCTCCCAGAAGTTCCAGAAGTCTCCCGCGCATTGATGGTGCTACCTCCCTGAAGTGAGTTTTTGCAGGGTGGGATGTCTGGTGAATGTGCTATGCTAGACTCTGTTGGACTGTGAATATGTAGGGAAGTGCACAGGAAGTCAGTTGCAGCATAACTAAATTGCTTTTCTCCACTTCCTAATGTTAGTGTCAGTCCAGAAATTTGAGCAGCAGTTATGCACATGAGTAAGCTCTGACCAGACCTCTGCATGTAAAGCTATTTTGATAGATTACGGGACATCTTGGGCACTCCTGGAGCAATGTGGCATTTCTAGTACTGCGGACTTCCCTGTAAATGTCTGAATTAGTTGTCTTTATCCTTCAGCTCACACTGCTCCCTACTACTAGACCATCAGCCACATGACTGACTGTCAGTGTTTGGTGAGATGTTGGAATCCATTATTAAGGATGAGGTTTCAGGATACTTGGAGGCACATGATAAAACAGGCCAATGTCAACATGATTTCCTTCAGGGAAAATCTTGCCTGGCAAGCCTGGTGAAATTCTTTGTGGAAGTAACAGGGTGGATGGACAAAGGAGAATTGGTGGATGTTGTTTATTTGGATTTTCAGAAGGTCTTTGACAAGGTGCTGCACATAAGGCCACTAGCCAAGATAAGAACCTGTGGTATTACAGGAAAAGTACTAGCATGTATAGAAGGCAGGAGGCAGAGAGTGGGAATAAAGGAGCCTTTCTTGGTTGGCAGCTGGTGACTAGTAGTTTCTGCAGAGCTTAGTATTAGGACCAATACTTTTCATGGTATATGTCAAATGATTTGGATGATGGAATTATGGCTAAGGTTGCAGACAATACAAAGATAGGTCTAATGACAATGGTCACCACTGCAGAGGCAGTCACAAATAGTGCAGGTATGCATATGCAGTGGAGCTTATTGTTCGTTGCAAGCGTGGAGATAAGGTGCCTTCATTTGTTGAAGTTATACAAATAATAGTTATATATTTAAATGTGCAGTTCCTTACATCCATTACAGTATTAGTTTGACGCACCTCTTCTGCTCTAAGGGAACACTTCTTATCCACAACAAGAAATCAGGGTTGTGCTCATCATCAAAGCAAATGGGCTGGAGTATATGTGTAGCATGCCTGCAATTTCCTGATATCAGTGCCCTGCATGTGAGGCCCCTCATCAAAAGTATAAACTCGTGAAATCTGCCTTTGCGTCACTTTGTGAGTAATCTTTCACTTGCTAAGTCTATGTAAATTCACCTTGTGTAATCTCCATCATTTTGATACACCAAGGCATTCCACAGGAACGTTCAATTGTCAGCAAATTTTAGAATTTGCTTTCAATCCTCTTCTGCAGTTCTGTCAATTCATCAAAGAAACACTTTCAGACATTGCCTCACAGTGATGTTTTCAATTTACAACTGTTTTCTTATTTAATTGTAATGCAGCTTTACCTTTCTATTATTAAAAGATTTTTGTTCAAAAATACAAATAAATAATACTGTTTCAATTTACTTTATCCATCAATTCCTTCAGACAGATCTAATATTTCTGAGCTGTGACTTTTTTATCTGAAGTTGCACAATCTTTTACACATCAATCTTCCAAAGCTCAGTTATTCGTCACTGTAGGCATATTTTCTATAGTTAACTCCATCATTGACTTTTCTGCTAGTCAACTATCTTACATACCTTATTCTTCTATTAAACTTCAGTCAACTTGCTGTCTCCTACTTCACTTTTTCTGTGTTTAAAAGTTTTGTCCACAAAAACCTTTATATTGATAAAATCAGTTCAATTGTAATCCAGTGTAATCGCGCTCAGATTATGGAGAGGTGATGATTTCCTTTAAGTCTCTGTTGTCCCAGCTGAAATCTTCATGTAGATTTGCTACACTTTGGCAAGTTCACAAAATTGGACAGAAGGAGGGACTGGCTGGAGGTAGATATATTAGGGAAATTTAATAAACTCTTAGATAGGCACATGGATGATAGAAAAGTGGAAGATACTGTCTTGGTCCCTTAGCTGGATGGTGAGATGCTATCACCAAAAGCAAAAAATAGTCAATCATGTTACCCATCAGCAATTTTTTCCCATCAACGTCCTTGAAATCAGCAGGTGAAATCTTATCAGATTCATCACTTTTCTATCCTTCTCTCCATCAGTAACAAAATGATGGAAATTACTAGTAAGCAGCATCTACTCACCAATCTCTTGCTCACTGACACTTAGGTTATGCCAAGACCATTTGGCTCCAGATATCATCACTACCATAGTGTAATAAGCTCTCCAGGCCTGTGCAGGTCACTGGAGAACATTGAGCGCTGAGGTTTCAGAGCAATTGAATTGGTCAATTGTTGTTTAACAAGAGTCATCAATCGCTTGTGTTTTTCTCGAGTGGCTTGCTGTTTGTAATGTGGTCTCCTGGTGCTCTCTGTTTAATCCTGTTAAGTTTATTTTGATTGGCTCAGTGACTCCTTGTTACTTGTATTATTTAAGTGGATTCCTGATAAACACTAATCGCGAGGTCCTAGTTTTGAGAATGTTAATTCTTATTGCGTCTCTCGGCTGAGCCACCAATGTTATTTTGCTATTATCATGAATAAATTCTAGTTGACATCTCTACATCAGAGTCTATCTTTCCTCTGCACTTGGATTTCAATATTGCCAATGCACATCGTCCAAACACCAACCAAAGAGCTGAATTTCCAAGAGACTGCCATTTGCTGCTGATAGAGAGAAGGCTGCTTGGATGAGTCCTTGTGAACTGAAGGGTGTTGATACAGGGTATTAGTGACATTATCATAATTGTAAAAATTAGATGATTGGGTTCCTTGTGATTGGAGATGGGGTTGCCTAGAAATTGTATCATGAATGTTGCTTGCCACTTTGCCTATTCCTGAATATAGCAGGAACCAGTTAATTATCTCAACTCCAAATAAAACTGTGAATACATTTTTTACATTTTTTGGCATGCTAGAAGGAAGGTACTCACAAAGTATTTGAAAATTATTGGACCATGCTGCTGCCCAAAGCAACTCTTGTAACAATATCTTGGGACTGACACAACAGACCAACAGCCACAAACGTTTTGTGTTTGAGTTGTGACTGCTACCAGTGGAAAGTTTTCCATTTTGATTCTTACTGGCTTCAATGTAATTAGGACTCCTTGACACCAGACTCAAATAGGACTGTATTGTAAAGGATATGCTCTCTCTCTTTATCCCTGGAATTTAGCTCTTAAATCCATGTTTGGATCCAAGCGTGGCTATGAAACCTTCTACACTGGGGAGGAAACCAAATTTCTTAATAAAATGCATAAATGATAAATCAGAATTTTAATCTTGTTTACCTTTAAGGAATCATTAGAGGAAACTTCCATATCAGATGAAGCACAGTAAGTGGAAAACAAATCGTGATTTCACTGTTCCATTCTCCCACCCACTACCACCACTTCCCCGGTATATCTGTAATTTTACTTCATATTTTTACACACATCTTTTTACCCATAAAATTACATCTTAATCAACTACGGGGATGAAAGTGAACTTTCCTTTAGTTAGATCAATGAATATGGTACTTCTGCAAGTTTAGACAGGTGGAAAATGAAGTGTTATGACTTGGCCTTCCTATGGGTTGCAAATCTGTTGACTCTGGGAGAAAGAGAAACCTTGATAACTTGGTGATATGAATGACATTTTTTTCAACAATGCTTTGTGTAGATTGCAGATAAATCAGAGCCAAATGGAGATGAAGATTAAAGTGTGAATGTAGTCTTGTATCAGTCGCACCACAGATATCGCTTGAACTTCCAGCACAGTTTCACCTATCCTTTGTGTAAATACAATATGCATTGCACTGTGCTCTTTATGAGCAGCTTAACTAAAAATCTGAGCTCTAAGACCTGTATCATAATATACAGGTTGAGCTTTGAGAACCTTAGTCATTCCTGATCCATTGCCCAGATTTTACAATTTCATTGGTTCACATCCTTGTTCTTGTGTGCTTCCTATGAATATCTTAGACTGGACCAAAGCATCGACTGTACTCTTTCCCTAAATGTTGCCTGGCTTGCTGAGTTCCTCCAGCATTTCCTGTGTGTTGCTCGGATTTCCAGCATCTGCAGATTTTCTCTTGTTTGTGATTAGACTGGATCTACTCTTGTTTATTCATTCCCAATCTTAGTTCATAATTCTCTATTGATGCTATTTTACTGATGACTTTTTAGCCCCTTGCAACCTATTATTTCTTTATTGATCACTGGCATTAGTTTCATTCTTTCTGTTTGTGGATATATACATACCAATTACTTTAAGTCCATACAGCTTAGTCAGCTGGTACCTTTAGTTAAAGGTTGCAGAATAAAAATAATCAACATGGAACAGGCACTAGGAAAGAGCAAAATCAATCAGAGCTGCAGTTAAGATTACTGAAGAAAAAAACAGCCACTGACAGAAGTGCAAAGTCAGCATGCGTGAGAAAGCTTGTCATCAGTGAATAAATTTTCAATGCGACGGGAGTAGAAACGCTTTCCTTGGCTATTCTTGGTTTTTGCTGTATGAAGGACATTCCCTTTATTCTCTCCATTTCTCCCCTTCCCCTTCCCCTCACTTAGCACATGCAGGTTTTCTCAGTTTCCAATACCAATGAAGAATCACTGTCCTGAAACATTAACTGCTTTTTTCTCCACGTGTTGTCTGACCTATTGATTATTTACAGTATTTTCTGTTTTTAGTTTACTCTAATAGACTGCTGTCTGTTCTGGATGGATTGTAAATGAGATCCAAGGGAAATTCCAGATCTTACATCTGATCTGAGTCACAAGGAATCTGGGGTACTTGGTTCAGCATTGAGTGATATTATAACAGAACCTTCCAAGTGCATATATCTCATGCAAGCTAAAACCAATAAACCTAGGGTACACTTAGAAAATACAGATGATTATAATACTTCTGAATTATATATTGGCTGCATAAAATTGTCTTAACTTGAAAAAAATAAAGAGGATTTAAGAGAGCATTTGACATTACCACACTCTGCTCCCAGCATATGAAGGGAAGATGGTACTCTTCACATTCTATCTCTCAATGTGGCACATTAGAGCCCCAGGAACTGCAGTAGGTTACTTTTGAAACATTGACATTTTTCAGTGTAAGAAATTGAGGGAAAACAGTTTCTGAACAAAATATGGAATTCAAGTGCTAGATTTGAGTGATTTTGTTGATATTTATAACCTTAGTATATTCACTGATTTTGTTCTAATCTGGTATAAATTTCTTTTGCTACCATTTAAATTTAGATATGTGAATGTAAAGGAATACTTTAATGTCCTTTGTATAGCCACTCTGATACTAAGACCACTGTGCTGCTCCAAAGAGCGCTATATGAGGTCATTCTTACCCTCAGCCATTTGGCTCTATAATGAGTCAACCTATAACTGGGGAAATGATGACCCCCTCCTGTTAGACTGTGGTAACTATCTTGTATTCTTTCTACTTCTCTTCTAATATTTATATCAGTGCACTTGTAATGCTGCTGTGCCACTGTCATTTCATTTGGGATCACTAAAGTATATCTATCTATTTTGTTCTGACCTGGTATAACTTTCCTCTTATTATTATGCTACCATTTTAGTTCAGATATGATTACTGTGAATGTAAAGGAATACTTCAATGTGCTTTGTACCTTGGATCTGTAAAAGCAAGATTTTTAATTCAGAAATTTAATGGACTAATTAAATAGAGAACCATTGACTTGCCGCCATCTTTGCACAGTAATTGTATTCAAAAAGTGTTGAAAATTTTGGTGCATACAGAAGAGGCAAATCTTCATGTATATGAACAAATGGATATGTTTTGTTTAGGTAGTGAAATCTGACTGCTTTATTTGATTCAAGCTTACAAGTCTTGGCTTCTTTTTCAGGAGCTGCATTTGGTCGCCTTGTTGGAGAGAGTATGGCAGCCTGGTTTCCTGATGGTATCCATGCAGATGGTAGTACTTATCGTATTGTGCCAGGTGGATACGCTGTTGTAGGTAAGACTTTTTCTGTCTACAATAATTATTTTTGGCCACAACGGAAGAAGAAATAAATGCAGTGTACGCCAAGTTCACCAGTCAGGTGCTTCATTCACCGATTTTTCTCCCCAGGTGCGGCAGCGCTGTCAGGTGCAGTGACCCACACGATTTCCACCTCAGTCATTGTTTTCGAGCTCACGGGTCAGATATCCCACATTCTGCCAGTTATGATAGCCGTCATCCTGGCCAATGCTGTTTCCCAAAGCCTGCAGCCCTCCGTCTATGACAGCATCATTCGCATCAAGAAGCTTCCATACCTTCCTGAGCTCGGCTGGGGGCACCTTGAGTGAGTAGTTTGATCAGTTACTCCTCTTGAAAGGGATTGGTTATGTCAAGGATGTTAAAGCTTTAAAGAGTTGATATTTTCATTGTAGATTATGTGAAATATTTTGGCAAGTTAATTGATGGTTGGCACCCATTGGCACCCTGACCTCACTGTTTTCAAATGCTAGACAAGGATCACTAGAAATTCTGATTTTGAAAGATGGAATGAAGGCATTTGGAAGGATGTAAAGGGGATGCCAACTTTGTATCATGGTTGGAAGAACTGAGAGCCTTGCCAGCATTTAATATTAGAGCTTGATTCCTCTTTAGTATATTTTGAGGCAAAGCCCAAATCATGAATTGGAGACACCAGACGCTGAAGGTACTATAGTCCAGAGCAAAAAAAAACAAACTGCTGGAAGAAGGAAGAACCCAGCAGGTGAAGCAGCATCTGTGGAAAGAATGGAAATGTCCACATTTCAAGCTGAGGCCCTGCATCAGAATAAAGGGATGCAGGGTCTTGATCAAAACATTGACAATTCCTTTCCCTCCATATATATACTTCCCAACACTGAGTTCTTGCTGCAGTGCTTTTTTTGTTCTGTCTTGTAAACTGAGCATTAAAATCATATTTGAACAAAGGTGCAAAGAGAACTGATGAAACCAAGTGAGCACTGGTGATTAGACTATAGCTGACAATCACTTTTTTGCTTGACGAACAGAATCGCATGAAAAAGCTTAAATCTGCCTGTTTTTGGTTGTGTACATGTCCTTTATGTGACACAGCAAACGTGTGTTTATGCTTCTAATATTCTATTTTTCATATCTTTTCGATGATCATTGAAGGTTTTGCTGCTATGACCTGCTTTCTCACCCACATACACATATCTAAGGATCAAAAACCTGAAGTGCAGTGGGACTTGGGAGTCCTCATGCAGGATTCCCTGAAAGTTAATTGCAGGTTCAGCTGGTGGTGAGGAAGGCAAATGCAATGTTAGCATTTATTTGAGAGGACTAGAATATAAAAACAAGGATGTAATACTGAAGCTCTTAAAGGCACTGGCGATGCCTCACTTAGGGTATTGTGAGCAGTTTTGGGCCTCTTATCTAAGAAAGGAAGTGCTTTCATTGGAGAGGGTTCAAAGGAGATTCAAAAAGGATTCTGGGATTGAAAGGCTTATCATATGAGGACCATTTGGTGGCTCTGCACCTGTATTTACTGGAATTCAGAAGAATGAGGGGTGACCTTATTGAACCTATCAAATGTTGAAAGGCTTCAATAGAATGGATGTGGAGAGGATGTTTCTTATGGCAGGGGGAGTTTAGGACCAGAGGCCACAGCCACAAAATAGAGGGATATCCATTCAGAATGGAGATGAGGAAGAACTTCTTTAACCAGAGAGTGGTGAATCTGTGGAATTTGTTGCCACAGATGGCTTTAGAGGTCAGGTCAATGAGTGTATTTAAGGCAGAAGTTGATAGACTCTTGATTCGTCGGGGTGTAAAAGGTTACAGGGAGAAGGTGGGGGAGTAGGGTTGAGAGGGAAATGAATCAGCAATGATCAAATAGCAGAGCAGACTCGATGGGCTGAATGGCCTAATTCTGCTGCAATGTCTTATCATCTTAAGATCAGTGACAATGACTCTATCTTATATTTGCCTATAATTCTCTCTACTGTTGTATTCCGCCTTGAAAAAATAATTCCTATTGCTGTATCTCCTTTGTCATTGATCATCCAGTTTAAATCATATTGCAAAATATTTTTCAAGTTGTTTCAATATTTTTCCACAGTTTGATTAATTCAACATGTGCATTTTCTCTTGATTTTCCAAGATCATGAATCCTTTTCTCATTTCTGCTGATGCCTGTGATATTCTTACCCTCACTGCAGTCTATTTCCCTTTTGCAACTTATTTGTGTTGTTGATAATTTGTTTAATATCTGACAGCCTTGCAATTGAAATATTCTTTTCATAACTATATTTTTAGTACTTTAGGTGGTAGAATATTGCAAAATATTGATCAAATTGTTATTCTTTCCAATTTAATGATGGCGAAGAAGAAGACTATTTGGCCCAATGAGTCGTGCCAACTCCCCAGTAAAACAAGTCCCATCAATCCTACTCTTTATTTTTCTGAGGCCCTTCGCATTATTTTCTAGCTCCCCTTTAAATTTTTCTCCTACATACCTGTAATAATTGGTAATATTCAGTAGCCAGTTAACTTAACAGCATGTGAAAGGAAATCAGAGTACATGAAGAAAATCCACGTTACCACGGAGACCATACAATCTCCACACAGAGCTCTGGTCTGAACCCAGGTCATTGGAAGCCATAAACACTGACTATTGCAGCACTGTGCATCAGTGATCCCTTTCAGAAGTTTGCATCTATGAATGTCTGTTGTGTCATGGTCTTTTCATGATAAAGTACCTCAACATTACTGTTATTGGTAACATTATTAATGAATGCTCTTTAGATATATAAATAGACTAACTAGAACTATAATACCAAAGCAAATTAAATTGAGGGGACAAAAGTTAACAAAGAAACTTAATATTGAACAAGTCATTAGCAACTGAGCAACGAAGCAATTGTGTGATCTCCTTTAGTTTAATATGTGGCCTGGTCAGTGGTTCAAAATAATTCAGAATGATTTGAGTTTGATCCCAGGTTTGTGCTGGGTTAGCCAGTCATAACAAGGATGATACAGTACTGCAAATACTGAGAATGAATTGAGCATTGCAAAGCCAGAGGGAAAAAAAAAGTCACAGCTTGATTCCCAACTCCTGCCTCTTTCAATAATCCCTGTTTTATCATGCAGCAAATGGACAAAATAGTTTGCGACTGTGACGCCCAGTTAGATGAAGCACCTCTTGGCATGCGCTGACGAGACTTGCCCTTGAAGAGGTTACTGAGGGGCTATTAGCAGTGTGGAGCATGGCCTGTAATCCAACAGTACGTTAATTTATCAGTACAAAATATTGTTAGCCAGCAATATTGGGATTAAATGAAGAATTACTGGACTTTATGATATAAATGTATGGTTGATGTTTCAGAATAAAAAGAGAACGGTAATCTGGTGGCTACATTTCTACTTTAATTATGATCTTTCATGATACTCAAGCTTTAGATCTTTACTGAACTAGTTTGCTGGAAAAGTCGAAGATTAAAAATGTTCATGTTTCATACATTTTTATTGTGTTGAGTGAATTGTTTATACAATAGACTACTAATACGATTAGAATCTAATGTCTCTATAATATTTAATACCTAGCACTTGGAAAATGGGTGTTTTCAAGCTCTGTGCAACATGTGATTAGGACCTCCCTTGTGAAACTGATTTACAGATTTGCAATTAGCACCATATGTGGATCCAAAACAAGAAAGGAAAGGTCTTAGTAGCAGGAGTAACACTATGCCAACACTAAAAGATTATAATTAATTAACTGCGGTTATTGTGGAGGAAGTTAATGTGGAGAAGAGATCACAAACTCAGCACTGCGGTTGGAAACTGTGCAGAAAGTGTAGATGAGTGCTTGAACATATTTTGGAAGGATTGTTGTTGATCCTGCTGGATCTCCATCTTGACTAAGGGCCAGAGGGGTAAAAGAAAAGACAAGGCAAACTGGCCAGAATAGGAATGTATACACTGTGATCGTCAGTAAATCCTCACTCACCCTCTGATTAGTGATTGGAGGAGCTATACAATGAGGGAAGAGTGTGTACCGTGTGTGGTACCTTCTTCTATGGCTGAAGAGCTATGACAACAAAGCATACAATTTATGAGAGAGTGGGCAAGTGAATGATTCAATCTTGACCAGACCTGGGGCAAATAAGCATCTTGCTATGATTGTGGATATTGATCTCTTGCTTTTGTATTTGATGACTTTCTGGACTCTCTAGGCATCCACCTCTTCTATGCTGGTCAACATGCCTTGTGTGTATGTGAAACTGAAACCCATTCCTGTGCGTGAAGCTGCTGTAAGTGCTCCACAATCTTCACCATAACTTTCATCAATAATGGTCCTATGATCAAAAAAGTTCAAAGTAATATTTATTATCGGAGTACGTACATGTTACCACATTTAACCCTGAGATTCTTTTTCCTGTGGGCATACTTAGCAAACCTATAGAACAGTAACTGTAAACAGGATCAATGAACAACAAACTGTGCAAATGAAAATATAAATAGCAATAAGTAACGAGCATGAAATAACAAGATAAAGGGTCTTTAAAGTCTTGGAACACCAGAAATAGCATGAGTGTCATTACCCCCTTTTATTCAAGAGCAAGAGCCTGATAGTTGAGGGGTAATAACTGTTCTTGAACCTGGTGGTGTAAGCCCTGATGGCAGCAGCGAGAAAAGAGCATGGCCTGGGTGGTGAGGAGTTTTGATGACGGATGCTGCTTTTCTATGGCAGCATTTCATGTAGATGTGCTCAATGGTAGGGAGGGCTTTACCCATGGGCCAAATCCACTACCTTTTGTAGGATTTTCCACTCAATGGCATTGGTGTTCCCATACCAGATGGTAATGCAGCCAGTCAGCAAACTTTCCACCACTGCATCACTGCCCCTTTAAGAGTTACAGAGGGGAAGATATTCAAGCTGAGTATTTGCTGCATTGGAGCAAATTAAAATGGGTACTTCTTAAGCACCCAGGTCTTTGTAAAAGATCCGTGTGTGTGAAAATTCTGCTCAGAAGGTTGTATGGCAACTGGCATGAGTCTCCATTTTAACAAATACTTATGATAGATTAGCAAATTCCAGTTTATAATCTTTACAAAATTAAATTACAAAAATAATGCACAGCAAGCTATTCAAGTACAGAGAAGAAATTAAGAACCTGGTGGCATGGTGCAAAGACAATAACCTATCCCTCAACGTCAGCAAGACGAAGGAATTGGTTGTTGACTTCAGAAGGAGTAGCAGACCACACGACCCAATTTACATCGGTGGTGCGCAAGTAGAACAGGTCAAAAGCTTTAAGTTCCTCGGGGTCAATATCACAAATGACCTGACTTGGTCCAACCAAGCGGAGTTCACTGCCAAGAAGGCCCACCAGCGCCTTTACTTCCTGAGAAAACTAAAGAAATTTGGCCTGTCCCCTAAAACCCTCACTAATTTTTATATATGCACCGTAGAAAGCATTCTTCTAGGGTGCATCATGACTTGATATGGAAATTGTCCTGCCCAAGACCGAAAGAAGCTGTAGAAGATCGTGAACACGGCGCAGCACATCACACAAACCACTCTTCCGTCCTTGGACTCACTTTACACCGCACGCTGTCGGAGCAGTGCTGCCAGGATAATCAAGGACACGACCCACCCAGCCAACACACTTTTCGTCCCTCTTCCCTCCTGAAGAAGGCTCAGGAGCTTGAAGACTCGTACGGCCAGATTTGGGAACAGCTTCTTTCCAACTGTGATAAGACTACTGAACGGATCCTGACCCGGATCTGGGCCATACCCGCCAAATATCCGGACCTGCCTCTTGGTTTTTTTGCACTACCTTACTTTCCATTTTTCTATGTTCTATTTATGATTTATAATTTAAATTTTTAATATTTACTATTTTTAATATTTAATATTTGTAATCCAGGGAGCAGGAAGCGGAGAATCAAATATCGCTGTGATGATTGTACGTTCTAGTATCAATTGTTTGACGACAATAAAGTATAAAGTAAAGTTAATCATTTCTATTCCTTTTAAACAAACTTGCACGGAAATCTTCTTGTAATTTTGTTCTCATCGCCTACAAGAACATAACGCAATAAAGAGACCAAAATTACCTTTTAAAAAATTTAGCAATGATCTTTATCCTAGCAGCTCTTCAAAAGAAATATTATAAATATAACTTCCAACAAACCTCTCAGGGTAGATTGCATCGTTTGTTCACTTTGAGTCTTAAGTAAAATCATTTGGCAGGTTGTGGATTCAGCTTTCAAACCTTCAGTGATCTATCACGTATCACATTTACTACCACTTCAACTTGGTGCCTTACTGAGTGAACATCAGTTTTACTGAATAGTAACAGTGGGTGTTATTGGGACAATGTACAGATACTTGTGTTCCTCAAATACACATTAATTCACAGGAGAGTCCTTGGGGACTTGAGTGCTCTCTGATTAGTCTTTTCTCCTGATACAGCATCTCTGTGGTAGCCCACCCTTCACTGTTGTCACAGATACTGCAAGGGAAGGCACTACGGACTCAGTTTTCCAAATGGACCTTTTTTGTCCGGGAAAACAATGAGTGGAAATTTATTTTATCAGATCTCTGCTCACTTTTCCTCGTGTACAATTTCCCAAGGCCTGAAGCAGTTGTCTGCCTTAAGAGCAATTATCAAATTTGATAGTAAGTTCGTTTCTAAATTTCCTACCATAATATTGTTCAGGACATTGTTTCTGCCTATAGGAAGGCAGTATCCATGGTTGTCCTGACATATTAGCATTATACACATGGAAACAGCCCAACTGGCCCATTTGGGCCAGGATGCCCCATGCAAGCTTGTCCCATTTGTCAGCCTCAAGCCCATTACCTTCTAAACCCTTCCAATCCATGTACCTGTCCAAATGCCTTCTAAGAATTGTTATTGTACTTGCCTCAACCACTTCCTCTAGCTCATTCCACATACATACCACACCATGAAAAAAGCAATGTTTTCCCTCGTTCCTATTAAATCCTATTTGAATCTTTCTCTCTTATCTTAAACCTATGCCTTTGGATCTTGACTCCACAATCCTGGGAAAAAAGCTGAACGTGCTCACCTTATCTTTGCCCCTCATGATTTTGTACATCTCTGTGAGATCAATCGTCAGGTTCCTACACTCCAAAGAATAAAGTACTAACCTATCCAATCTCTTCCTCAAGCTCAGTCCTTCAAGTCCTGGCCACGTCCTTGTAGATCTTTTCTGCACACTTTCCAGTTCAATACCATCTTTCATATAGCAAGGCATCCAAAACTGAATACAATACAGCAGTGTCCTGTATAACCACGGTGACCTCCCAAATGCCACCTCTCAGGAGGAATGGAATGACATTAAACAAATGTAGTTTTCTTTTCTCTCACGTCTCTGATGTCTTAGTTTATTTTGCCACCAATATAACTGGCACCGTTTGTCTTTCTCAAAGTGATTTCCATCTGAAATATTTGAAAGAAGAAAAGCACCTCAGGAATCTAGTCAGATTGTGTGTGCGGTTCGATAGGGACCAGATCACTTACATCAGAAAGAGAGCAGTTTGGTGCAGCTGACAGAGCAAACGTGATTGAACTTCTGGCATGTTCCATGATGTTAATGCTGATGCTTCCAATATTCTGCATAGTATTCAGTTTAGTCGAGCTGCATTAAAACCATGGTCAAGATCCAGCAAGACGTCAGCAGTACATTTAGCAGGTTCTGCCACATTAACATTGCCCAACCTAGAGAACCTGGGTTCCCAACCTGGGGTCCCTCTGTTAATGGTCGGGGTCCATGGCATAAAAAAGGTTGGGAACCCCTGCTGTCGATAACTGTTGTACATTGGTGTACCTTGTGATAATTTATTTCATACATTCTCAAACCTCAGGGATATTTTGTTTTCTCCTGCCCCTGCCTGTTTTTCACTTCAGTTGCAAACATTGAATAAAAGCTATCATTTATCCCTCTTTAAAATTTACCCATTTTACCTTTAATTTATCTGAAGCCATGAATGTTCACAAAAAATTAGTGTAAGAGTGCATGTCCTGGATGGTGAGGATCCTTAATGATGGACGCTGGCTTCCTAAGGCACTGCTCCTTGGAGTTGGCAAGTTCCAGAAGTGCTGGGTTAATGTCTAATGTCACATTTAGACTACACAATGAATGACTTGCTGCCATGGGCTTTCTCTGATTTTGCTGCAACACAATTGATGAATGATATTAAGGATAGAATTCGAGGTTAAAAGCTTTATGCTTTCTGTAAGTTTAAAAAAGTTCTTTCAGAAATAAAGGAGAACAATTAGCCAATAAATTGGTCTTTCTGCCACATTTTCAAATTATTATTTCTCCCAGACATAGTCAACGAAATGTTACATCATGATAATTTTACTACTCTGCCCGTGGATTTAATAACATTGAATATTAAGTATTAAAATTCAATCAAAATAAGCATCTCTGAGATATATTGACTGAAGGCAATATCTTCAGTTTATACACATACTGTATGTCAAAAAAAGCCTGTTTATGTTGTTAAAATATCACATTGAAGACTGTTAAAAACTGTACCCAGCCTTAAAAGCCAGGAAATTCCAAGTTTTGTCCATTACCCCAGTCTGCTGTAATGCCGATCTTTCCAAGAAAGCCGATACATCTTCTGCAATGGTTTCCCACCTCACTGCTTGACAATTCCAAGTTCACCTCAGGTCTAACCCCGGCTCATGGTCAGCCCTGATAATAAAACAGAAGTTGCTGGAAATGGTCAGCAGCATTTGTGAAAAGATTCTTCAACAGCGTTGGAATCTTCAATTTAAAATATTATCTCTGTTGATTTTTCCATTGCCTGACTTGCTGAATATTTCCAATATTTTCTATATTTAAGATTTATGGCATCGACACTTAATTTACTGCCAATTTCTGTACTCTTCTTTCTTCACAGTTCCCATCCTCCTCCTTTACATGTGTTTTATTTTTAATAAATGTTGATAACGTGCATTAACAGTTCTTCCTATCACTGGCTTCTGAACCATTGTGCATCCAATAGCATAGCCAGAAACAAATATCAAATACAGCTTCCACAAAAGGGTCCTCCAGCCAGCACTCTTCAAGGTTGCTCAAGCTGATCCAGGCATGTATTTCTATGACCCTGTACCATCAAACCAGCTGGTTTGCATCTTCATAGCACTTATTGGTGTTCATTTTTTTCTAGGTTCACTACCGCTAATTAATCATATGTATTACTCCATTAGTTTTTGTGCCAGCCTTCAGGGTTCCATTCAATAAGCTTTGCAATTCACGAAGATCCCTATACCTGAAGCTTACCTGCTCTGCAATATTCATTCGTTTTGCTAGTGCATCAGTTCCAAAGCCTTCAACATAAGATATTATTCAGATGCAGGAAATCAGAAGTAGCACATACAAAATGCTGGAGCAACTTAGAAGGTCGGGCAGCATGTATGCAAAGGAATAAACAGTCAAAGTTTCAGACAAGGCCCTTCATCAAGGTATGATGGAGGTGTCCTGATGAAGGCTCTCGGCCCAAAGTGCCAGCTGTTTATTCCTTTCCATTGATGCTGCCTGACCTGCTGTGTTCCTCCAGCATTTTGTATGTGTTATCCAAAGCCTTAATCTTGACAAGTTGCTTCTGAGGATATGTGATAGAACCAATATGGTTAGGAAATATCCCGTGTTACGTACCCCGTAACTGGGTTGCCAAACCAGCAGAAATGGATCACTCAGTTGGAGTCTGGATTACTAGATCTAAGAAAGTTTTATTAAAGAAACAAGCAACACAGTACTCTAATCAAAAGGATAATAAATGCAACAGTTCAGCAATGATAAACACACATGTGCACAGAATTAAGATAACAGGATCAATCAAGCTCTATCGTTGTCTAGGGGTAAATGACCAGTTTCAAAGTGACGCAAAGTTCAGTTCAATTTAGTTCAGTTCAGTTCAGTTCGCAGTAATCGCTGCCGTGGGAGATGGACAGTGTGGGGGAAGGAGAGAGAGAGCAAAACGAATGAATATTCAAGCCTTCCACACAGACCTTCGCAGTCAGCTTTCGGGCGAGTCCTTTGTGATGTCATCTGAGGTCACCGACCGTGACCCCCTCTGTTTCCAGATACGATCATTTCTCTGCGGTGATCCTGGCACCCAGGCAAGGGTGGACACACACCAGGTTCCCGCCGATCGTGCCTTTCCACCGACTTGTGAGAGACGCACTGCTTCCAGGGTCTCGTTACCTCGGGTGTCGTGTGTGTCCTGCCTTAGCAAACCTGTCCCTTTTTATCCCCCTGCTGGGGTATCACCTGTCCATCACTTCAAACAGTTCAGGGTTCAAAGGGGGAGCCGATCTTGACAGCTCTCCTTCCTTCATTAACATCTCCAAATGCTGCTCCATTGTTTTCCTTATCTCTCTCTCCCCTGAAGACAGGTGGCAGACCAACTGCTGATTCCACTGGTGCCAGCCCAGGCCAGCTACATCTTAATCTATGTGTATTCTTGTCACACCCGTTTTGAGCAGTGTTTGGGAAGTGAATTTGGAAAGAGTTGTTAGCATTGTTTATAAAGTGTGAGGCTGAGATAGCAGAAGGGTTTGCTGCTAAATGTAAGGTGACAGGAAGAGAACGTAAAGGAGGTTGGAGTCGTGGAGCGTGGAGTTTCACATCAGTTCCATCACATATCCTCTGGTGCTGGAGAAGTTGACTCCCATGCACCTCCAACCAACCTTCTTTATATGCCATCCCCATCACCTCACGTTCCGCAGCAGACTCTTTAGCTATCTCACCCCCACACTTCAACCTATGTCATGACTTCTTCCAAATTCACTTCCCAAAGCTCTACTGAAACCTATCACCAGGCCACATTTTACCCTCACTATGTTTCGTGTTTAATTGTCTTTGCCACCCTGAAGTACTGCAGTGTTTGTTATTAATTTTTTTGACATTGAGCTAGCTGTTTCTAATTAGGTTGGCAGCAGGCACTGCGCAATTTGCTTTGCTGTTCTTGGGTCATTAACCCTGATAATTATTCAGTGTGTCAGATTGGCGATATGTGTGTGGATATTGGTTAGCACAGAGTTGAGCACAGTTATAGTTTTATAATCTGCTATCACTCTCTGTCAAGGTTCATGAAGGATCGATGGACAATTAGATGAGGTACTTGTACATGCCTGGTACAAACAGAAGTGCAGCCAGCAAGGAGCCAACAGCTGCAGGAAAGGAGGAAGCAATTACTCAATGAATTAAAGAATAGAATTTTATAAAATGGATACTAACTAATTCTGACAGCTGCAGAATGATAGGGGTGATAAGACGCTATTGTCTGCTGATTGCACACTTGCTTCTGAGTGCCGTTTGTGGCTTTCTGGGATATCTGCACTGACAGAGGTCTCCAGGTTTGATCATGCAGGAGTGTCTATGTGGTGGCATGAACTTGAGGTCCTTGCGCCATGCGGACTACTTGGCTGCTATGAGATGGGTGCATAAGCTGGTGACGTTGAGTTCACTTTGACCATTAAAACCGAGAGGAACCATTGCAAACTCCCACAGCCCCCGATGATCCTGTGAATTCAGTCTCTGAGGCGGATGTGAAAGCATCCTTCTGGAGGGTGAACCCACAGAAAGCATCTAGATGGGGTACCTGGCCAAGTACAAAAGACCAGTGCTGATCATCTGGCTGGAGTGTTCACTGAGGTCGTTAACCTCTCACTTTGGCAGTCTGAGGTACCCACCTACTTCAAACAGGAAACAACAGGAATTCTGCAGGTGCTGGAAATTCAAGCAACACACATCAAAGTTGCTGGTGAACGCAGCAGGCCAGGCAGCATCTGTAGGAAGAGGTACAGTCGATGTTTCAGGCCGAGACCCTTCGTCAGGACCACTTCAAACAGGCTTCAGTTATACTGGTGCCTAAGAAGAACGTGATAATCTGCCTCAGTAACTATTGTCTAGCAGCACTTATGTCCATAGTGATGAAGTGTTTTGAGAGGTTGGTGATGAAACGTGTCAACTACTGCCTGAGAAGCAACTTGGATCTGCTCCAAATTGCCTACTCGACCAACAGGCCAATAGCAGATGCCAAATCATTAGCTCTTCACTCAACCCTGAAACATTTGGCAGCAAAAATGCATACACCTGGATGCTTTTTATTGACTGCAGCTCAGCATTCAATACTGTCATCTCCTCAAAACTAATCAATAAGCTCCAAGACCTTGGCCTCAATACCTCCTTGTGCAATTGGATCCTGGATTTCCTCACTTGCAGACCCCAGTCAGTTTGGATTGGCAAAAACATCTCCTCCACAATCTCCAACAACACAAGGGCACCACAAGGCTGAGTGGTTAGCCCCCTGCTCTGCTCACCTTATACTTATGACTGAGCAGCTAAGCACAACTCCAATGCCATATTTAACATTGCTGATGACACCATTGTCATTGGCCGAATCAGTATATAATCTGGCTGAGTGGTGCCACAACAACAGCCTCTCACTCAATCTCAGTAAGACCAAGGAACTGATTATTGATTCCAGGAGGTGAAAAACAGAGGCCCGTGAGCCAGTCCTTATCGGGGGATCAGAGGTGGGGAGGGAGCAACTTTAAGTTCCTCGGTGTTATCATTTCAGAAGATTATCCTGGGGTCAGCATGCAAGAGCAATTACAAAGAAAGCATAACAACATTCATTAGAAGTTTGCAAAGATTCAGCATGACACCTAAAACTTTGACAAACTTCTATAGAACTTCGTACAGCGGGAGGAGAACACGGCGCGACGCAGCTCGCAGCGGCCACTCCGGTGAAATAATATCTGTTATCTGTCAAGTAGGCTGCCGTGTACAATCCTGATTTGATGGAGACAGACGTGAGAGCATGGAGGAACATCTGGAGAAACTTCTGAAATGCCTTCTTCGCTGCCGTTGCAACTGTGTGATCCAAAATCTCCGGAGAAGTGCCCCGAGTCCTCGGCTTTGCTTGCTGCTCAGCGGCCGTGGCAGGGTCAAAGTACTTGGCAGAGGATGGTGCTCGGGAGGCTGTATCGGAGGGGCTGGTCGGAGGCTCGAAGTTTTCGGAGGGACTCAGAGTCGGCTGTGGTCGGGTGCTTTCAATGCATCAGCAGTTGTCGGTGCCTGGAGGTTTATGGCAGGGAAAGGTTCTCCCTTTTGCCACCTGCTATCGGGACTGTCAGGAATCGACCGGAACTTTGAGACTTTTTTTTACCGTGCCCATGGTCTGCTCTTTATCAAATTATGGTATTGCTTTGTACTGCTGTAACTATATGTTATAATTATGTGGTCTTGTCAGTGTTAGTCTTTGGTTTGTCCTGTTTTTTTTGTGATATCACTCTGGAGGAACATTGTATCATTTCTTAATGCATGCATTTCTAAATGACAATAAACGAGGACTGAGTGTCCCCATAATCTAATCTAATCTAGATGTGTGGTGGAGTGTATATTGACTGGTTGTGTTGCGGCGTGGTATGGAAACACCAATGCCCTTGAGTAGAAACTCCTATAAAAAGTAATGGATACAGCCCAGTCCATCATGGGTAAAGCATTTGAACACATCTACATGGAGCACTGTTGCAGGAAAGCAGCATCCATCACCAGCCAGGTCGTGCATTCTTCCCACTGCTGCCATCAGGAAGGAGGTACAGGAGCCTCAGGACTCACACTACCGTGTTCAGGAATAGTTATTACCCTCAACCATCAGCTCAGTCTCTTGAACTAATAGGGATAATTTCACTCAGCTTCAGTCAGCCCACTCACCGCATCACTAAAGTGTTCCCAGAACCAATGGATTCACCTTCAAGGACTCTTCATCTCATATTCTCAATGTTTATTGCTTATTTTATTATTTTCTTTTTTCTCTTTCGTACTTGCAGTTTGTTGTCCTTTACACATTGGTTGTTTGTCTGTCCCTTTGGGTGTGGGCTTTCATTGTTTCTATCATGTTTCTTGGATTTACTGCAAGAAAAGGATCTCAGGGTTCTATACAGTGACACATATATGCTTTGATAACAAATTTGCTTTGAAGTTTGAACTTTTTGTAGTTGTGCTGGAACAGAAGTCTGTGCAAGTCAACTAAAGCAATATTTGTAGCTAGTCCTCTAACAGTAATGTAATTGCTCAGATTTTTTTTTCTTCTTGATTTTTTTTCCTTTTATTATCATTAAGGGGTGTGTTTAAAAGCTACTGTGACAGATAGCTTGTCCCATAATCCTTCACAGTTTGCTGGAATGGTTTCCATACTATGTAACTGAGCTATCCTTACCTTTACAGTACAAAGGTATCCCGTAGCATTCGGACATGCAGTGGTCCCCATCTGTTCCTGTAACTGAGCTTTTTTATCTTACGAAATCTCTTCTGCCCTTACAGTGTTTGGCACAGTTCTCAATGGGTCAATCTTTCCTTCTACCTGAGTTTGAGTATTGTCCATTGTTACACTGAGGAAGAGTCTGTTAGTCCAATTCTGTGAGTGAAGTCGAGCGCAGTTAAAGTTCTGTTTTCCTCCAGATAGACAAATTGAAAACCCAAATTTAGCTGTGCAGAATCAAAAACAGAAAATATTGAGGATGATCAGCAGGCCAGCCAGACTCTGTGCAATGAAAAACTGAATTAGCATTTCAGGTCAATCACCTTCAATGGAACAATGCAGATCCTTTTGTGGAGAGAAGATAGTATGGCCTTTGTTAAATCGAAGCTTCTGAAAATGTGCACTTTGTTTGTAAAAGCTCGGGTTGAAAGAAACCTTATTCATAAAGTATTATGTTATTTCTTCCTGGAAATGCTCCCAGGTCAAGGACAACTTGCTTCTATTCACACATTTTCATATTCTGAGGCTCCTCTACCTCGGACATGTGTAGGACAGAAAGTGCTTGGTGCTCCTTCCACTATTTACAGCGTCTATAAAAAAGTATTCACACCTCCTTGGGAGTTTTCATGTTTTACAACATTGAATCACAGTGGATTTAATTTGGCTTCTTTTGATACTGATCAACGGAAAAAGACTCTTTCCTGACAAAGTGAAAACAGATCTCTACAAAGTGATCTAAATTAACCACGAATATATAACACAAAATAATTGATTGCATAAATGTTCGCCCCTTTAATATAGATAGATAGATACCTTATTGTTCACAAGGGAAATTACGGTGTCTCAAAAGCATTACAAGTGCACAGATATACAAATATTAGAAGAGCAGTAAGAAAGAATAAAAAGTAAGTTACCTCAAACAGTAACAGAAGGGGGTCATCACTTCCCTGGCTATAGGTTGACTCATTATAGAGCCTACTGGCCAAGAGTCAGAATGACCTCATATAGTTCTCTTTGGAACAGCACAATTGTCAGTCTTATTATTAAAAGTGCTCCTCTGTTCAGCCAAGATGGCCTACAGAGGGTGAGAAACTTTGTCCAGAACTGGTAGGATTTTCCAGAGGGTCTTTGTTCTACCACAGCCTCCAGTACCAGTTTGACTCCAAAAACAGAGCCAGCCTTTCTAATCAGTTGATTGAGCCTGTTGGCATGTTGATGCCATTGCCCCAGCACACCACCACAGAGAAGATTGTACTGGTGACAACAGACTGGCAGAACATACGAAGGAGAGGCCTGCATACCCCAAAACAACTCAGTCTCCTCAGAAGGTAGAGGAGACTCTGGTCCTTCTCTTACACAGCCTCTGTGTTGGTTCTCCCCTCATGTCTGTCATCCAGGTTCACCCCCAGGTACTTATAGGTCCTCACCATCAGTAGTAAGAGGGAGCAGTGCAGGCTTTGTCTCCTTTGCAGTTCAACATCAGTAAGACAGATGATTTACCTTGCACCATTTGACAAAGTCCTCCACCAGGGCCCTGTGTTCATCCTCCTGTCCTCCCTTTATACACCCAACTATTGCTGAGTCATCAGAGAATTTCTGTAGATGACGTGACTCAGTGTTGTATCTAAAGACCGAGGTAGACAGGGTAAACAGGAAGGAAGCCAATACAGTCCTCTGTAGGGCCCCAGTGCTGCTTATAGCCATGTCTGACATACAGCTCTGAAGCTGCACATACTGTGGTCTGCCAGTCAGGTTGTCCATTGTCCAGGATACAATGGTGCCAACCTGCATTGAACAGAGCTTTTCCCCCAGCAATGAGGGCTGTATGGTATTGGAGGCACTTGAAAAATCAAAACACATGATCCTCACAGTGCTGTCCTGCTTATCCAAATGGGAGTAGGCTCTGTTCAGCAGATAGATGACAGCGTTGTCGACTCCAATGTGCCCCGGGTGGGCAAACTGCAGGGGATTGAGGGCTGATCTGACCAGGGGTCGGAGGTCAGCCAGGACCAGCCTCTCTAGGGTATATATGATGTGTGAGGTCAGGACCACTGGACGGTAGTCATTCAAGACTTTTGTTTGGCCCTTCTTGGGTACTAGAATCACACATGATGCTTTTCTCACAGTCGGGACTCTTTCTAGGCTGAGACTCAGATTGAAAGTGGACTGGAGAACTATACACAACTGCTCAGCACACTCCTTCAGGACCTTGGGGCTCACACCATCCGATCCCAATGCTTTGCTGTGTCTCAGTTTCCCCAGATCCCTTCTCACCTGCTCAGTAGTAAAGTTGAGTCCATGATATCTGGGGAATTGGTGGAAGGTGGGGATTGGGGGAGGTGAAGATCAGGACGATAACATTTGGGATGTGGAGGTGTGGATGGTAGGTGCAGGGGAAGGAGGTATGACACACCAAATCATCACAAATGCAGCAGTTGGCTTTAGAAGTCACATAATTAATTAAATAGAGATCACCACGTGCAGTCAAGGTGTTTCAATTGATTGTATTAAAAATATACCTGTATCTAGAAAGTCCAACTGCTGGTGACTCAGTATCCTGGCAAAAACTACACCATGAATACAAAAAAAACCCACTCCAAACATCTCTGCAAAAAGGTTATTAAAAAGCATAAGTGGAAATGGATACAAGAAAATTTCCAAGTCACTGAGTATCCCTTGGAGTACAGTTTAGTCAATCATCAAGAAATGGAAACAATATGGCACGGCTGTAAATCTGTCTGGAGCAGACTGTCCTCAAAAACTGAGTGACCGTGCAAGGAGGGGATTAGTGAGGGAGGCCACCAAGAGACTTATGACAACTCTGGAGGAGTTACAAGCTTCAGTGTCTGAGATGGGAGAGACTGCGTAGAAACACCTGTTGCTCGGGTTCTTCACCAGTCAGCTTTATGGGAGAGCAAAGAGAAAGCCACTGATGGGGAAAAATCTTTCATGAAATCTCAGCTAGAATTTGCCAGAAGGCATGTGGTAGACTCTGAAGTCAGCCGGAAGAAGGTCTGATGAAACCAAAATTGAGCTTTTTGTTTATCAGACTAAATGATATTTTTGGCTTAAGCCAAACACCACACATCACCCCTACTGTGAAGCATGGTGGTGGCTGCATCATATTGTGGGGATGCTTCACTGCAGGACCTGGAAGCTTGTGAAGGTAGAGGGTAAAATGAATGCAGCAAAATTCAGGGAAATCATGGCTGAAAAGAACTGCAACTTGGGAGAAGATCTGTTTTCCAGCAAGACAATAACCCCAAGCGTAAAGCCAAAGCTACACAGGAATGGCTTAAAAAGAACAAAGTTAATATCCTGAATTAACTAAGTCAGAGTCCAGTTCTTAATCCAGTTGAGAATTTGTGGCTGGACTTGAAAAGGGCTGTTCACTCACAATCCCCTTGCAATCTGACAGAGCTTGAGCAGTTTTGTAAAGAAGAATGGGGAAAAATTGAGCATCCAAATGTGCAAAGCTGATAGAGACCTATCCACACAGACTCAAGATTGTATTTCTTGCCAAAGGTGTATCTAATAAATACTGACTTGAAGAGGGTGAGTAATTATGCAATCAATTATTTTGTGTTTTAATAATTGTATAAACTTAAACCGATTTGGTTCACTTTGATCACATTCTGTTGATCAGTGTCAAAAAAGCCAAATTAAATCCTCTGTGATTCAATGTTGTAAAACAATAAAAATGAAAACTTCCTGGGGGGGGGGGTGAATACTTTATATAGGCACTGTATGTTGGCTGAGAAATGAACTTGTAGTTCTCAATTTTATCCCAAATGCATGACCTCCATTCTGAAAATGTATGGGCTACAGATCCCAAAGATTAGTGGGGATGAAGCCCTTTACTCAGGACAACTTTGAGAACTTCCTTGATTCCTTTCAGCTGAGCACTTTGGAATCTCTTGCTGTGACAGAGGTTTGGACAGGGATCTGTTTCAGAAGTCTGGACATGTTGGCTCCAAGGGGCATATGAATGACATGGCTTGTCCATCTCTTGAGTGATTTCCTACAGGAATTTCATGACCCAGGTGTGAATGAGATGTCAGAGACCAAGGCTATAAGGTAAACCATGAGCATCTATGCCAGCTTTGAAGTCCTAATCTTCAAGTAACTTTTTCCTTAGGCAACCAAATGTCATGCAGGTGCACTGAAGGTCATGACTAATTCCATCAGCCATACCTGCCTTTGTGGAGAGGTGTCTCTTGATATATGGAAAGCAGACCACATTTTCCAGGGATTTACCATGAAAGTTTATCGCCAGAGGACAATGTTGTACAGCAGGGCAGGTTGGTAGAGGACATTTGTTGTGCAGGTCTCAGATATAAGGCTTGTTCCCTTGGATGCTTCAGTGAACAGGTTAATTATGGCTTGGGGCTGTGACTCCAAATGTGTCATCTGTATTTTGCAGTTCAGTGACTGAAGTGGAGATGACATTGTGGATGACACAAAACAAGGTGGCGTTGCTGATAATGGGGAAGATCGTCTTAGGTTACGATGACATTGATCAACAGGCAAATTGCATGAAACAATCCAAATGGTATTTAATCCCACAAGGTGTGAAGTGATCCATTTTGGGATGTCTAATATAGGTAAGACATGCACCCTGAATGCTAGGGCTCAGGGAGTATTGGAGAGCAGAGGGGTACAAGTACATTAACTCCCTAATGGTGGTAGCACAGATAGAGCAGGTGTGAAGAAGGATCACAGAATGCTGATCTTCATTTATTGGGGCATAGAATGGTACTGGTGGCATAACTTTATAAAGCTTCAGTTTGGCCAAAATATTGTGTGCAGTTCTTTTCTGAGGTGTTTTCTTGAGAGATACAGCACAGCAGCAGAACCTCACAGCCCAAAGACCGCATGTCGCCCAATTATGTAAATGTAACCAATTAACTTGCTAATCCATACGTTTTTGGAATGTGGGAGGAAACCAGAACGCCTGTCAGAAACACAGGCGGTCATAGGGAGATTGTACAAGTTCCTTACAGACAGCAGTGGAATTGAGCCAAGTTCCTGGCATTGTGAAACACTACTCTAACTGCTACACTACAGTGCCACCTGAATCCTGGACATTACACTGTGGAAAAAAATGACTTGAATGCACTGGGTATGGAGAAGAGCAGGTTTACCAAGATGTTGCCTGGGATGCAAAGTTTCATTTAGGAGGAGAGACTGAGCTTAAAAGGATTCATTTTTTGTAGAGTAGCAAAGGGGATGGGGGGTGGTGGAGCGGGGGAACCGATGCACACTTTTCCCCATAATTGAGATGTCTGAAACTGGAGGGAGTGAGATGAGGAGTAAGGAAATTAGTGGGGAACCGAGGAAAAACATTTACGGTTGAAGTCAGAAGTTTTCATACACCTTAGCCAAATACATTTAAACTCCGTTTTTCACAATTCCTGACATTTAATCCTAGAAAACATTCCCTGTCTTAGGTCAGTTAGGATTACTACTTTATTTTAAGAATGTGAAATGTCAGAATAATAGTAGAGAGAATGATTTATTTCAGCTTTTATTTCTTTCATCACTTTCCCAGTGGGTTGGAAGTTTACATACACTTTGTTAGTATTTGGTAGCATTGCTGTTAAATTGTTTAACTTGGGCCAAACATTTTGGTTAGCCTTCCACAAGCTTCTCACAGTAAATTGCTGGAATTTTGTTCCATTCCTCTAGACAGAACTGGTGTAACTGAGTCAGTTTTGTAGGCCTCCTTGCTCGCACATGCTTTTTTAGTTCTGCCCACAAATTTTCTATCGGATTGAGGTCAGGGCTTTGTGGTACCTACTCCAATACCTTGACTTTGTTGTCCTTAAGCAATTTTGCGACAACTTTGGAGGTATGCTTGGGGTCATTGTCCATTTGGAAGACCCATTTACGACCGAGCTTTAACTTCCTGGCTGATGTCTTGAGATGTTGCTTCAATATGTCCACATGATTTTCCTTCCTCATGATGCCATCTATTTTGTGAGGTGCACCAGTCCCTCCTGCAGCAAAGCACCCCCACAACATGATGCTGCCACCCCCATGCTTCACGGTTGGGATGGTGTTCTTCGGCTTACAAGCCTCACCCTTTTTCCTCCAAACATAATGATGGTCATTATGGCCAAACAGTTCAATTTTTGTTTCATCATACCTGAGGATGTTTCTCCAAAAAGTAAGATCTTTGTCCCCATGTGCATTTGCAAACTGTAGTCTGGCTTTTTTATGGAGGTTTTGGAGCAGTGGCTTCTTCCTTGCTGAGCAGCCTTTCAGGTTATGTCGATATAGGACTCGTTTTACTGTGGATATAGGTACTTGTCTACCTGTTTCCTCCAGCATCTTCACAAGGTCCTTTGCTGTTGTTCTGGGATTGATTTACACTTTTCGCGCCAAAGTACGTTCATCTCTAGGAGACAGAATGCGTCTCCTTCCTGAGCGGTATGACGACTGCGTGGCCCCATGGTGTTTATACTTGCGTACTATTTTTTGTACAGATGAACAAGGATGAACCAGACTTGACATCACTTTCTGACCTTAATCCGATAGAAGATTTGTGGGCAGAACTGAAAAAGTGTGTGCGAGCAAGGAAGCCTAAAAACCTGACTCAGTTACACCAGTTCTGTCCGGAGGAATGGAACAAATTTCCAGCAATTTACTGTGAGAAGCTTGTGGAAGGCTATCCAAAACGTTTGACCCAAGTTAAACAATTTAAATGCAATGCTACCAAATACTAACAAAGTGTATGTAATTTCTGACCCACTGGGAAAGTGATGAAATAAAAACTGAAATAAGTCATTCTCTCTACTATTATTTTGACATTTCACATTCTTAAAATAAAGTAGTGATCCTAACTGACCTAAGACAGGGAATGTTTTCTAGGATTAAATGTCAGGAATTGTGAAAAACTGAGTTTAAATGTATTTGGCTAAGGTGTATGTAAACTTCTGACTTCAACTGTACCTAGAGGTTTGTTACTATTTGAAATTCCTGCCTGAGAAATGGGGGACGTTTGTTCATCCTGTGTGCAATTTTTCATTGATTTTATTATATTTCATTGTATTTTTCTGTGAATACCCACAAGAAAATGAATCTCAGGGTACTATATGGTGACAGGTACAGTACGCACTTTGATCTCTGAACTTTGGGGGAAAAAAGATGTCATCCTTGTGAAGCTTCTAAATCTTGCAGAGAAACATCAATCCCAAATTCACAGCTTCTTCTCTTATATCTAAAATGTCAGAGGAGCTGTGAGATGCCACATTCATGATCAGCTTCTAGAAAATAAATTTTCGGATTAGAATAGCTACTGAACAGTTTCCCTCCTGTTTGCTCAGGGAAAGTCATCACCGAGGTCCTCCTCAGCTGCCTCCTTCCAGTGGCTGAAGAGATACCTGCTAAATTATTGCATAAATTTTGTTCATCTGGTGGCACAAAGGATATGATTTGCACCACACGACACTCCAAGAAAAATGCAGGGAACAGCTTCAGCTGCTGCAGGTGGCCTTTTTTGACTTCACAAATATCTTTATTTGTCACGTCCAATAAGTGACTGAAATACGCAGCTTCACTTTGGAGCAAACAATATAAATTTACGGGTGTTATTTGCATTGCATTTGGCTATACAATCAATTAAAATCAGCATAACCTGATGCACTTCAACTTTATTCATTCAGCACCATCAACTATTGTGTGAAACTTAACAGTCACCAATCCTCAAAGCTCAAAGTAAGTTTATTATCAACCTGTCACCAAATACTACCCTGAGATTTATTTTCTTAAAGGCATTTACAAAGCAATACAATAGAATCAATGAAAACTACACACAAAGGCTGACAAACAACCAATGCACAAAAGAAGACAACCTGTGCAGGCTAATAATAAATAAATAATGCTGAGAACATGAGCTGTAGAGACATTGAAAGTGAGCCCATAGGTTGTGGAATTAGTTCATTCTTGAGGTGAGTGAAGTTATCCACACTAGTTCAGGAACCTCGATGGTAGAAGGGTAACAACTCTTCCTGAATCTGGTGATGTGGCATCTAAGGCTTCTGTGCCTCCTTCCCAATGGCAGCAGTAAGAAGGGAGTCTGACCTAGATGATGGGATCTCATGCCCCCCTACAAGAAAAGCATTTTTTGGGTTTGTTAGTCTTTCTTTGCATTTTATCTTGCTCTTTTAACTACCCCTTGAAAAATAGCTAAAAATAACTTTGTTTTTCATTTCCAAATTGAACATCCACCCCCACTAGACCAGGTACACCAGCATGAACAGAATGCTTAGTTGATTTTCTGTAGGTGCACAAGCAAATACATATGAGGCACTCAGCAATTTGCTATCACTTTCCTGCTGGTAAAATTGCTCTGAATTATAGGATCCATCACCAGAAGGACAAATTACCTTCAGAAGAAGCTGTGCATTAGGTTTGTTTGAGATTCAATCCACTCCTTAATATAACTACTAAACATCATTAGTGTGGAGTATTTACCCATGAATCCTGTTCAGTTCACCAGTGGTAATCAAACTTATAACCATGTGAACAGCTATTAATTTAGCTTGCAATTATATTGTCAGAACTACTCTGAGAATAGTGCCCACTGATTGTGAAATGCAGACGGCAAACCTTTATTATACTGTAGTCCTCTCTGATGAAATCAAGGTGGTGGCTTTGAGATGTGTGTGCATGGTTGCATGCATCAGTGACAGCAGTATATGCTTTTGCCTAATGGCAGCGTGTCTAGAGCACTTTACCTCACCTAGCAGAATGATTGCTTTGGAAATTCTGCAAAGAGGCCATTTAAAAATGGAACGCTGCGCTGACTGTAACTGCTGCAGATGGAAAGTTGATACAAAGCATAGTTGCACTACTTGTGTCCGTAAAGTCAGATCAGAAAGGAGCTGCTTTTTACACTCATGCATAATTAAACCAAATTATGTTGAGATGACATGTATGTTATATGAGGTGACCCTTAGAAAACATAAAGATATGAATGTAGATGAAATGGTCTGTGTGCAGTGACACATGAGCACATAAGCCTGTAGCGTGAGGATTTAGACCAATTAAGCTTTGCTAATGTTATTCTTTCCCCAGAATTAAACAGGGTGCAAACATGTGAAAACCTTTTGAGAGAAAGCTTGACCATGTTTGAAGAATTGTGAACAGTGTTGGTTTCCTTATCTGAGGGAGAATAAAACTGTACTGGAAGCAGTTTCAGAGATTTATCCAACTGATACCTGGAATAGGTGAATTGTCGTAGAAGAAAACTTGACAGGGCAAACTTGTGTCTGCTGGAGCTGAAATGAGGAAGTGATGCCTTGATTAAAACATTTAATCTTTATGACCCATTTAAGATCTTTATGGCTATTGTTGGGATGGAATCTAGATTCAGGGTTAGGGTTTAAAAATGAGGGGTCACCTATTTAAATTGGAAGTGAGGCAAAATATTTTCCCTGAGAGCAATAAGTCTTGGAAAATTTCTTCCTCAAAGGGCAGTGGAAGCCTAGTCTTTGAATATTTTTCAGGCAGAGGTAGACAGACAGACAACTAAATAAACACACAGACTAGCAGTGGAATGAAAGGTCACCAGAATCAGTGAGCGTAGAGTTGAAATTATAATCAGAACGGCCCTGATTGCACTGAATTGTGGAGTAGGTTTGAGGGGTGAGTCACTGACTTCTGCTCCTAATGTGTATGACCTTCGGAGTAAAGCTGGGGAATGCAACATTCAGCAAGGCAACAGATTTTAAAGGGCTTCAGCACTATGTAAATGGGGCAGATGTGATTTCTACAGAAACATGGATCACTTAATATTGCATCATGGAGCTGTGGACAACGTGGCTCCCTTTAAATCTGTAAAATTAGCGGTGCTGCTTCATGAAACACATTGACAATAAACGTGCAGGTACAAGCTGCAGTTACCCTAGTCGCAACCCCTCCATGTCTGCATGCAGATTGGAAGAGGTGTGCCAGTGCAAAAGGAAAATACTGTGATTTTTTATATTTTCACTGAATTAGGGGCCCATCTTCCATGCCCCTGAAGATGTACAATGCTTATGAATTGTCACAGCCCAGGAAAATGATTGTCCCTTTAAACAGAATCAGTATGTGACTGAATCACTTCTTTTAAACATGCAGTTAAACAAAAGCAGGTGTTGACGTGTGCATGATACGGTGTCCTTTTATTTCTTGTGTGAGAAGCTAAGCTGTCACTGGACGATGCTCCATAAGGCTGCTTCTCCTTGGAAATGGAAATGTACCTGCACCCATCTTGAGAGTATTCCATCAGTCACCAGGTTTCTGCCTTGTGGAGATGGTGGAGTAACTTTGGGAAATCTAGAAATGAATCTCTTGGTCTCTGACCTTCAGATATAGTCTTAATTTCCATTAAGGAATTAATGAGATATGGGATCAAGTAGCCCTGGTAGAACAAGCTGATTGGTAAATGCTACTTGATAACCACATGTCAGTGATATCTTCCATTACTTTTCTCATAATAGAGAGTGCATTTGCCTTTCAGCAAAACTCATCTGCGCCAATCAGGGTACCTTCATAGCTGGTCCCATTTGGCTGCATTTGGTCAATATCCCTCTAAACCAGGAGTTCCCAACCTGGGGACCCTTTGCTTAGTGGTATTGGTCCATGGCATAAAAAAGGTTGGAAATGCCTGCTCTAAACCTTTCCTATCCATGTGCCACCCAAATGTCTTTCAGTATTGTAATTGTACCTCCTCTGTCGACTCATTCCATACCATAATACATAGGAACAGAACCACAAAGCCATTCATCCCACAAAGTTTGCTCTGCTATTCCATCATGGCTAATTTATTTTCCCTCCCAACCTCATTCTCCTGTCTTCTTCCCGTAACATTTCACACCCTGACTATTCAAGAACCTATGGACCTCTGCTTTATGGACGTCTCCTCCACAGCCATCTGTGGCAACGAATTTCACAGGTTCACCACACCCTGGCTAAAGAAACTCCTTCTCATCTCCATTCTAAATGAACATCCTTCTATTCTGAGGCTGTGCCCTCTGGTCCTAGACTCACCTGGTATAGGAAACATCCTTTCCACATCCAGTCTGTCTAGCCCTTTCAATATTCAATAGGTTTCAATGAGATACCCAACCCTCCCCCATTCTTCTAAACTCCAGCGAGTACAGGCCCCCAGAGCCATCAAATGCTCCTCATACATTAACCCTTTCATTCCCGGAATCATTCTTGTGAACCTCTTCTGTACTTTCTCCAATGTCAGCACATCTTTTCGTAGATTAGGGGCCAAAAACTGCTCTCAATATTCCAACTGTGGTTTAACCATTGCCTTATACACCCTCAGCATTACAACCTTGCTTTTATATTCTAGTCCTCTTGAAATGAATGCTAACATTTACCTTCTGACTCAACCTGCAAGTTAACCTTTAGGGAATCCTGCATAAGGACTGGTCTCTTTGCACCCCTGATTATTGAATTTTCTAACGAAATGCAGGACCACACACTTACCGACTCTGTATTCCATATGCCACTTCTTTGCTGATGCTCCCAATCTGTCCAAATCCTTCTGCAGCCTCTCTGCTTCCTCAACGCTTCCTGAACCTACACCTATCTTCGCATCATCCCCAGAACTGGCCACAAATCCATCAATTTCGTCATCCAAATCATTGACATAAAACAAGAAAAGGAGCAGTCCCAACACAGACTCCTAGGGAACACCAACCAACCAGAAAGGCCCCTTTCACTCTCACCCTTTTCTTCCTGACATACAGCCAATCTTCTGTCCATGCTAGCAAGTTTTTTATAATACCATGGGCTCTTATTAAGCAGCGTCATGTGTGGCACCTAGTCAAAGGCCTTCTAAAAATCCAAGTGAACAACATCCACTGACTCTCCTTAATGTCTATCTTGCCTGTTACTTCCTCAAAGAGTTCCTGCAGATTTGTCAGGCAAGGTTTCCCCTTAAGGAAGCCATGCTAACTTTGGCCTATTTCATGTGCACACCCATGATTCTCTGTGTTGAAACCTTACCCCTCAGATCTCCTTTAAATCTTTCTCTCCTCATCTTAAACCTATGTCCTATCATTTTAAATTCCTCCACCATGCAGAAAAAGACTGCCCATCAACCCTATCTATCTCCCTATGGTTTTATAAACCTTTGTAATGTCGCCCCTCAGTCTCCTTTGCTCAAGGCAAAACACTCCCAGCTATCCATTCTCTCCATATAACTCATAACCTCCAGTCCTAGCAATATCCCTGTGAATCTCTTCTGCACTCTCTCTAATTTCCTGTAATAAAGCAACCAGAGCTGCATACAATATCTCAATTGCTGTCTCACCAACACTGCTCCCTCTAGTGCCACACAATGTTCAGGCCATTTAAAAGTTTCCTGCTCAGAGCAATGGTTGGTCTGTGCAGCTGTAAAAAAAAAATTGGGGGAATGTTGCATCCACACGTTTGCAGTTGTCACGTGATGGCCCAGCTCCTGTACTCAGTGCCCCGACCGATAAAGGCCAGAGTACCAAATTCTTTCTTTACCACTCTGTCCAAAGTGGTGCCAAAGGGCCTGCCTTTCACTTTGGTTAAGCTTCCAAAAATGCATCATTTTGCACTTGTCTGAGTTGAATTCCATCAGCCGTTTCTTTGCTTACTTTCCCCATTGATCTGGATCCTGTTGTAACCTCAGGTAATCTTCTATTCTGTCCACTACGCCATTGATTTTGGTGTCATTAACAGACATTCTAGTCATGTCACATACATCCATGTCCAAATCATTAATGTACACAACAAGCAAGTGATGAAGGTGCTTGGTACACTGGCCTTCATTGGCTGAAGACATAAATGGGAAGATTACGTTGCAGTTGTACAGGTCGCTGGTGAATCTGTCTTGGAGTGTTGACGAGTTTTGATCACCCTGCTATAGGAAAGGTATTATTAAACTAGAAAAGCTGCAGGAAAGATTAATGAGGATGTTGCCAAGACTTGGGACTGAGTTATCGGAAGAGTGTGAATGGGCTAGGTCTTTCTTCCTTGCAGCATGAGTGGTTTTAGTTGTGGAAAATTCATGAGGGCGTTAATAAAATGAATGCACTCAGTTTTTTTTTGTAGGGTTGGTAATCAAGGGCCTATTTTTAAGGTGAGAGATGAAGATATAATAGGACCCTGAAGGGTACATTTTCTACACAGAGGGCAGTATGTACAGTGACATGCAAAAGTTTGGGCACTCCTGGTCAAACTTTCTGTTACTTTGAATAGTTAACTGAGTAGAAGATGAACTGATCTCCAAAAGTCATAAAGTTAAAGGTGAAACATTCTTTTCAACATTCTAAGCAAGATTAGTGTATTATTTTTTGTTTTCTACAATTTTAGAGTGAAAAAAAGGAAAGGAACACCATGGAAACATTTGGGCACCCCAAGAGATCTGAGCTCTCAGATAACTTTTACCAAGGTCTCAGACCTTAATTACCTTGTTAGGGCTATGGCTTGTTCACAGTCATCGTTAGGAAAGGCCAGGTGATGCAAATTTCAAAGCTTTATAGATACTCCTCAAACCTTGTGCCAACAATCAGCAGCCATGAACTCCTCTAAGCAGCTGCCTAGCACTCGGAAAATTAAAATAAATGATGCCCACAAAGCAGGAGAAAGCTATAAGAAGACAGCAAAGCATTTTCAGGTAGCCGTTTTCTAAGTTCGTAATGTAATTAAGAAATGGCAGTTAACAGGAACGATGGATGTCAAGGTAAGGTCTGGAAGACCAAGAAAACTTTCCGAGAGAACTGCTCGTAGCATTGCTAGAAAGGCAAATCAAAACCCCTGTTTGACTGCAAAAGACCTTCAGGAAGATTTAGCAGACTCTGGAGTGGTGGTGCACTGTTCTACTGTGCAGCGACACCTGCACAAATATGACCTTCATGGAAGAGTCATCAGAAGAAAACCTTTCCTGCATCCTCACCACAAAATTCAGCATCAGAAGTTTGCAAAGGAACACCTAAACAAGCCTGATGCATTTTGAAAACAAGTCCTATGGACTGATGAAGTTAAAATAGAACTTTTTGGCCACAATGAGCAAAAGTATGTTTGGAGAAAAAAGGGTGCAGAATTTCATGAGAAGAACACCTCTCCAACTGTTAAGCAGGGGGGGTGGATCGATCATACTTTGGGCTTGTGTTGCAGCCAGTGGCATGGGGAACGTTTCACTGGTAGAGGGAAGAATTATTTCAATTAAATACCAGTAAGTTCTGGAAGCAAACATCACACCATCTGTAAAAAAAAGCTGAAGATGAAAAGAGGATGGCTTCTACAACAGGATAATGAACCTAAACACACCTCAAAATCCACAATGGACTACCTCAAGAGGCACAAGCTGAAGATTTTGCCATGGCCCTCACAGTCCCCTGACCTAAACATCATCGAGAATCTGTGGATAGACCTCAAAAGAGCAATGCATGCAAGACGGCCCAAGAATCTTACAGAACTAGAAGCCTTTTGCAAGGAAAAATGGGCGAAAATTCCCCAAACAAGAATTGAAAAGACTCTTAGCTGGTTACAGAAAGCATTTACAAGCTGTGATACTTGCCAGAGGGGCTGTTACTAAGTACTGCCATGCAGGGTGCCCAAACTTTTGCTTCAGGCCCTTTTCCTTTTTTTGTTATTTTGAAGCTGTAAAAGATGGAAATAAAAAAGTAATCTTGGTTAAGATATTAAAGAAATGTGTCATCTTTAACTTTATGCCTTTTGGAAATCAGGTCATCTTTTACTCGCTTAGCTATTCACAGTAACAGAAATTTTGACTGGGGTGCCCAAACTTTTGCATACCATTGTATATAGATGAGCTGCCAGAGGAAGTAGGTAGAGTAACAACTTTTCAAAGAAAGGTCAGACAGGAAAGGTTGAAAAGGATATGGGTGTATGGGGCTAACTAGGATGGGCATCTTGTTCAGCATGGACTAGTTGGGCCAAAGGAGCTGCTTCCATGTTGTAAGATTTTTATCAACACCAGCACCACTCAGCATGAATCAACCTGCTTCAAAACCTGGTCTTCTTTACCTCCCTCTGCAATTAGAGCTTTGACTTTCACATTGGGAGAACGGAGACTGCGGATCGGTATAACATCTCCTCCTCACTGAGAATCCACACAAGTGTACCTTAAAGATGCATGCTTACCCCAATGCTCTATTCTCTCTACACTATTGACCCTGTGGCTAGTTACAGCTCAAAGGCCTTTGATAAATTCGCTGATGACATCGCTGTTGGTGGCAGAATCTCAGATGGTGTTGAGGAACCATACAAGAGTGAGATTGATCAGCCGGTTAAGTGATGTTGCAACAACGATCGTGTACTCAATGTCAGCAAGGCCTAGGAACTGCTTGTAGATTTCAGGAATACACGCATTCAGGAATAAGAAGTCCTCCTTAAGGAGATCAGCAGGGAAAACGGTGAGCAGTTTCAAGTTACTGGGCATCAACATCTCAGAGGATCTGTTCCAGGCCCAACATATAGATAAAATCATGAAAAAAGGCATGCCAGTGGCTATACATCATTAGGAGTTTGAGAAGATTTGGTATGTCACCAGACACTCCAGCAGATTTCTACTGATGAACTGTGGAGAGCATTCGAACTGGTTGCAAACCTGCCAGGTGTGGAGGCTGTAACACACAGGATCAAAGGATTCTGCAATGGGTTGTAGATTCAGCCAGAGCCATCACAGGCAGAAGCCTCCCCGCCATCTTCGAAAGGTGATACCTCAATCATCCACCATGCACCATCCAGAACATCCCCTCTTCTCACGACTACCATCAGAGAGGAGGTACAGGTGCCTGAACACCAACACCCAGCAGCTTAGAAACAGCATCTTCCCCTCCACCATCAGCATTCTGAATAGTCCATGAATATTATATTCATTTCTTTTAGTCCTGTTTATTTATTTTATCTCATTTTGTACCTTACAGTAATTTTTTTCATGTCTCACAATGTATTGCTACTGCAAAACAACCAACTTCACAACGTATATCAGTGATAATAAATCTAATTCTGATTCTTTACAGAAGTTGGAACAAGGGAAGGTAATCAAGGAAGTTCATAGTGGTCAAGTCTAGAATTAACAAGGTTGTAGATGAAACTTTCAACGGCAGATAAGCTGAGGCACATGGTGATGTCAACTGATGTCGCTATGGGGGTGGGGAGGGGTTGCCAGTGTAGATTTATGGCTTGAGACTCATGTTTGGCATAAAAAATAGCACTAAAGTTGGAAACAGTTTTATTCAATTCCAGACTAGAAAGGAGAAGACCTTGGGGAGGAAATAAAATTTATAGCAGAGAGTGACAACAAATGTTTTAGTCTTCGGAATATTTAGTTGGAAGGCATTGTTGCTTACACTGCATTTTATGTCAAGAAACACACAACAGTTTAGGAGGAGTGATGTTCTCTAAAGTTGTGTGTTGTTTGGCTAAGTGGACAATATCATCATGGTTTTGCTGTTGCTGAGAGGCTGTATGTGAATGAGAAATGAAAGGTGGATGAGTGCTGGTCACAGAAAAAAAACAGCAGAGTTAACTACTGTTAACTACTGATAACACAAAGGTTGGCCATGTTGTGGATAGTCTGGGATGACACAAAGGTTGGCCACGTTGTGGATAGTCTGGGATGACACAAAGGTTGGGGATGTTGTGGATAGTCTGGAGGGTTGTCAGAGGTTACAGCAGGACATCGATAGGATGCAGAACTGGGCTGAGAAGTGGCAGATGGACTTCAACCCAGATAAGTGTGAAGTGGTTTATTTTGATAGGTCCAATTTGAAGACAGAATATAATATAAATGGTAAACATAGAACATAGAATAGTACAGCACAGTACAGGCCCTTCAGCCCACATTGTTGAGCCAACAAGATTCTTGGCAGTGTAGAGGATCTGAGAGATCTTGGGGTCCATGTCGCTAGGACACTCAAAGCTGCTGTGCAGGTTGACTGTGTGGTTAAGAAGGCGTGTGGTGTGTTGGCATTCGTCAACTGTAGGATTGAGTTCAAGAGCCGTGAGGTAATGTTACAGCTATATAAAAACTTGGTCAGACCCCACTTGGAGTACTACAGGAAGGATGTGGATACTATAGGGAGAGTACAGAGGAGATTTACAAGGATGTTGCCTGGATTGGAGGGTGTAGCTTTTGAGAATAGGTTGAGTGTACTTGGCCTTTTCTCCTTGGAGTGATGGAGGATGAGAGGTGACCTGATAGAGGTGTATAAGATGATGAGGGGCGTTGATCGTGTAGATAGCCAGAGGCTTTTTCCCAGGGCTGAAATGGCTAACACAAGGGGGCATAGTTTTAAGGTGCTTATAAATAGGTGCTGAGGAGATGTCAGGGTAAGTTTTTCACACAGAGAGTGGTGGATGTGTGAGATGCACTGCCGGTGACAGTGGTGGAAGCAGATACAATAGGGTCTTTTAAGACCATCTTAGATAGGTACATGGAGCTTAGAAAAATAGAGGGGTATGCGCTAGGGAAATTCTAGGTAGTCTGTCAGGTAGGTTACATGGTCGGCACAACATTGTGGGCCCAAGGGCCTGTAATGTGCTGTAGATTTGTATGTTCTATGTTAACAGTGTAGACATGGGAAGAGAAGTGAGTGTAGCCAGGTGATTCACAGATTGTGATTAGGTAACTAGAACAGAAACAGATGGATGTGATCCCACCTATTTGGACACTAGTGGAGAGGCTTTGGAAAAGATTGCTGTGGTCAGAAGAAGAGTTTGGTGAGATTGAGTAGAATGAAAAGCAATTTTATTTCCATCATCTAAGACCTGTAATAACTTTGATAAAGAATGGAAATACAATTGATACCATTTAAGGAGGGGGTTTGGGGAAAAAGTGCTGTGAACCAGAAAGGCCTCAATATGTTTGGGATTTTGGTGAGTTGTAAGGACAGAGGAATCAGGGGTTCATTTTCTGAGGAGAAAGCTAAGGACAGTAGAACTCAAAATAAGACAGTAACATTAGCAGCCAGTGGAAGGCCTTCAAGAGGGTTTGTGTAGTCAACAGTATAATGGGAATGAAGTTGAGGGTATACTAGAGAGGTAAAAAAGGGCTCTGATTCAGTGTGGGAAAATAGGAACATACTAAAAAAAAGAAGCACATTCAGGCCTAGGATAGTTGGGGTGGTGGGGGGTGGGGAACCTGTGAAATTCAGTCCAGTACATTAGGGAAAGGGAGGAAAGAGAGACAACGGACTGTATGTTCTCAATCCAAGAGACAAAAATAAATCAATCACCTCCTTGCACTCATCGTAGCCAGGCTCAAATAGATCGACACACCCAACATTTGTGTGAGCATTTAAGCAGACACTAGAGAGAAATCCAACCTTGATCATGTACATAAATCATATTGGTGCTGAGGTCACTGTTCTATTGGCAGGGCCGACGGCGAGAGAGCTGCATAATCTCAGTTGTACACCAGACTAGGAGTCAAGCGATTTGCAGTCACCCAGGAGAGAGGCATCAGTGCTGCCCTCCAGTGTTTGCTCAGTGTAAGACGAGCTGGATTGTGTTTGTCCTCAGACTGCTGCAGGTTTGCTCTTGCTGACAACATTCCTGGATTCGGGCTATGTTTTTTTGTGTGACTGTATGCTTACTGCTACTTTATATGTGATATATGTGCCTTGTGCTGTGTGTGACTGTTGGTACTGTGTTTGCACCACTCTTCCGATTGGCTGTATTCATGGGTATTCATGTACGTTTGAATGACAATTAAAATTGTCTTGAACTTGAACTGAAGTTTGAAATGTTGCACAGTCAGCACTTCATTCCATAATTGGTGCATGTGACTGGGGGCAATTCACAGTCATAAGTTCAAAGTTCATATATGTCACCATTAAACAACCCTGAGACCCATTTTCTTGTGGGCATGCGCAGTAAATCCAATAACCATAACAGAATTAATGACAGGCCACACCAACTGGGCCTGCAACCAGTGTGCAAAACTCAGCAAACTGTGCAAATACAAAAAGAAAGAAAAAATAATTAATTAATAAGCAAGCAGGCAATAAATATTGAAAGCATGAGATGAAGAGTCCTTGAAAGTGAGTCCATAGGTTGTGGAAACAGTGATGGGACAAGTGAAGTTATCCCCTCTGATTCAAGAGCCTGATGAATGAGGGGTAATAACTGTTCCTGAACCCAGTGGTGTGGGTCCTGAGCCCCCTGTTCCACCTTCGTTATGGCAGAACTCAGAGCATGGCCTGGATGGTGGGGTTCCCTGATGATGGATACTACTGTCCTGCGACAGTGCTTCATGTAGATTTGCTCAATGGTGGAAGGGCTTTAACCATGATGGACTAGGCCCTATCCACAACTCTTGGTAGGATTTTCCGTTCAAGGGCGTTGGTGCTTCCAAACCAGGCTGTAATGCACCCAATCAATGTAATTTCAACCACACATTCATAGAAGTTTGTCAGTCTTAGATGTCACGCTGAACCTTCACAAACCTCTCAGGAAGTACAGGGGCTGGCTTGCTTTCTTGGTGATTGCACTTGCATGCTGGGCCCAGGACAGATCCTCTGAGATTATAACACCAAGGAATTTTAAATTGCTGACCACCTCTACCTCTGATCCACCCCGATGACTGCTGGCTTTAGTTTCCTTCTCCTGAAGTTAATAATCAGCTGCTTGGTCTTGCTGACACTGAGTGAGTGGTTGTTGTTGTGGCACCACTCAACTAGATGTTCAATCTCCCTCCTATATGCTGCTCTGTTACCACGTTTGATCCGGCCTATGATAGTGGTGTCATCAGCAAACTTGTATGTGGGATTAGAACTGTGCTTAGCCACACATTCGTAAGTGTAAAGCTAGTGGAGCAGGGGGGTAGGCACACAGCCTTGTGGTGCACCTGGGCTGATGGAGGTTGTGGAGGAGATGTTGTTGCCGAGCTATAGGCAATAATGATGTGTGCATCTTTACTGCCCGGATGTTCCAGGGTTGAGTGACGAGCCAATAAAATGGCATCTGTTATGGATCTGTTGCTCTGGTCAGCAAATTGGAGCAGACCCAAGTTGCTTCTCAGGCAGGAGTTGATATGTTTCATCACCAACCTCTCAAAGCACTTCATCACTGTGGATGTAATTGCTACTGTATGAAAGTCATTGAGGCAGGTTACCATGGTCTTCTTGGGAACTGGTATAACTGAAGCCTGCTTGAAGCAGGTGGGTACCTCAGACTGCCAAAGCGAGAGGTTAAAGATCTCAGTGAACTCTCCAGCCAGTTGATCAGCACAGGTCTTTAGTACTTGGCTAGGTTTCCCATCTGGGCTGGTTGCTTTCTGTGGCTTCACCCTTCTAAAGAATTCTCTCACTACAGCCTCAGAGACTGCTATCACAGGATTTTCGGGGGCCATGGGAGCTTGTGATGGCTCCTCCATGTTTTGATGGTTAAAGCAGCCATAGAAAGCACTGAGCTCATCTGAAAGCAAAGTCCTGTTGTTGCCTGATTTCACTTTATAAGTGGTGATAGCATTCAAGCCCTGCCACTACTGTCAAAGATACTTCATTGATTCAAATTTAGTCCAGAATTGCCACTTTGCCTGTGAAATGGCTTTCTGGAGATCATAGCTGGATTTCTTTTGACTTTCTTGGTTGCCAGAATCTGATCTAGCCCTCAACAGATTGCAGATCTCATAGTTCATCCCGGCCTCATGGTTGAGGAGAACTCTCACTGATTTTGTGCAGACACTCGTCCACAGCAAGTTCATAAGGTAGCTATATCAAAATAGTACCTTCTATAGGGCTGCTGCGGCATAAAAAGTGAGGATCTTCAACCAGACTGTAGCACAATGGGCAGGCTTAAAGGGAATGTAAACACCAGCTTAGTTTTCGTCTGAAAGTAAGTGTCTTCGTATTTATTAAAATTAAGTTTTCAGAGCCAGTGAGATTGTTCAGCAGTGTTTGTTACTTATTGGCCCTTTTTAATCACATGCTAATACAACGTTCGTATTGCTACAGTCATTCCTCAGTCTATCACTGAAGACTGCATTAGGAATAGTGGACTACCTGTATTTGCATATTTAAGTATGCAGGGATGAAGTCCAACCGTGGTTCTCAATTTACTCTGTTAAATGGTTGGGACATTTAGCCTCATTATTAATAGAAATTAAGAATGTATCCAATAGTACTCATTCTAGACTTACACTAAGCATATTTTTATTTACAGCACAATTAACAATTATTTCAAGCAATATATTGCTGAAATCCTGTGTCATCTATTCGATTGTACCAACAACTAAGTGCACATAAAAAGGAGAGTTGTGTTTGAAATGAGTACGTGTGATGTTTCTGTGAAGTGCCATTAGTAGCAAGTCTTGCATAGATCCCTGTTCAATCAGGCAATGCTACTTTGCAAATGTTCCTGCTGTGTAGTTCAGCCTAACTAATAACATTTTGATAAAAACAAACTTGAAGATATTACATCTAACTTTGAAGCTTTGCAAACAGATGTTCTGGCAGATTGTTTTACCATATCTCAGTACATGTGACAATAATAAAATAAATACTAATTACCAAACCAACATATTTCAACAGTTCAGAGTGTAGTAAACTAATCATGCACTCTCAAAACACATACATGGTGATCCCTTTCACCTTGCTGCAGTATTTCACATGGCCTTGTTCTGGGAAGTTAATGACTCAGAGGTATACAGAGCAACAGGGATTTCTAAGTGCTTTGCTCTGGGAAGTTTTGTTAACTCAGAGATATACAGATGAGCAGGAATCACTGCTGTCTGGTTGACCATGTGTTTTGTGTTTGCTTCGAGGTGTTGACCTTCAAATACACGTGCCCCTGCATTACGATGGGCTCCGTTCCTTGGAAACAGATTTTTGTATAGCAGAGGAATTAAGGGTTATGGGGGAAAGGCAGGTAGATGGAACTGAGTCCGCAGCCAGATCAGCCATGATCTTACTGAATGGAGGGGCAAGCTTGACAGGCCAGACAGCCGACTTCTACACCTATTTCATACTTTCCATCATTCGAGGCCATGTCATCTTGAAACATGAGTTTAAAACAATTGTGCTTATTTATTTAATTTTATTCACATAAATTATGAATTAGTTTTATTTAATATCTCAAATTTTTGGTAGTGCTTTGTGAATTTTGTAACAATTTTTCAGCAAATTATGAGCATCCTCGTAGATTATAGACTGGAACCTACCAACACAAACAACCAGCAGATCACAAAGCACATGTGAAAGCAGCTAAGTCAAGAACTTTGAAGTCATTCATTTTAAAGACAGCATATCAAGAGGATTCCATGAAAAATCTCATTCATAGATTTTTACTTTCCAGTTTTATAATATTTGCAATTTAATAATGCATAGATTCTAGGAAGAAAATTCATTTTAACTTTATAGGTCATTATTTCCTTTTATTCATATTAAATTTTGACACTGTATCTTCCTCCGCAGCAGGCAGGATTTACTTTGCGGAGAGCAGTTACTTAAAATATAATTTTTTTTACAAGAGGCTTTTACTAACAAGTGATAACCTTATCAATCAAACTAAGTTTCTGGAGTGTTGAATCAGGAATGCACAGAGTTTGACAAGTGGTGTCCTCCTGCAAAATGTACAGTTGTATTTCTGTCGAATGTAGTCGAAATGTCAGACGGTAGAAGAAAGCCTAAGCAATTTGTAGCAAAACAGGTCAGATTTGGGATCCAGCAGAAAACAGGAAGGTTCTTGGACATCCTAATGAGAAGTGATTTTACACACTGTGATGTAATTCATCCAGGATTTGAGGCAACAATAATTCAGAATGTACAATCTTTTCTGTGCATCAAGGATGTGAACAGAAGCAAGGATGATGTGCCAAACTCTCAGTAAATGTTTTTGGCTTTATCAATAGATGTATCATGATAAATGTTGAAACAAAATGTTCATATATTGGAACTGTTGTTATTGAACCTCGAAATAATGAACCTACAAGATATTAGAAAATGAGATAGTTAAAGCTTTCTTTGAATGGTGTACAACAAAGAGAATATTAGAAACTCTGTAAATCAGAAAATATTTGCAAGAGGTAAGCACCTGTGATAAGAAATAGGAGCAAGAGTAGGCCATCTGGCCTGTCGAGCCTGCCCCACCATTCAATAATATTATAGCTGATCTGGCCATGGAATCATCTCCACCTACCTGCCTTTTCTCCATACTCTTAATTACCCTACTTTGCAAAAATCTTACATCTAACCTGAAAAAGATTTATCACCATGTAATGGTTGCATCTGTCTGACTCAAAGGACAATGGGTGATGATCATCAACATCACAAGTCTGGGCGAAAGGCATGGAGATCCTGAGATGCCCATTCGTCAAGATCCCCCTCTCGTCCTCACGAGTGTAGTCTCTTGCTGTTGGAGAGGCTATGTACTGGCAGGGAGAGACTTACTCATTCAGCTCTCCTTCTTGCAGGATTGCTAGCCAGCGGTGGTTGCTGAAAATGAGAGCGACAAGCACTACCCACTAAACCACCACACTGGACACGTCACAACAACCATTTTGAAACCACCATGAAGTACTTCTAGTTAAAAGATTCAAAGGTTCATTTATTATCAAAGTATAGAACTCTGAGATTCATCTTCTCCAGATAGCCATGAAACAAAAAAAGCATGAAAGTCATTCAAAGAAAAACATCAACACCCCCATACAAAAAAAACAGATCTTGCAAACCCCAAACCCCCAGCCCCCTCCCTTGCACAAAAACACTAACAAATCGCTCCACATGGAAAATGGCAACTAGACCATCAAACCCCAAACTCCCAACCCCCTCCTTTACACAAAAGTACTAACATATCACTCCCAAAAAAGAACAGGCAAAAACACAGAATGCAAAAAAAAACACATAGAACTAAAAGAGGCCAATCTGAACTACAGTTAGTTTGGACTCTCGTCCAGTGAGAGATGCACATTGGGAGCAGCTGTATCATGTAGCTGCAAATGGTCCAATTCAGAAAGAACTGTAAATTGTTATTTAGCAAGGATAAGCTCGGCTCAACTGAAAGGTGCCTGAATGTGTTCATTCCATGTTGATTTTCAGCTTATATTAACTGTAAAAGCAGTCTAATATTCGAAGAGTCATAAACTCTATGACTCACCATGGAAACTGGGCATTTGGTCCAACTAGTCCATGCCAAGCAAGATGCCCAACCAAACTAGGCCCACTTGTCCGTGTTTGCCCCGTGATCTTCATGGAATGGAACTACAGCATGTGATATCAGCTATGTTGCATAAAGTGCTAATGGTAGTTGCTCATTGGGAGAGAAAAGTTGTATTCATAACATGCAGCTTCCAAAGGCACAGGGACCTTAGTCTATGGTTCCTCCTCACAGAGCCTTTGCATGAGCTGCATCCTTCACCGTGGACCATCACGGCCATAGGTGTTTAAACTTTGACCTGTTCTGCAGCTGAAGTTATGTGGCTACCACGTGTCAGTAACTTGATAACGTGTGCTCGTTTGTCACCATTTTGGAACCAATTGTGCTTCAGTAGTGACCAAACTGCAGTTGTTCCTTGATCAACTTCTTTGGCCCATGTTTATTTAAGCAAGTCGATGGTGAGTGAGAAATACTGGCCAAATTAGAAAAGCAAGGTATTTTCTCAAGCTTTCATTTACAAGCTTGCTATACACAAGTGAACCACTGAACCACACATACCAAGTTCTGAAACAGCTACTGAAATTTTATTGTGGAAATATATATGATATCGTCATTCAGTTTTTAAAAGAGATATATCTCGTTTGTGAGATCAATACATTATTAATGTTTCTGAGGGGCCATTTGTCATTTAATATTGAAGAAGTTACAACAAAATTGGGGTGCCACAGTAGCATAGCAGTTAAGGTGCGCTATTACAGTTTGGAGCTTTGGAGTTTGGAGTACAATTCTGGAGTCATCTGTTAGGAGTCTCTATGTGGAGTGTGTGGGTTTTACCCCAGTGCTCCTGTTTCCTCTCACAATCCAAAGACATACCAGGTAGGATAATTTCTCATTGTAAATTGCCCCATGATTAGCTTAGGGGTTAAACCAGGGTTGCTAGGGCGACGGGGCTTGAAGGCCTGGAAGGGCCTACTCCATGCTGTATTGTTAAATAAATAAATGGAAATAAAATTTTGTTGTTTTGCTTTTTTGGTCTGCCCTATCAGGAAGGCATTTGAATGGTAGAACAAACCCTGCGCAAAGATCTAGAGGCAATAAATCAAAAGTTATTATACTTTATTAGCTTTTGGTCTCATAAAGTTCATTCCATTCTAAGGTATTTTCAATATTCAGTTGCTCTTCCATGTTTAGACAGCAGATCGATATTTTGCTTAAATATTTCAACCACTTATTCATGTTGATGTGCTTGTATGCAGTGTTCAACAAATTTGTCTCCAGCAAATGTATCATTGTTTTTTGTACCAAGGAACTCGCACTGTTGCTGAGCAACCAATGAGAAGCAGCCAGTTAGCCATTTTTGTAGGTAGAAACAATGTAATTTGGTTAGTTGTTCAGAATATGGCTCAAATCTCATTATCTCGAAGATGTATGGGAGGTTCAGGTTATAGGCAATCTCTTCAAAAGCTTTGATGCAAAAATTACCTGTTTGACATCAATGGAGTTACTGTAGTTCGGAGACTGTGTTCTGTTTGGAGAGCAACCCTGTATTCTGAGGAGTAGGCCGTGTTGGGAAGTGGAATTTGAGGGAAAAAAACAACTGTCAAGTATTCATCCCTAATTGGAAGTGTCAACTGCACTGCATTGCAGTAGCAGTGAACTCAAATTCAATTTCTGAAGTTCGGTTCCACTATGATATTGAGTTTTGGAACCAATGTGGAAATTGTAGCCATGACAATGTATTGGCTGGGGATGAATTGCTGGTGACTTGTTATGAATCATTGACTACATCACAATTTGAATATTGGCACCACTTGTATTCAAAGTTCAAAGCAAATTTATCATGAAAATATATGTATGTTACTATATATTACCTTGAGAATCATTTTATTTCAAGCATTTACAGGGTAAAAAGAAATGCTATTTATTTTATGAACAAACTGTACACAAGGAGACAAAGACTGGCAAGCAACCAATGTGCAAAACAAGACAAATTGTACAAATAAAAATAATGCAGAGAGCATGAGTTGTAAAGAGTCCTTGAAAGTGAAGTTGGTTGGCTGTAGAATCAGTTCAGGGTAGTGGTAAGTGAGGTTACCCACCGAGGATCCAGTTGCAGTTGTGGGGAACTACTCCTTTAAAAAGAAGTGTCAAGCCTTCGGAGTTAATGCTGGTGTGATTTCTCAGTAATGAAGGAATTCATTTATGTGGAGAGGCTTTAGAAATGGGAGTTACACCTCATAAAGCAATGGAGTTTAAGGGGAGATTTAAGTGGAACATTTAAAGTGATATTGAGGTGTGATCGAATGGATGACAGGAATTAACTTCAGTGCCTGGATCGCTGGTCACATAAGTGTGATAATTGAGATAAGTACAATGTCTTTCTAATTAGTTCCTTTAAGAATCTTGAATGCATTGCATGGAAGGATGCTGGAAGTAAATAATGCATTGACTTTTGATTTTCAAAACTAATATACTCCTTTACTTTCTTATTTGTATGCTGTTCCTGCATGATAATTCCTCATGATTCATATCCAATGAACTGATTGCCGTCTGAGTGCCAGCACATGCTGATCTTCCAATGTTCAAAAAACTTCTCCTTTTACCATTTTTCTACCAGAACTAATTGATTCATATTTCCCCATAATCATGCTGCAACTTCCTTCCTATTGACCACCCTCTTAAGTGATCCATATCACCTTGCAGAGAACTTGAGTCCACAATCTGTTTCCCCTTTCAGTTTTGTATCATCAGCAAACGTGGATAGGTCACATTTTGTACTTTCATCAGAATCATTGAAATGGATTGCATATAGTTGAGAAGCAAGTACTGAAATTTCCTAAAGTCCTTATTGCTACTGTTCAATCTTCAAACTGTGTAATATATTACACATATTGAGGATATCATGAGCCCCAATCTGGCATAACATTCTCTTTTGGGCACCAAATTAATTGTCTTTTGGAAACTCAAGTAGAATATGTTTATCAGTTCCTCCTCATGTACTGTTCTAATTATATCCTCAAACAAAATCTAATAAAGTTGACTTGAACATTTTCAAATTTGTTTTAAGTTGACTCCTTTAGACATTGTCATTGCAAATGTGAGGATGGAAGATGTCTCTAGAACCCCTTCTAGTAAAGTGTAATTAATCAGCTTACAGTGTTTACTGTGGCATGGAAGTTATTTGACTAACTAGCTTGGCATCATCTCCTGAATGTTGCTATTATGTTAGTGGTGGTGATGTGAGAATTGTGACAGGTGAACCAGCAAGCATCTGTGGATGGACAAGGACCCAGAATTAACCTTTAATACTATTAAGCACCAGCTCATTAAGCTCTGTTATTTTTCACATTGATGATTCCAAGTGCAGTGAGGATAGTACTAATTTCTAGCATTTAATAAGCATCTTGAGCTTTTGTGTTGCCAAGAAAGTAGAGGAAATGGGTAGAAAAGGTCATATAATGTAGTAGTTTGAAAAGGAACTAAAAATACAATGCTTTAATGTCTATGGGAAATATCGAATAGAAGAAAAGTCACTTTAGTGCTTACGTATGAAATCATTGAGGCCTATTGAAAGACCAGCAGGCAGTCATCTATCATGGCAAAAATACATAATCACTTAAGGCAATGCTAAGAGTTGTGCTCCGGTAACTGAGTGAACAATTGCGATGTATAAATGAGGTGATAAAAAGAAGCGTCTAATACAGGGCAGTTTAATGGGAGATTTTACTTTTTAGTTAAATTAATATGATCAGACTAGTTGTCAAAAAATGACTGATTTTTTTTTTTTAGCTCAGTCAGAGTAATTTCTGAAACAATATATACTGGTACCAATAAGGACAAGCCATTTTATTTTGTTTTGAGTAATAAGTAATGAAACAAGACTGGTTTTGAAATTAAAATAAATTTTGAAATCTGAAACCAGAATAGAAAGTGCAGAAATTAGTTGGCAGTTCAGACAGCATCAATGGAGAAGGAAGCAGTTAGCATTCCTGGCTGATGACCTTTTATCATAACTTGCTAAAATTGGAAATCAAAGATGTTTTAAGTTGCATAGAATAGTGGCGGAGTGGGAGTGACAGGGATGTAAGTGAAGGGTAGAGACCAGGAGGGGCTGAGAGAAGCGAACACTAAGAGTAGTGAAGACTTGTTAGTTGCTGCTGCTATTTCTGGAGAAAATGTAATCAGCAGATGAATGAGGACAGAAGAGAGAGGAAAAGTACATTATTAGTACTATATGTCTGAAGCACAGCAGCTGCTGGGAATCTGAAATAGAAGAGTATGATAGAAATACCCAGCAAATCAGACAGAAACTGTGGAGATCTTTCAACTAGCAAGATCCATTTTGAATTAAAGTATACACCAAGCAAAGAGGATTTGGAGCTGGTGTGGTAGATAGGGTGACTGGTTTGTTTTTGTGGTTGAAAAACACTCAAACCTTATGTTGCCCAACCACGTTCTGTCCTGCATGTAATTAATTCATTTTGAGCAGAATTCCTCACCTGTTCGCCCTCTTATCATGTGGAAGGGATGCAACATCTATTCTAAACACCAAAGATTTCCTGAACAGTCCATCTCCAGTGCTAATTGGTGGTTTTCACCTGTTTTGCAATGTCATCTATTTTCCAACCCTGAAGAACACAAGGAGTAAACTGTCAGCTTGATTCATCTAGTCAATTGTGCCTTTACTCGCTCCCTTGATACATTGTTCTAGCAAAACCTGTGATAGTTGGTCTTGAAAGTTTAAGTTAGTCCCGAATTCCCCATTGGGACACAATTACAAAATGTGTCAATTGACGCATACTGATTTACTTACGGATGGCCTAACTTTGATTTAAAATTGTCATGCTAAAGTAATTGTGAGGGAATTCACAATCACATTAAAAGAATAATTCTATAGCAGTACAGTGGATAAGTTCAGGATTATGTTTTTCCTTTTGCCATTCATAGATATGCTTAGGTGTTTTGACCTCAGACAGTCAGAGGAACTCTTGTACAGATCATTTCATTTTGAAATATTCTTTTCAGAAAATATAACATCCGGGTGGAAGATATCATGGTGAGGGATATCCGATTCGTCATTGTAAACTGCAAGTACAGGGACTTGCAGGATCTCCTTCACAGCACCAAACTTAAACATCTTCCTCTTGTTGAGTCAGCAGGTAAGAAAACGAGCAGCATTGAATAATTTGTGATAAGACTATGAATTAGAGGGGATTCGGCATGCTAAGGAACCCGAGCTTTACTTGAATTATGAAGGACTATTTTTGCAATTATCAGACTTGCTTTGCTTTGATATTTCTTCAGGAAGTACAATTCATTATCCACACTGTCAATTTGGAAATCACTTTGGTCCAGTAAAACTAATTAGAGGTCTAAAAGGATATAGTACAGGATTTTTATTTTAGAATGGTATCAGCAGCATTGCATATTTTTGCTAAAGAAGGATTGCAATATCGTTGTTCTGTAAAATTCAGTTTCTGAAGTATTTTTCTGCAACAAATCCATGCCATGGAACTTCTAATTGTCCTTGTTTTGACGTCATTGTCAAGGGCAGCATTTAATTTCTATCCCTAATTAACCTTGCAGAAGTTATGGTGAGCCTTGAGCCTCAACAATCGTGATTTGAACACATTTCCACAGTAATGTTATTGTATTTTGGTTTCACACTTTTGGGTGACTTACTGAATTCATTCAGAGGGCAATTAATAGTCAACCACTTGATCCTTGGTTCGAACTACATACAATCAGTACTGGGTTAGGCTGGTAGAGTTTTTCCCCAAAATTGTAACAATTAAGTTTTTGACAATACAGTTTCATCATTAGTTTTTATTTCATACTAAGACTACGTCCACACTAGACCGGATAATTTTGAAAATGCCGGTTTCACGTAAAAATGATAGGCGTCCACACCAAGCGTTTTTGAAAATACCTCCGTCTACATTAAAACAGGTATTTGGGCAAATCTCCTCCTACTGGGCATGAGCAGGACACATCTACAGAAAACAAGCGACATGTTTGGTGTCGAATCTCGCTGTGAAAGTGCGTGTTTGTGCAGTTACAGACTAGAAAAACTTAAAAGGAAATTGGCAAATGATGGACAGCTGTTGGCTCTCGTGCAGGAGGACTTAAAACTAAAAAAAACAAATACTGGAGCGTATGGAGGCAACCAACAGGGAGTTCACGGACAGTATGACCCGGCTGACAACGAACACTGAAAAACTGACTAACTCTGCTGCATTAATAAAGCACCTTGTTAAATGTATAAAACATGTCTGCATCAGTGTTATCTTGTATTTCCATACAATGTTACATTAGGCTGTTACACATTATTGTCAGAGAAGTACTTGCATAAATAGGTAAACCACGTTCATACAAGCAAGGACAGAAAACAGGGCAAAGTGAGTATACTTATTTATTCAGTAAATTATGGGTCAAAGTATTTGGTGAGTACATTTGTAACTCTTCTGGCTTCAGTCTTGTTGCTGTCTGTTCTGAAATTGTTAGGTTGTTTGGGGGGTTGCGTTTAAAAAAACAATGAAATGCTGCGTTGCCGCCGCCATCTGCTCCAGCACGTCATGACAGCGTTTTTAGAAATCTCCGTTTACCCCGTGCACACTACTCTGCCCAATCGGCGTTTTCAAATTTACACACTCTGGAGGGCGTTTTAGAAAAGCTCCGTTTTCAGGGGAGGAAAACAGCGTTTCAGTGTGTACGGAGGGTCAAAACGAAGAGAAAAAGCTTTGGTTACGGATTTATCTGGTCCAGTGTGGACGTAGCCTAAATGACTTAATTAACTATTTAAATTCCATGGATGCAAACTCTTGTCTGCAGGCCATTAGTCCAGGCCTCTGCATCACCACTCCAGTATTACAGACAGAAATTTACTGTTTCCATTACTGCATATTTAAGTACTATGGAGATAATATTAAATCTAGCTGAGTTATGTATCTTAAGTGCAGCTTATATATAAATTGCACAGTTGCAGCAGATCGATAATGGCTGTTTAATGCCAACACAAAAAGATAAGATCAATCCCCAAAGCTGAAACTGAGAAATGCTAATTTCTGTCTCCCTTGCTGCCTTCAGCATTGTTAACAGAGCTACCTTAGCATCAGCGAAGTAATTGGAGCACAAATATTGAAATTTCCATTTGTGTGTTTTATGATTTTTTGTATTTATTCTTTTAATTTACTTTTTTTTAGTTGCTGAATGTTAAGAGCTGTTTAAATTACCTAACTGATGTCAGTACTCTAAACCAGACTAAGCCATTAAGGAAAAAATAATTGGCTACACAAGAGTCATGATTTCCTGATCCCTGAAAGTGTCCTCTGTAAATAGTTGGGCTACTGCAGTAATTAAATCAGCATAAATTTGAATTGAATAAAAAGAGCTCAATTGTAAAACAGAAGAAGTCAACAGAGTGTGAAGTTCATCGTCAGGGAAAATTAAACTTCGAACTGTTGTTAGATTTTTTTTCTTTCTATAATTAACAATTTTCTGAGTGAGTGGGAAGAATTTTATTCTTGCTAATTTGGCATTGTAGGGAAAGGCTGGATTTTAAATGCATGGAAACAGCAGTACAAGAAACCTTCAGGTGTTCATAAACCCTTTGTACTTCCAAAAGGGTGCAGCAATAGCATAGAGTGATGAGTGACCATCCAAAGATCGCAGAGGGAGACCAGATTCAGAACTCCAGAAAATCCCTGATATATTGCTATTGTGTGAGTGAGGTTTGGGCTTGACCAATGTGAAGTAGGCTGTAACAACAGCTCAGGCACGAGGTTCAGGAGCATCACTGTCAAGCAACGAGCTTGGGCTTTTTTTTGGTTTATTCAAGTAGAGCGAGCAAAAATGTGTTAATAACACAATTCACAAATTTAATAAGAATTAGTTGAAAAATGACTATATGATTGAGAAGTTGCAGAACCTGGGCATCTATACTTCCCTCTGCAATTGGATTCTGAACTTCCTAACCGGAAGACCGCAGTCTGTGCAGATTGGTGATAAAATATCCTCCTCGCTGACGATCAACACTGGCACACCTCAGGGGTGTGTGCTTAGCCCACTGCTCTACTCTCTATATACACATGACTGTGCGGCTAGGCATAGCTCAAATACCATCTATAGATTTGCTGACGATACAACCATTGTTGATAGAATCTCGGGTGGTGACGAGAGGGTGTACAGGAGTGAGATATGCCAACTAGTGGAGTGGTGCCACAGCGACAACCTGGCACTCAACGTCAGTAAGACGAAAAAGCTGATTGTGGACTTCAGGAAGGGTAAGACGAAGGAACACATACCAATCCTCATCAGAAGTGGAGAGAGTGAGCAGCTTCAAGTTCCTGGGTGTCAAGATCTCTGAGGATCTAACCTGGTCCCAACATGATGTAGTCATAAAGAAGACAAGACAGCAGCTATACTTTATTAGTAGTTTGAAGAGATTTGGCATGTCAACAAATACACTCAAAAAGTTGTATAGTTGCACCGTGGAGAGCATTCTGACAGGCTGCATCACTTTCTGGTATGGAGGGGCTACTGCACAGGACCAAAAGAAGCTGCAGAAGGTTATAAATCTAGTCAGCTTCATCTTGGGCACTAGCCTACAAAGTACCCCGAACATCTTTAGGGAGCAGTGTCTCAGAAAGGCAGCGTCCATTATTAAGGACCTCTGGCACCCAGAGCATGTCCTTTTCTCACGGTTACCATCAGGTAGGAGATACAGAAGCCTGAAGACACACTCTCAGCGATTGTATATAAATAAATAACAGACGAGCACGAGGGGGAGGTGGGGCATTAACAGAAGTTAGAGAAGTCAATGTTCATGCCATCAGGTTGGAGGCTACCCAGACGGAATACAAGGTGTTGTTCCTCCAACCTGAGTGTGGCTTCATCTTTACAGTAGAGGAGTCCCTGGATAGACATTTCAGAATGGGAATGGGATGTGGAATTAAAATGTGTGGCCACTGGGAGATCCTGCTTTCTCTGGCGGACAGAGTGTAGGTGTTCAGCGAAACGATCTCCCAGCCTGCGTCGGGTCTCGCCAATATATAGAAGGCCACATCGGGAGCACCGGACGCAGTACATCACCCCAGCCGACTCACAGGTGAAGTATTGCCTCACCTGGAAGGACTGTCTGGGGCCCTGAATGGTAGTGAGGGAGGAAATGTAAGGGCATGTATAGCACTTGTTCCACTTACAAGGATAAGTGCCGGGTGGGAGATTCCGTAGATGCTGGAAATCTTAAGCAACACACACAAAATGCTGGAGGAACTCAGCTGGTCAGGCAGCATCTATGGAGGGGAATAAACAGTCACCGTTTCAAGCCAAGACCCTTCAGCTGCTTTCTTCCTTCCATTGATGCCGCCTGACCTGCTGAGTTCCTCCAGCATTTTGTGTCTGTTGAATAAATGTTTGTAATTTATAAAGATTTGCTGAAGGCTGGGGTTGCGTAAAGTGTACAGTTTTGGTACCAAGTTACGTACAAGGGATTAATATGCATTGTGGTTCTAGCATTAAGTTAACACAATGCTGCTGGGAATGAGGAACTATGTACGTTTATGAAAGAACTGAGATGTTCACTGATTTTATCCAGGATCAAAGCTGGCTGATCAAATGGTGAGGTGTAGAAAACTTGGAATTTGGGAATGCTCCATATTCTGCAACCTATACAATAAAGTCTGGATTATTTTAGCAGCCAGCTCACAGATTTTTGAGTTTCTGATTAAGAGAGAAGGTTAAAATTGGAACTGACAAGATACTGTGGGCTACTTTAGAAAGGAAACATTGATTATTGCAGGATTAAATGGAGTTTACATGTGACGTATGCTCTTTTTGGTAAACACAACTAGATTTGTTTCTGTACTTGAGCTTGTGAAATAAATGTGGAAGTGTATTTTCCAACTTGATTCCTCTCTCTCTACTTGGAAGTGCCAATCTTGGTTCAATGGGTATTGATTTAACACTGTCTTTAATTCACTCGAACACTGTTTATAACCTCTTGTGTTCCTGCTCCTTCCTCTGACATTTCCCAATATTTTTCATTTCTCTCAGGCTTTCCATTCCTTTTTTCACTTCCTTCTTGCTCTTTCCTGGTGCATTTTATCATTTTCTGGCTTTCAGTTTTGTACCTATGCATTGTGTGTCTAAACTATCCTCTTTTCCCACATCAGTTCTTGCATCTTGTTTAGCTTTCCAATGGTTCATTGTACAGACTAATAATGATATATATACATCTGCAATTTGTAGTCATGGATAGTTGGTATCGTTTTATATTGAACATATTATAATCTTTTCAGAATGTTTTAAATCTGATCAGTGGCTATTACAAAATAACTTCATCAATTTACAAAATCGGTAGCCGAGATCTGAAGTGATTGGCAATAGCTTATAAAAATAAAGATTAGCTCAATTAGTCACACGTACATCAAAACTTTGAAAAATACAACAAAATGCCTTGTCTACATCGGCGACCAACCCACAGTCCAAGATATGCTGGGGTCAGCCTGTAATTGTCGCCATGCTTCCAGCAGTAACAAAACATGCCTACAACATACTAAACCTAACTTCTACTGGAAGGAAAATGGAGGACCTGGAGGAAATCCACACAGTCACAGGGACAACATGCAAACTCCTTACAGACAGTGGCGGGAATTGGCCCTCCATGCTCATTAACCTTAAGAGTACTCGTAAGTCTTTTGATGCAGAGAAATGACTCTGGGTACTTCAGAAAAATAAAATGAACACCAGTAGGCAAATTGAGAGCTCACTGTTGTTGCTATTCTATGAGATTGCAAGATGATACGCATACCTAATTTGATTGAGTGAGTGTAATTTAAAATGTTCCTAACCTCTGTAGCTACCAATTTATACTCTCTTAAATACTGCATTGGATTATTAAACTGGCAGCCATCTGCTTCCAATATCAGTGCTTTTATTACTGTTGGTACTAACGGATTCTTTATCTGCGTTTGCAAGCTGCACATTATGCAGTGCAGGAGTGTTCCTGACTTTTCAATCTCCCACGATAGGTTGTGTAAACTAATTATAATACTGTGAATGGTTTATCCAACTAGTAAGTCGTCTTAAAGTTGTACAATGTAACCATTGATGTGTATTACTTTCCCTGAAAATCTAATTTGTCTCTCCATTCTGAACAGTGTGCGACATTACTGTGGAAACCAAGCACATCCTGTGAAAACTTTTCACCTTTGTGTAATAATTTCAAAGCTCCCGTAACATACTGGGTTATTGAGGTGACCTCTGTTTGCACGGATATTGATCTTTCTATCTGCTTGGTTGTGTTAGCAAAGCAAATATGAAAACATGAAGCAGATATGTGCAGTTGTCTGTAGCTTGAATATAGATTATTCAAGCTGACAGAGTAGCACTGTGATGAACTGATTGGCAAACTTCAGCATTTAGGGTTCATATTGAGTACTGGCTTTACATTTCTACGTATCTAACGTGGGATGATTTTGTCTGTAGATTCCATGATTCTGCTGGGCTCCATCGAAAGGAATCATCTGCAAGCCCTTATTGATAATCAATTGAGCAGACAGAAGAGAATGGACTACCTTAGAAAGAGAGCTCAGGCACAGGAGAAGGTAGATCCTGACTCACTCAGAATTATCGATGAAGGAAACAAAGACGCCCCTGACTCTGGAGTCAGATTTGAGGTAAAGATTTGGATCCACATTAATAAAACATACAAATCACTGAATAGCAGTCCATTATTTTCTCAGCTTTAAGCTGTTTTATTTGAACCTTCTGTAAATGCTGCTGGTGTTGATGGTAGGTAGTCAGCCCATGGTAAAGTGGCATTAACGGTCCTGAGACTCCGGTACAATCTGTTCAGAATGCAGAGTCTGCAACACTCATGTTTTACAACCAGACAGCGGGCTGATAATATTTCCCAGTATTTTTTTGTTCATTAATCAGGTAAGAGTACTGATTGCAAGACTGTCCTTTATTGGCCTTGATGACCTCCTCTCTTCCCTTCTAATGGAGCTATATCAATAGTATGAATTATTCATTGGGTGGGGTGTTTCAGGGTTTAGCCCCACCCAATGAAGAATGGTGTGAACCTTCGAAAGGAATCTGTTTGTGTGGCATTCAATCTGCCTATTATCCTAATTCTACTTGACAAACGATTGGAAGGTTCTGTCTGTGTGGCCTGGGTAATGAGTGCATTTTGTAGATTGTTAAAACCACAGCCACATTGGAGAGTGGAGAAATGTTTGGTGTCATGGTAGGGTTCCTAATCAAGTCGCATATTTTGTTAATTTATTGTGGCTCAATCTTTTGATTACCAGCGGTTTTCTCAAAAGTGACCAAACATGAATGTTGAGTAGGCTTCCGAAGTATTTCAGTTGGAATAGATGATTCTGGCACTGTTTCTGAGTTACACTTGGAGCACGAACTGCCTGCACTCCAACCACACACACACACAATCACACATTCCTACACATGTCACACGCATCAAAGCTGCTGGTGAACGCAGCAGGCCCGGCAGCATCTCTAGGAAGAGATACAGTTGGCATTTCGGGCCGAGACCCTTCGTCAGGACTAACTGAAAGAAGAGCTACTAAGAGATTTGAGAATGGGAGGGGGAGGGGAGATCCAAAATGATAAGAGAAGACAGGAGGGGGAGGGACAGACCCAAGAGCTGGGCAGGTGATTGGCTAAGGGGATATGAGAGGATCATGGGACAGGAGGCCTAGGGAGAAAGAAGAGGCGGGGGGGGGAACCCAGAGGATGGGCAAGGGGTATAGTCAGAGGGACAGAGGGAGAAAAAGGAGAGTGAGAGAAAGAATGTGTGTATATAAATAATTAACGGATGGGGTACGAGGGGGAGGTGGGGCATTAGCGGAAGTTTGAGAAGTCAATGTTCATGCCATCAGGTTGGAGGCTACCCAGACGGAATATAAGGTGTTGTTCCTCCAACCTGAGTGTGGCTTCATCTTTACAGTAGAGGAGGCCGTGGATAGGCATATCAAAATGGGAATGGGACGTGGAATTAAAATGTGTGGCCACTGGGAGATCCTGCTTTCTCTGGCGGACAGAGCGTAGGTGTTCAGCGAAACGGTCTCCCAGCCTGCATCAGGTCTTGCCAATATATAGAAGGCCATATCAGGAGCTCCAGACACAGTAAATCACCCCAGCCAACTCACAGGTGAAGTGTCGCCTCACCTGGAAGGCCTGTCTAGGGCCCTGAATGGTGGTGAGGGAGGAAGTGTAAGGGCATGTATAGCACTTGTTCCGCTTACAAGGATAAGTGCCAGGAGGGAGATCTATCCGCCAGAGAATGCAGGATCTCCCAGTGACCACACATTTTATTTCCATGTCCCATTCTGATATGTCTATCCACGGCCTCCTCTACTGTCAAGATGAAGCCACACTCAGATTGGAGGAACAACACCTTATATTCCATCTGGGTAGCCTCCAACCTGATGGCATGAACATTGACTTCTCTAACATCCATTAATGCCCCACCTCCCCTTCGTACCCCATCTGTTAATCTTTTATTATTATTAATTTTTTTTTCTCTCTCTCCTTTTTCTCCTTCTGTCCCTCCCACCATACTCCTTGCCCATCCTCTGAGCTTCCCCCCTCCCCCTTTCTTTCTGCCTAGGCCTCCTGTCTGTCCCATGATCCTCTCATAATCCTTTTGCCAATCAACTTCCCAGCTCTTAGCTCCATCCCTTCCCCCTCCTTTCTTCAACTATCATTTTGGATCTCCCCCTCCCCCTCCCACTTCCAAATCCCTTATTATCTCTTCTTTCAGTTAGTCCTGACAAAGGCTCTCAGCCTGAAACGTCAACTGTACCTCTTCCAATAGATGCTGCCTGGTCTGGTACGTTCACCAGCAATTTTTATGTGTGTTGCTTGAAATTCCAGCATCTGCAAATTTCCTCATGTTTGAGTTCCTACACATGTCCCTTCCGTGTCCCCACCTCATACCTTCCCTTTCCCCTAAACCTATCAATTCCTCAGACCCTCTGCGACCTTATATCCTGCTCCTCTGCTTCTTTCCTTTCACACAGACCCTTCAGACCCCTTCCTCTTAACTCTTTTCCTCCCCAAACGTTGCTTTATTGTCTTCCTTCCCCCCTAACTCACTAGCTGCCAGCCCTGCTGTGCCTCCAGGTATGTGATCTCCTCCCAAATCACCCACCACCCAAGACAGCAGCCTAGGGTGGATGTCTCTCCAATCTCCCAAAACCCTTGGGGAAGGCCCTGAAATCCATTACTGTAGGTGGATTGATAAGTCCCAGCACATGTTACCCTGTCTCAACATGGGTGTACGAGGCAGCAAGTAGGAACCAAGCAGAAAGAGGATGCAAGGATCCTGTCAACCTGCCCAATACCTGTACCAGCTGTGGCAGAGTCCGAGGATCGTGTATTGAAGAACATAAGATATAGAAGAAGAATTAGGCCATTTGGCCCATCGAGTCTACTCAGCCATTTTATTATTGCTGATTCATTTTCCTCTCAGCCCCAATCCCCTGCCTTCTCCTCATATCCCTTCATGTGCTGACTAATCAAAAATCTATCAAGCTCTGCCTTAAATATACCCAATGACTTGGCCTTCACAGCTGTCTGTAGCAATGAATTCCACAGATTTACCACTCTCTGGCTAAAGAAATTCCTCCTTATCTCCATTCTAAATGGACGTTCCTCTATACAGAGGCTGTGCCCTCTGGTCTTAGACTCTCCCACCATAGGAAACATCCTCTCAAAATCCACTCTATCGAGGCCTTTCAGCTTTCAATAGGTTTCAATGGGATCTCCACGCACCTGCCACCGCCATTCTTCCGAATACCAGTGAGTACAGGCCCAGAGCCATCAATCGGTCCCCATATGATAACCCTTCCATTCCTGGAATCATTCTTGTGAACTTCCTCTGAACCCTGTTCAGTGTTAGCACATCCTTTCTTAGAAAAGGGCCCCAAAACTGCTCACAATACTCCAAGTAAGGGCTTTCCAGTGCCTTCTAAAGCTTCACCATTACATCCTGGCTTTTATATTCTAGTCCTTTTAAAATGAATGCTAACATTGCAATTCCCTTCCTCACCACTGATTTAACCTGCAAATTAACCTTTAGGGAATCCTGTACAAGGACTCCCAAGTCCCTTTACACCTCAGATTTTTGTATTTTCTCTCCATTTAGTATGTGGTCTTTGCTTTTATTTCTTTTACAAAGTGCATGATCATATAATTCTTGACACTGTATTCCACCTGCCACTTCACTGTGCATTCTCCTAATCTGTTTAAGTCCTTCTGCAGCCTCCCTGCTTCCTCAACACTACCTGCCCATCCACCTATCTTCATATCATCCACAAATTTGGCCACAAAGTCATCGATTGCATCATCCAAATCATTGACATCTAACATAAAAAGAAATGGTCCCAATTCAGACCCCTGTGGAACACTATTAGTACCCAGCAGCCAACCAGAAAAGACTCCATTTATTCCCAGTTTTTGCCTCCTGCCAACGAGTCAATGCTCTATCCATGCTAGTATCTTTCCTGTAATACCATGGACTCTTATCTTGTTAAGCAGCCTCATGTGCAGCACCTTGTCAAAGGCCTTCTGAAAATACAAGTTTACAACATCAAGCGATTCTCCTTTGTCTATCCTGCTTGTTATTTCTTCAAATAATTCCAACAGATTTGTTAGGCAAGATTTTCTCTGAATGAAACCATGCTGACTTCAGCCTATTTTATCCAAGTACCCCAAAACCACATCCTTAACAATCAACTCCAACATCTTCCCAACTGTTGAGGTCAGACTAACTGGCCTATAATTTTCTTCCTTCTGCTTCTCACCTTTCTTGAAGAGTGGAATGACATTTATAATTTCTAGTCCTCTGGAACCATGCCAGAATCATTTGATTCTTGAAAGATCATTGCTAATGCCTCCATGGTCTCTTCAGCCACCTCTTTCAGAACCCTTTGGTGTAGACCATCTGGTCCAAGTGATTTATCTACCTTCAGACCTTTCAGCTTCCCAAGCACCTTCTCCCTAGTATTGGCAACTCCACTCATTTCCACCCCTGCTTCCACCATATTGCTAGTGTCTTCCACAGTGAAGAGTGATGCAAAATACTTAAGTCGCCTCAGAAACCAAAGAGAAAGAGCAAGATCTGATTACCCCTCTTGTGCATCACGTTTGCCTCAGTGAGAGCAGTCACACTTCTGATTGGGAACATTCTGAGTTCAGTAATTCTACCTCAGTAGATAACTTGGGCTGACACTGTGATGCAGTAAGGAAGAAGTGCTTCAATGTAAGAGATCCAGTTTTTTTGCATAAGATTTCTCTAATCACTGATACAAAGAGTAATCAGAAACTGCCTTTCCTAATTCCTTAAACTCTGCATGCAAGACCTCATTCTATTTGATCCTCTCTTATGATATCAGTGAAGACCATGATCTCTGACAGTTCAACTGTTCGCCTTCAGAATTTAGGCAGAGTTTCCATAATATCCTAGAATCACATCTGCAGTCAAAGAAATGTCCACCTGATTCCCCAAAGGTAGAATATTGAACTATAACTATTATTGCCTTAACTTTTCACTTCCCTCCTCTCGAGTTGAACCACCCATAGTACTTTAGCCTTCACTGTCCCCCTCCCAGAAAACCCTTTTCCCTTATCGTTACTCAGAAAGAAACTGCTGGCTAGAAAACAAAATGGCCTTGAGCTTTTCCTAGAGCACCTGCTTGCTACTCTTTTTTTAACTGCTGAGCACTCTCTTGAGATGTAGAGTGATCCCCTCCAAGAATGTGCTATCCATGATTAACTCAGCCTTGTTATTGCTGAACCTCCAAGACCCAGATCCCAGTCTTCACCAACAGACAAGATTATCCAAGATTGAGGATGTGCCCTTGGGTTTATATGGTGCAGGATCCATAGTCCACTCAATTAAGAGAAAAAGAATACACAAATTACCTTTAGTGACAAATTACTTGTTTATATCCCTGAATAACTATTTATAATTTACCAAAAGATTATTTTAGTTCGCTGTAATATATTTTATACACTTTTTTTTGTAAACCTCACACAAGCCTTTTCTCCCCCCTATTATTTGTAAGCTCAATAAGCTTTCTTTTCCATTATCTTTTTAAACTCTCCTGGGCTCTCCCAACCACATTTCTTTCAAACACACTGGCTTTCTGTTTCCTGCATCACCTTTAAAGTCGCTGGGTCTCTATTTGTCATCATCCTTTAGAAATTATTGGGAATCTATCTCCAGTGGTCCTTCCACATTCACTCTCTCCATCTCCTTTCTTCTTTTGCTACTGTTATTATTTGGGGTCTCTGTCTATTGTGCTCCTTTTAAACCTCATTTTCTCAGCGACACACATCAAAGTTGCTGGTGAACGCAGCAGGCCAGGCAGCATCTCCAGGAAGAGGTATGGTTGACGTTTCGGGCCGAGACCCTTCGTCAGGGACTTTTCTCAGTGATCAAGTCTTCAAGGAGAGTCTTTTCTACATTGTTTGGCATTTTTTTGTATCCTGAAATTCTCAAGTTTTTGAGACAATGAATCAGGAACAGGACAAATGTGCCTTTTATCAGCGATCTTCCAAATCCTTTGAACTTAATATATTTGCTGCAGTTTGACGCCCAAGCTTTTCCACTGTTTGGAAGCAAAATGTCCATACATTATCCATGTTAATTTTTCTGTTGCATAAGCATTAATTGCAATCTATGCTCTCTGCTTTGAAAACGCTAGCATTTGAAAAAGGCTTTTGTTCACTGCTTCAGGGAGGAAGATTCCATGTCTTTGAACTCTCTTTGTAAAGATGATAAGAATAGTCTCATGTTTACAAGGAATAGATAAGATTCAAAAGCAAGTTAAATTGACATTTCTTTCTCTATTGCAGCTTGCATAATCTCAGCATTCTCAGAATTACTTCATTTTATAATTTTTAAAGAAAAAAATTTACTTGAAATAGAGACACAAGAGTCGAGAGATGTGGGAATTTAGAGCAAGAAGTAAACTGCGGGAGAAACTCAGCAGGTCAGGCAGCATCTGTGGAGGCAAAGGTTTCAAGTCAAGGCCCTTCATTAGCCTTGGAGAGAGTGTGGAAGGGAAATGGCCAGTATAAAAAGGTGAGGGGGAGGGGTGTGGAAGGGGATGAAGGGCAGATGGAGTCAGGTATGGGGAAGGGTGGATTTGGGGGTCAGAAGATGGTGGGTACTAGGTAGAACCAGATGAGGAGGGAGAAAAATGGGTCACCCATTTTTTTGGGGGGGGTGGAGGATGAGAGGACAGTGGAGGCAGAGGTAAAAGCAGTGATTAGATGGTAATAAGTGCAGATGCTGGAATCTGATGAGTAAGGCAGGTGATAAGTAGAACAAGTTAAGGAAGGGCTGATGGAACCAGTTGGCGGATGGATGGGATGCTGTGGAGACCTAGTATGTTAAGTGGGTGATACTCAGATGAAGCAACACACACAAGATGCTGGAGGAATTCAGTGGGTCAGGCAGCGTCTATGGAAAAGAATGAACAGTGGATATTTAGGGTCAAGACCTTCTATAGGTCTGAGAAGGAAGGGGGAAGAGTCCAGAATAAAAAGATGGGGGAAGGTGAGAGAGGCTAGCTGGAAGGTGATAGGTGAAGCCAGGTGGATGGGAAAGGTCAAAGGTTGGAAAAGGAAGAATGTGATAGGAGAGGGGAATGGACTACAGGAGAAAGGGAAAGAGGAGGGGATCCAAGGGGAAGTAATAGGTAGGTCAGAAGAAGTAAAGGTCAGAGTGCCTGTCTTGGAAAATATTAGACCATAAAACATAGGAGCAGAATTAGGCCAGTTGGCCTATTGAGTCTGCTCCACCATTCACTCATGGCTGATCCGTTTTTCCCCTCCTCACCCCCACTCCCTGACCTTCTCCCTGTAACCTTTGATGCCATGGCCAATCAAAAGCCTATCAATCTCCACCTTAAATACATCCAGCGACCTGCCTTCCACAGCTGCATGTGGTAACAAATTCCACAAATTCACCACCCTCTGGCTGTAGAAATTTCTCCGCATCTCTGTTTTAAATGGACGCCCCTCTATCCTGAGGCTGTGCCCACTTGTTCTACACTCCTCCGCTATGAGAAATGTCCCTTCCACATCTACTCTGTCTAGGTCTTTCAACATTCGAAAGGTTTCAGTGAGATCTCCCCCCCCGACACTTCTAAATTCCAGCGAGTACAGGCCCAAAGCCATCACATGTTCCTCATATGATAACCATTTCATTCTGGTAATCATCCTTGTTAACCCCCTGTGACCCCTCTTCAGTGCCAGCACATCTTTTTTTTAGATGAGGAGCCCAAAACTGTTCACAATAACATGATGTGATAAATGTAGGTAAATCTCAACAATAGAACATTGACTCTGCATTGTAAGTCTCTGCTCACCTGCACTGTCCATAAATTGATATTAGAAAATCCAGCATTTTCTCACCAACAGAATCAACAAACTTATTCGTAAGGCCAGTGATGTTGTGGGGATGGAACTGGACTCTGTCACGGTGGTGTCTGAAAAGAGGATGCTGTCTAAGTTGCATGCCATCTTGGTCAATGTCTCCCATCCACTATATAGTGCACTGGGTGGGCACAGGAGTACATTCAGCCAGAGACTCATTCCACCGAGATGAAACGCAGAGCGTCATAGGAAGTCATTCCTGCCCGTAGCCATCAAACTTTACAACTCCTCCCTCGGAGGGTCAGACACCCTGTGCCAATAGGCTGGTCCTGGACTTATTTCATAATTTACATATTACTATTTAACTATTTATGGTTCTATGATTATTTATTATTTATGGTGCAACTGTAACGAAAACCAATTTCCCCCTGGGATCAATAAAGTATGACTATGACTTGTAGTCAAAAATTTTAATTGAACTGAAGAGCAATGTGTACCATTTTCATTGCTGACTTTCAGACTGGGGAATTTATTTGTGAAATGAACAATATTTTAAGTCAGTTCTACTGTTTATTTAGCTGACTAGTGTTATCAGTTCAGTCAAACGTCAATAAAATTCTATCAAGCAACAAGATCAATGTTTAAAGGGATGGTAAACTCATGTTCTCAGTATTGTTTTTATTTGTACAAATTGTCTTCATTTGCACATTGGCCATTTATCATTTTTGTTTATATAGCTTTTCATAAATTGTGTTGTATTTCTTTATGTTCCTGCAAGAAAATGAATCTCAGGGTAGTTTATGGTAACGTATAAATACTTGCATAATAAATTCACTTTGAAACTTGAATTTTAAAGTTTGTGAATCGCATCCTACATCCAAGGGGAAAAGTTGTTTTGTTGACCAGGAAATCTTTTTTTTTGGCGTGTGCCTGTGTGCGTGCGAGTCTTTGCGTCTGCGTGTCCGTGTGTGTCCGTGATATATTTTTCATGGCTTTTACAAGGCGCGGAGCAAGAGAGAGACTGTGTGGTGCGCCAGTCTTCACACAGACATTTTTGCAGTATTTTCCCCTTTATTTTTACGAGGTCGAGTTGCGATCTCAACAGTCAACCCGGCACGGATGGAAAGCGTACTCGGGAGCGGACCCGACTGGATTCGAACCCGGAAACCTCCACTTCTGGGTCTGGCGCCGATGTCATTGCGCCACCAGCCGGCCCAGGAAGGAAATCTTTTCTTGAAGTCCAGTCATGATGACATTAGTGCTACTATCCTCTCAATAGAGCAGGCTTCCAATTCATTCAAGACTTAACTGCAAACCCATGGGTTTCATCAGCCTCAGTACATGGGTATTTTAGACTAAATTCAAACAGATCATGGGAGATATAATTGCTTAAAGCATTCCTTTGCCAATGAATGTGTAATTACATGAAGGACAGTGCCATTACGTTCTAGCTTTGACCGATAAAACTCCTTTTAAAATAAAAACAGGAACTGGCTTGCAATCTTCAAACTAATTTATAGATGTTGCTGCAGCATTATCTGTGAAGATGAGGATTTTTTTGGGTACAAGGTTACATACAGGAATTTATATAGTGGGAGAAGTCCAGGACCTGAGGGCACGGCCTTAGAATAAAAGGACATCTCTTAAGAACAGTGATGAGGAGGAATTTCTTTAGCCAGAGGGTGGTGAATCTGTGGAATTCATTGCTGCAGACGCCTGTGGAGACAAAGTCACTGGGTATATTTAAAGCAGAGGTTGATAGTTTCTTGATTAGTCAGGGTATCAAAGCTTATAGGGAAAAGGCAGGAGAATAGGTTTGAGGGGGATAATATATCAGCCATGATAGAATAGCGGATAAGACTCGATGGGCCAAATGTTCTAATTCTGCTCCTATGTCTTATGGTCTACGGAGTTGTTGTTTCTGATGATACTGCAATGACTAGTGCTTCTCTGAACACACTATTGTTTCTCCAAAGGCTGGAACTGAGGAATCATCATTTTCTCCAGCTCGAAGTGGATTACAGAAGCCACTGAAGCCAGCACTAAAGCGAGTCCCAAACAGCGTACACGATATGTCGGGTATGTGCAAGTTTCATGTGGATAGGCATAGATATTATAAAGTTCCCGTAACAGTAATTTCTTAGAAACAGTTCTTTCACTGTAAGTGTTTAGATGTCTCCAAATGCTTGTCCATTGAGGCCATTTGTGCTAGTAGTTTCACATCTGCTGATTTCTTTGTGATACTGGAAATTATGCAAAAAATGCATCAGTTAACTAGATTATATTCTGAAATTTGATTTTCAGTTCAATAATCTCATACACTTAAAGACATTTTATGTGAGAATAACTTCAGATGAAAAGATCTGACTGATTTCCGACCAGCTTGAAAGCCAGTGCCTGAACATCTACAACGGAAATCTACATATTACATTGGAAATTATGCCTGCTAGTGTTTCATTCTTGCCTATAGTTTCTGCTTTCCGTTCTTGTAGCTACATTTATAATGGAGGCCACCAAGGCAAAGCAGATGTAATGACGTTCAACTCCTGGTGGAGGCATGAGAGAATGGATATTATAAATGTGGACAATAAAGTGTTGAAATTACAAAGATGTGATCAAAATATTAAATGTGGATTGAATCACATCAGTATATTATTGATCCTTCGGCCTTCCTCACTTGGACTAAAACATTTCTTGCCTGTGTGTGTGCAAATTGCCACTGGAGATGTATTAATCTTGCTGGCTTTTACCAGTAGAACAAAACTTTGAGGCATGAGCAAAGGTGGACTTTTGATAATTTTGCTCAGCTGATTGTCAATTCGAGAATAATTGTGCTCCACTAGTGGACTCCTTGTTGATTCCAGTAGGGAAGTATGAACATCTGCAATTGTACAATGCAGGCCGGGCAGTGAGTACAGTGAGCCTTCCCAAGATTAACCTGGCATAAGTCCAGCATCTGCATTGAATGGAACAGCTATACATAGAAACATCAGCACAGGGCAAACTCTTTTTCTATGGATTTCGCTGAATCTACCTAAATACATTTTATTCTTCTGTTTGCTGGTACCTTTGCAAATTCATTTTTAAAACTTAAGAATTTAAAATGCTTTGCTTGTATTTTTTTTGAAGTTCAATTCTTTTGGATGTTTGTGGGAGATGCAGACTTGCATTCAATCTTCCTGATAGCTTTGAAAGTAAGTAAATCCAGAGCAGAGTTTAAATATCTCCCTAACAAAATCCAGAGGCGGAGACTGACTGTGTTACTCAGGAAAGGCTCCTGCCTCGAAATGAGTCTCACAAATCAGCTCGTGCTGGGTTCTCAGGAATCGATTGTGCTTGGAACCTTTGCTCCAGGTAAGAGCCATCTATAACGGTAAATGGAAGGTGAACCCACTCACAAGGTCTGAGTCAGCTCTTCAGTTTCATCAATGAATTATCCACAATAATGTGAAATGCTAATCACTCTTAAAGGGAGTAGCAAAAGAACATGCAAACTCATTTTTGCTGTCATTACTTAATAGAGCTTCATAGATGATTGAAATCTTAAGGTTCATATATAATATTTATGATCAGGATCAGTATGTAGAAAGGTTTCACCATCTGATTGATATTGGTAAACGTACTGTGTTATTCACTTTTGATTGTGTGTTTTTATGTTCGTTCGCTTCTACACGTGTCCTGCAGTGCTTAGTGCCGAGAGATCAGATAGCTGCAAACCTGGAACAGGCTTTATTAATCTGAGCCACCCTGTAGGGAGTATGAAAAAACAGCTAAGCAATGAATCAATTTTCTCACCTCTCTAGAAGATATCTTTGATTTTCCTGATGTCTGCTCACAGTAGTACAACTGAGATTGGGAACTGAGTAGATTGTAGATCATTGCTACAAAGCTGCATCGTATCCCGGTGCACTGCACTGTTCCTGTCGCTTCAGTCTGCCTTTCCAAAGCCTCTAGCTGGATTGATACCATTACTTCCACAAAACATCCAACCCATATATCTGCCAGTTCAACGACTGGCAATTCTTTCTTTTCAGCAACATGCAGTGTAAAAGTCTCTTGCTTCCGGACCGAGACATGCTAATAACCATATTCCGGTCATTTTGCATCAGTCGACAAACTTGACATTTTTACTACTGAGCACTGAGTACTTTTCAACCCTGCTGCAATTTCTGACTGAGGTATGAGGGATAATGTAGTTTGCCTGACCTTGTTCCTTTCAGACAATTCTAGGAAAACGTGTAAAATGTTGGATGAGAGTGACCACTGCTAGGTACTCCTGAAACAATATGGCAAAATGCCAGGCCAGTTAAGCTGCAAGACTGAGTGAATTATCTACCTTCACCCTTGAGCAACACTGCACCTTCAACTCTGCATTGCACTGTCACCCCAAAACCCCTACACCTGCTGATCCCACTCCCAATATTCCTCTCAACTTTATGTAGCAACTTGCCCTACCTACTCAAGGAATTAGTGATGGGCAATAAACACTTGTCTTACCACATCCCCTTTCTTTAAAAAAAGCACGTATAAAAGTTGGAATGCAATTTCTATTCTATAACAAAAATGGATTTTCAGACAAGCATTGGACCATTTATAAGCCATGTGCTACTGTCAGCTTATTTTTCAGAAGTCTGTTCAAAGCCCTGTTGAAATCTGTAAAGAATCAATATTCACTGCATCTATCAGGCAACAAGTAGCAATAATTTATTTACAGGATGACTATATCAATGGTATTTGTTGTCCGTTTCAATTAGCCACAGGAAAGTGATGGTGAGCTACCATGGACCTTTGCAGACCCTTCCTCCTGAGGTTCTCCTCAGTGCTGTTAGATAAGAGCTTCAGGGCATTGATGAAGATGACCTTCAAATCAGAACGTTCTGCAGATGTGAGCAAAACCTCGAGGTAGCATTGCTCCAATGCGCTAGCTGCCCTGCAGACAATATACCAATTGTGGTTTATTTTGTACTCCAATTCACCTACAGTCAAGCAGCACCAGCAGATCATTTGCCTGGAACACACACGAAATGCTGAGGGAACTCAGCAGGCCAGGCAGCTTCTAGGAAAAGAGTACAGTCGACATCTCGGGTCGAAACCCTTCGGCAGGTCTGTGGGCGTTGCTCGGATTTCCAGTATCTGCAGATTTTCTCTCGTTTGAGATCATTTTCCTTTCTAATTGCTGACATCCAAGTCGCTCTGATTCTGTCCAGGTAGCTGAGGCATGTAAATGCAGTGCATCCTATAAGACCATAAGATATAGGAGCAGAAGTAGGCCATTCGGACCATTGAGTCTGCTCCACCATTCAATCATAGCCTGATCCAAATCTTCCAGTCATCCCTACTCCCCTGCCTTCTCCCCATACCCTTTGATGCCCTGGCTAATCAAGAACCTATCTATCTCTGCCTTAAATGCACACAATGACTTGCCCTCCACAGCCACTCATGATAACAAATTCCACAGATTTACCACCCTCTGACTAAAGTAATTTCTCCACATCTCTGTTCTAAATGGATGTCCTTCAATCCTGAAGTCGTGCCCTCTTGTCCTAGACTCCCTAACATGGGAAATAACTTTGCCATATCTAATCTGTTAACATTCGGAATGTGATACATAAGCCATATGCACCAAGGATGGAAAGACATAGAAACATAGAAAACCTACAGCACAATACAGGCCCTGCAGCCCACAAAGCTGTGCCAAACATATCCTTACCTTAGAACTACCTAGGCTTACCCATAGCCCTCTATTTTTCGAAGCTCCATGTACCTATCCAGGAGACTCTTAAAAGACCGGATCGTATCCGCCTCCACCACAGTCGCTGGCAGCCCATTCCACACACTCACCACTCTCTGCATAAAAAAACTTACCCCTGACATCTCCTCTGTACCTTCTTCTAAGCACCTTAAAACTGTGCCCTCTCGTGCTAGTCATTTCAGCCCAGGGAAAAAGCCTCTGACTATCCACACGATCTCATTATCTTGTACACCTCTATCAGGTCACCTCTCATCCTCTGTCGCTGCAAGGAGAAAAGGCTGAGTTCATTCAACCTATAGGGTACAAACCAAGCAAGCTTCTTTCTTTGGTTTAAGGTGGGAGGGAAACGATTTAAAAGGAACCTGGGAGGAAACGTACGTGGAACCAGCTGCCAGAGGAAGCTGTAAAGGACGGTACAATTTAAAAGACTTTTAGTCAGGTACATAGATAGAAAAGATTTATGGGGATATTGTCCAAATGCACTGTGTAGTGATTTGATCCATATGACCAGTGCACAAGACAAAACTTTTCACTATCTCTTGGTACATGTGACAATAATAAACCATTACGATCTAATACCAGTGCCAGTTTATTTCTGCGGCCAGGATTGCCTGGTCCTTTAGCCTCACTGTGGGAGCTGCAGTCAGCCGTTTCTTGGTGTCACATCGAGAGAATCGCATTGCTTCCTCTGACAGTAGCAATCTCTCACCCATTTATCACATTTAGCTGAACCTGCATGCAACTCCACTCGCATACTGGAACCTGCCATTGTTGAGGCTGTAAGAACATTTCCACTTCAGCAGGGTTTTAATTGTCCACAATCACCTATGACTGCAATTTAGTATGCCTGCTACCAGTAACCATGACCTGAAATTCAAAAATCATATCATCCAGTTTCTCCTGTTTACTCTTAATTTTCATTCACAGCTTGATTGTCTTTCTTCATTACTGCATGATTGGTGTCATCTTTACTGCCTTCTTCGGCCTTGATGTTTTTTGTCCTGCAAGGACACAAAAACTTAATATTGTAAAACTGGAGGTTGTTGTCTGAGCTGGGAATGCATAAAAGTTGTTTGTTCTTTCAAAGCAGTTTAGAACCTTAACCATTTATAATTTCATTTATGTGCCACTTTTATTAACAATTGCAATATAAATTAAAATATTGGAGAGAATGGTTCAGATAACATGTCCATATTAAATGTTGTTCATGCTAATTTTCTAGTTGCAAAATGCTTTTCTATAATGTCAAAATTGGGATTTTTGAATCATTTGAAAATAAACATTTTGTTTCTGTGGGTTTTCTGCTCTATTATTAATGTAAATGTGTCTCTTGTTCTGTTCAATCTTTCAGACAGATTTTAATAAGTTTTCATGTGATTTGCAGTTCAGTCAAATCATAACATTGCAACTGTACAGGTAGCTATAAAATATTTGAGAACCGTCAGACGAATCTGTAATATATTTAAAGATATAATTTAAATATCAAGTACTTTAACCTGGAATGTACCGAAATTCACTTCAATGCAGATCTTTAAATTATTAACTCATCTCATGAAAAAGAAATTCATGGTCCAAATTTTCCCTTATTTGTTGCTGGGAAGCTTATTTTGTACATGCATAGATTTCATGGAGCCATGCTTCCAGCTCCATGAAATGTCATAATGTACTGTAAGTAAAAGAATGTTGTTTAGATTTCATTGCATTCGAAATTAGGATCAGATTGCTATCCTGTCAGGACAAGGAAAGGTGATATATATTCTAAGGATGATTTGTATTAACTGGAGATGAAATAAAAACAAAAAAGCAGAACCCCTCAGTTTTTTAAAGAAATAAGCCATTACAGTGAGGTGAGAGGGCTGTGGGATCAAACTGGGCTCATACAAACTTAAGTCCCATGTGACATAATTTTAATATCATGTCACATAATTCCTAATATCTTAACTTCTGGGCAGTATGACAGAAAAGAACCCAGAACCTAGCTGAGAAATAGTTCGATTCTGTTTTGCATTTAAATAGTTCATTAACACTGTAGACTGACTTCTCTATAGTTTATTATCCATTAGTGCATCTAATCAGAAATTAGCACAAAATCTCTCTCCACATTGAAAAATCTATCCGGTTCCACGTTTAGAGAATTTAATGTTTTCCAAACAATTACTTTATTAGTAGATAAGAGCGTGTGCAGAGAGAACCCTCAAAACAATTTGCTCAATTAATAGCTCCTTAAACCGAAATCAACTGCCCAGATTGTTCAAATCGTTCATTCCATCCTATTTCATCACCACTCTTAATTTTTGTATATTTTCAAATTTCACTCTTCATTTTGCTAAATAGTATAATCCTAGATCCTTTAGAATATCTCAGAAAAGGTCTAGAGGTTCAGAATTTGGTGCTGCCTTGCTATTTTCTGTGTTCAGTGGTGTCAGTCTGCTTTTCTGTAGTTTCTGCATTTACCTCCTTTGAGCAATGACTCACACTGCCGCATTTAAAGTCTGGTCCAAATATTAGTGTCCACTCCATCAAGCTACCCTGGATCCAGAAAAACACTAGATAAATCAAAGTTTGATTTAAATAATTAATCTGACTTTGTGCTCATTGAGGTGAACTTTAAAGATCAAGATATATTAAGTTTATTTCATAGATAAAGCTTATTTATGTGTAATGAAACTATGTTAGAAAAATGCTACATTGCACAAGTATCTTGCCTGACTTCAGGCTATTTTCTAAATCCTCCATTTATGTTTATACATCACTGCACAACTATTTTAGTAATACTTTCATGAATTTTCTTTTTAGCATTTTAGCTGCTCCTGTCATTGTCCTATCCTCATAGGAGGTCTAAATTTCATTCTTTATAGAAGGGTTGGTTACCTGAGCCTTTACATTTTTCCTTTGAAACTAGCTTCAAGTACAGGACGAGAAAGAATGTTTTACCACTGTTTTCCGTGAAAAGGCTTGATGAGCCACGTCTCAGGGTTTTGAAGAGTTGGCTTTGGAGAGAGTGGATGCATTGGTTACCACCTTCCAAAATTCCATAGGTTTTTACTGTGGCTCCCAAAGAATAGAAGGTAGCAAATCTAAGCACGCTATAAAAGAAATGAGGAAGAGAGCAAACAAGATGCAATAAATCAATTAGCTTGACATAAGAGTTATGAAAATGCTGAAATATTTTATTAAGATTTCAGGTGGCAGGGCATTTAGAAATTGATTTGGTAAACAGGGTGGAGTTGTGGACAATGAAGAAGGTTGTTAAATGATACAGAAGGTTATAGTTCAGTTACACATCTGGGTGGAGTAAGGCCAGATGGAGGTTAACCTGAGCAAATATAAGCAGCAGCACTTTGGCTGGTCAAAGTGAGGGGAAAATATACAGATTATGGCAGGAACCTTAACAGCATTGATGATCTTGTGGTCCAGGTCCATACCTCTCTGAAAGTAGAAACGCATGTAGGAAAGAATGGTAAAGAAGGTACATGGCCAGCTTGTCTTCATTGCTAGGGGCCTAGAGTATAATAGTCAGGAGGTAATGCTACATATGTGTAAAACATTGGTTGGGTTGCACTTGGACAATTAGGTGCAGTTCTGGTTGCCCCAATACAGTAAGTGTGTAGAGGGTTTGGAAAGAATGCAGAAGGTGTTTACCAGGATGCTGCCTGGATAGAAAGAATTAGCTATCAGGAGAGTTGGAAAACTTGGGCTGTTTTCTCTAGAGCGCTGGACGCTGGGGGGGATTTTCAGATTTAGAAATGGTCTGCTGGGCCAGTCTGCAAGGGTCGCCATAAATTCTGGCGCCACCTTAGCATGCCCACAATGTTCAGCAGAGGAGGACAAGAAGCAACAACAACAACAACAACAACAGTAGCATCAAAACAAACCCCTTTCCCACTCACACAGACAGGCCGCCTCCAGGTCTCCAATCTTGGCCTGGACTCCCAAACTTACAAACATCAGGACTCCAACTTTGGACTTCATCTCAGATGTCACTGATTATTGGTTTGATCTTCGAGCCTAAACCCCAGGACATGCCGAACACAAGTTTGACCTTTGGACCTCAATTTCTAGATGCACACAGACCCCAGTTCTGACTCCATTTACCCAAACCTTTGAACCCTTCAGGCATCTACCTTCAGCCTTCTACATCAAGACTTGCCATACCCTGGACTTTGACCTTCACCTTTGCCCTCCAGACCACACTGCCTTCTAGCTATCGACGCCAAAACTCGCTTACCACCAGTTTGACCTTCAGGCTTTGACTCCCGACTCATAGGGATCACTGACTCCAGTGCTCTCGGTGGGGGGGTGGGGGGGGGGTGTTGCTCACAGGTCCTCACGACTCCTGCCTGTACCTGGGACTCACTGCCTGTATGAACCCCCGACCCAGAACCAAGGACCACTGGTCTCCTCAATGCCTGTTGACCTGACTCCTGACTTCTGGGATCGCTGACGTTCGACTACGGAGCACTCTGACCTGCATTCCCAATAACTCCTGCTCAGATTCTTCTCTTACAGTCCCTGACCTTTAACTTCCGCTTATCCTGTCCCTAAACTCTAACCTGACCCCTAGCTTCCCATGCTTCCTCCAAAACTAACCCTATAAACCTAAAAAAAGCTAGGTGTGAGCCAATATATCAATGAACATGGGACTAGAGGGAATAATCTCAGAACAGAAGGATTTTTGACAGCATAGTTCAGTTGGACTGAAAGGCCTGTTTCAGTGCTATCATATAACATTGCAGCTTGACAACACCTTGACCAGAAATTTTGACATCTGATAGATGATTACAAAATTATGAGAGACATAGATGGGATAGACAGTCAGAATCTTTTTTTTCCTATGGTAGAAATACCAGATAGAATGCGTTTCCAGTGAGAGGGGAAGTTTAAAGGAGTGTTTTCTTTACACAAAGAGTGGTAGGTGCCTGGGGGTGGGGGGTGGGGGGGTGGGGTGAGGTCATAGAAACAGATATAATAGTAGTGTCCGCAAGGCTGTTAGACACATGATTATGCAGGGTATGAAAGGATATGAATCGTGTCGGCAAAGGGGATCAGTTTAGAGATTATTTAGTAAAATTAGCTTGCATGTAATTGAAGGTAGTGAACAGGGATGAAATGAGGATTGGTTATCAAACTGAAAAGCAAATTGGTCTAAGTGAGCAATTTTAGATGGAAGGCTGTGATAATGGTTGTTGATCAATGAATTGGTGCTAGGATCTCAACTGTTCACAATTTTTTTCAAATTGTGTGAAAGACTAATATATCCAGATTTGCTTTTGTGAATTTATTGGGTGTGATGACCATGATATTCTTAACTCAAATTAAGCTCTATCAGATATAAATAACTACGAGTAATCTCACCAAAGGGAGATTATACAGTAACCACCCAATCTTTAAAGACTAGTTTACAACTAACAATACTCTTAAAACACATTTAAAACTTATAGAGGATTTCTATCTTAAACAATTCCAAATCACAAACCATTTATAAAACATAAAGGATGAAGGAAATCCAAAACACAAGTACAATCTATTGACTAAAATGACATACTCATAGTCGTAAGTTGCAGATGAATGAGTCATCTGTTGCAGAAATAAAGTCAGAGGAATGCTCTCTAATTCACCCTTTGTTTCCTTCATGGTTTCTTTCCCCATTCCTAATAAGCCTGAACTGCTCTCTACATTTATGCCCTCTTCCTACTACTTGGGTGACTTCAGGTGAATGTGATATTTCTTCAAATACTCTTTTAGCGCAAATGGACTACAAGCATCTTTTGAAGACGTAGACCTCAGGTATCTCACAATCAATGCTGTGAAGCTAACTTCCATAAAACTCCAAATTATAAACACATGTTATTTAATACCCTAAATGATGATTTTATCCATCCGATCTGCATGCTTCCTTGAACTAAGCAACTTAGTCAGCTTGTCAGTTTGAGATAACCCAAATTAAACAACCTATTTCTTATATTGCTACTCTGAGCAGTAATAAAGCAGGTGTAATGAGCTGAATCTTATTTCTCAGAGACAGAATGCCTACTATCTACAGAACTTGTTTCCAAAGCTGCTCAGAAGAGAGTGCTGTTTAACTTTAAGCTGATTACCACTTGCCATTTACATTTTAGGAACTGAAGACTGAATTCCATTTACGAATAGAAGTTGAAAATTTACTTAGAACAGTTTGAATCTTACAAGTGGCAGCTGCTGTGTGTAGTAATCTGACATTTGCAAACATGAACAATAGTCCTAGGACAGTGAATATCCATCACACTGATGATGCAAATATGATCTGTTATTTGTTGTGGAAGGATACACAAGGACCTCAGGAACTTACAGATGGGCAACATTGAAGTTAATGTGGAAAACTGTGAGGTTATCTAATTTGGTTAAAAAAAAAGAGCAAGTTAGACTTATTATAAATGATAAGTGATTGAAGGGGTTTATTGTTATAATGACTTGAGTCTTTGTACAGAAACATTGCAAGTTAGCATGCAGGTACAGCAAGTAATTTGAGAAAGCCAATAGTATGTTGGCCTTAATTGCAATAGAGTTTGGGTATAAGAATAGAGACAGCACACTGCCATTCTATTGTAAGGAGTTTCTTCTTTTATGTTACTGCGTATGTTAATCAAAATGGCTTCTTTGTTATGTTAAATGATGAGAAGGTTCTCTCACTGCAGTTTGTTTGGGTTATCTTATTGATAAGAGGACAAATGAACCAATGGGTGTCCACGTTATTCTTTTTTGGGGTAATATTCTGTCTCATGTGGCTGGGAAACGGCGTTTTTGGTGGGCTTTTGGAGGAGAGACCGGGAGTACGATGGGCACGCTGGGAGCGCTCTGGTTGATCACTTTGGGTGGTTCCCGAGCTGTGAGTCGAGGGGGTCGGAGTGGATCGCAGGGTGAAGAAAGATGGTCCGGGGTATTTGAGCTCCAACTATGTGCACGAAGAACATGAACTTGGATAAGTCTGGCGCCTTTTTCTTTTCCTTTTATATTGTATCTCTATTAATCCCATAGTCTTAGTAAGATTTATAAAGTGTAATCTGTGAAATGTACACTGTGTGCTGGCTGATGATTGATGTTTGAGGCCGAATCAGGTGGCATTGCACAGCAACCAACGCAACTGGGAGACAAGGTTGGGTGGAGAACGGGGTTTCCCCCAGATAAATACGAGCCGATATAGCTGAGTGTTACACTATTATTGGTCCTGGTCTGATTACACCTGGGACCTTATCTACAGATCTGGTTATCCAAAAACACAATAAGGATCCACTTCTAATAGATTGAATGCAATAAAGACAAACTGATTGAAATCTACAAAGTTCTTGATAGGGCAGATGCAGGGGGATGTTTCCACTGGCTACAAAGTTTTTATAATTGGCAGTTAACATTTAAAAATAAAGATTGGACAATTCATAACTGAGATGAGAAGAAATTGGTTCACCCAATGTCTAATGAATCTTTGGACTTCTGAGCTCATGAGGGTTTTGGAGTCTCAGTTGCTATTTTCATAGAGATTGTTGTGTTTTCATGTGAAGGGATTCAAGGCATATAAAGTTAATTTGAGGAAAGAGAGCTGTTCTTTTACCTCAGAACTGGATGTTATTGAATGGCAGAACGTACATGAAGAGCCAAATGGTCTGTTTCTGCTTCTAATTCATATTCTGATTAGAAGTGATTCCTTTGGTTTCCATCAGCTCCAGATTTAGATTTATTTATCACATGTAGATCAAAATATACAGTGAAGTTTGTCATTTGTGTTAACAACCAACACACCCAAGGACGTGCTGGAGACAACCCGTAAGTGTTGCCACATATTCTGAAGCCAACGTAACATGCCTGTCAGAACACAATAAAACTGAACATACCAAGAACAACAGCAAATCAAGCCCTCTTCCTCCCTCTCTCCCAGCCACCCACTCATCATGCACATACACAGTCCTCTAAACCCAGGCCAGGCCGTTTCTCGGCCTCCAGCCTTCAGTAGACTCATGGATTCGCAGACATTGAGCCTAGATGATAACAAGTCAAATTTTAATGTGTTAACCAACTTATGACCCACTTTTTGGAATAATTTTTTATATAAATATTCAACATTTGATCATAACTATATTCCATTTTAATTCCATGAAGGATGTTCAAAATAATCCAGGTGTGCTGAGGACATTGATTTAAATCCTTCAGAATGATGGTGCAATCTGTAATGCAATTATCAATCATTATGTTTCTGAAAACTGCAATTATGGCTGTATTACACCATGCAGAAAGAAAATATTCTGAAACCATTTAATTTTCTTTCATTCTTTAAGATTCCTGTGTATTCATAGAAACATAGAAACATAGAAAATAGGTGCAGGTGTAGGCCATTCGGCCCTTCGAGCCTGCACCGCCATTTATTATGATCATGGCTGATCATCCAACTCAGAACCCCGCCCCAGCCTTCCCTCCATACCCCCTGATCCCCATAGCCACAAGGGCCATATCTAACTCCCTCTTAAATATAGCTAATGTACTGGCCTCAACTGCTTCCTGTGGCAGAGAATTCCACAGATTCACCACTCTCTGAGTGAAGAAGTTTTTCCTAATCTCGGTCCTAAAAGGCTTCCCCTTTATCCTCAAGCTGTGACTCCTTGTTCTGGACTTCCCCAACATCGGGAACAATCTTCCTGCATCTAGCCTGTCCAATCCCTTTAGAATTTTATATGTTTCAATCAGATCCCCCCTCAATCTTCTAAATTCCAACGAGTACAAGCCCAGTTCATCCAGTCTTTCTTCATATGAAAGTCCTGCCATCCCAGGAATCAATCTGGTGAACCTTCTTTGTACTCCCTCTATGGCAAGGATGTCTTTCCTCAGATTAGGGGACCAAATCTGCACACAATACTCCAGGTGTGGTCTCACCAAGGCCTTGTACAACTGCAGTAGTACCTCCCTGCTCCTGTACTCAAATCCTCTCGCTATAAATGCCAGCATACCATTCGCCTTTTTCACCGCCTGCTGTACCTGCATGCCCACTTTCAATGACTGGTGTATAATGACACCCAGGTCTCGTTGCACCTCCCCTTTTCCTAATCGGCCACCATTCAGATAATAATCTGTTTTCCTATTTTTGCTACCAAAGTGGATAACTTCACATTTATCCACATTAAATTGCATCTGCCATGAATTTGCCCACTCACCCAACCTATCCAAGTCATCCTGCATCCTCTTAGCATCCTCCTCACAGCTAACACTGCCACCCAGCTTCGAGTCATCCACAAACTTCGAGATGCTGCATTTAATTCCCTCATCCAAGTCATTAATATATATTGTAAACAACTGGGGTCCCAGCACTGAGCCTTGCGGTACCCCACTAGTCACCGCCTGCCATTCTGAAAAGGTCCCATTTATTCCCACTCTTTGCTTCCTGTCTGCTAACCAATTCTCCATCCACATCAATACCTTACCCCCAATACCATGTGCTTTAAGTTTGCACACTAATCTCCTGTGTGGGACCTTGTCAAAAGCCTTTTGAAAATCCAAATATACCACATCCACTGGTTCTCTCCTATCCACTCTACTAGTCACATCCTCAAAAAATTCAATGAGATTCGTCAGACATGATTTTCCCTTCGCAAATCCATGCTGACTTTGTCCGATGATTTCACCGCTTTCCAAATGTGCTGTTATCACGTCTTTGATAACTGACTCCAGCAGTTTCCCCACCACCGACGTTAGGCTAACCGGTCTATAATTCCCTGGTTTCTCTCTCCCTCCTTTTTTAAAAAGTGGGGTTACATTAGCCACCCTCCAATCCTCAGGAACTAGTCCAGAATCTAACGAGTTTTGAAAAATTATCACTAATGCATCCACTATTTCTTGGGCTACTTCCTTAAGCACTCTGGGATGCAGACCATCTGGCCCTGGGGATTTATCTGCCTTCAATCCCTTCAATTTACCTAACACCACTTCCCTACTAACAAGTATTTCGCTCAGTTCCTCCATCTCACTGGACCCTCTGTCCCATACTATTTCTGGAAGATTATTTATGTCCTCCTTAGTGAAGACAGAACCAAAGTAATTATTCAATTGGTCTGCCATGTCCTTGCTCCCCATAATCAATTCACCTGTTTCTGTCTGTAGGGGACCTACATTTGTCTTTACCAGTCTTTTCCTTTTTACATACCTATAAAAGCTTTTACAGTCAGTTTTTATGTTCCCTCCCAGTTTTCTCTCATAATCTTTTTTCCCCTTCCTAATTAAGCCCTTTGTCCTCCTCTGCTGAACTCTGAATTTCTCCCAGTCCTCAGGTGAGCCACTTTCTCTGGCTAATTTGTATGCTGCTTCTTTGGAATTGATACTATCCCTAATTTCTCTTGTCAGCCACGGGTGCACTACCTTCCTTGATTTATTCTTTTGCAAACTGGGATGAACAATTGTTGTAGTTCATCCATGCAACCTTTAAATGCTTGCCATTGCATATCCACCGTCAATCCTTTAAGTGTCATTTGCCAGTCTATCTTAGCTAATTCACGTCTCATACCTTCAAAGTTACCCCTCTTTAAGTTCAGAACCTTTGTTTCTGAATTAACTATGTCACTCTCCATCTTAATGAAGAATTCCACCATATTATGGTCACTCTTACCCAAAGGGCCTCTCACGACAAGATCGCTAATTAACCCTTCCTCATTGCTCAAAACCCAGTCCAGAATAGCCTGCTCTCTAGTTGGTTCCTCGACATGTTGGTTCAAAAAACCATCCCGCATACATTCCAAGAAATCCTCTTCCTCAGCACCTTTACCAATTTGGTTCACCCAATCTACATGTAGATTGAAGTCACCCATTATAACTGCTGTTCCTTTATTGCACACATTTCTAATTTCCTGTTTAATACCATCTCCGACCTCATTACTACTGTTAGGTGGCCTGTACACAACTCCCACCAGCGTCTTCTGCCCCTTAGTGTTACGCAGCTCTACCCATATCGATTCCACATCTTCCCACACCATTCAGAAGAATGGTGACTAAAACTATTTTATGAGTTTACTTTAAAGAGTTAATAACAAATTTCTGAACTCATGCTCCTAACTCTTAATAATGCAGTGAAGACCTTTTTCGCTAATTATTTTATCTCACAGCACAAACTCATGCCAGATTTAATTTCTCACATCTTTAAGACTTTGCACTATTACCTAACAAGATGAGTAACAATCTGTCATTGATTCTTGCAGTGCCATCTGAAGCTATTCATTTAATACTCTGAAATCTGAGGATTGAGCTATTCCAAGATTTTTCTCTGGAATAATCTGCATCAAAGTTCAACCTTCTATCTTGTAATCACATTAAATGTGATTTGTTGTTACGTGCACCATCTTATTTATCTGTACTAAACAGCATTAACTCAAAAGCTAATGCTCTCCAGATCTCTCTGAATTATCTCCTCGTCGTACATTTTGACATTCCATGTATTTAGTGTCAACAATGAACTTTTAAATTTGTCCCTGTAACATCTGACATTCCTTTTGAACTTGCATTAGCAACTGTAAATAGAAAACGGGTTTCCATGTTGTAACTTGAGTATTTTTAAGTTTATGGTTGCTTACTCTTCTTACACCTATCTGAGATAATGCTCTCCTGTGTAAACATAGTGTCCAACATATTTTGCCAATGTAAAAACATATCTACATATATTTTCCTTTACAACTACTTGCACAATTTCTCAGCCAGTCATTCCAACCAAGGCAGCTTCTCTATTCATCTCAAGTTCAATTGTCAATTGTATACAGCTAAATGAAACAGTGCATTGCACAGAGCGCACACAGTATAGTTACGATAGCACATACAGTTGCAAAAAGTAATAGCACAAATTTGAGCACAGGAACACATACCAAATGCTAGAGGAACTCAGCAGGAAAGGCAACATCTATGGAGGGGAATAAAGGTTTATTCCTCTCCATAGTTGCTGCCTGACCTGCTGAGTTCCTCCAGTATTTTGTGCGTGTTGCACAAGATCTCCAGCTTCTGCTGAATGTCTTGTGTCTCTCACAGGAAGATGGTGAAGAAGGCAGATATAAACTTGCGCCAATAATTATGGTTATAAGCACTTTCTTTCAGCCCCTCCTTCACTCTAATTCAGTAGTCCACTATCTGGCACAGTCAGAATGATGAGTAAGAACGCACTCTTCTCCATGGCAAGTACTGTGCAAAAGTCTGAGGCACATGTTAAACATTCTGTAAAGCCAAGATGCTTTCAAAAATAACGAAACGAAAAGTTTCCAAATATCAAAAGAATCACTATAACGAGTAGTAAACAGGGGAAAAAAACTAAATCAAATCAATATTTGGTGTGACCACCCTTTCTTTGCCTTTAAAACTGCATCAGTTCTCTTCGGTACACTGTCGTGCAATTGTGTAAGAAGATTGTCTGGTAGGTTGTTCCAAGCAATTTGGAAAACTTGCCACAGTTCTTTGGCAGACTTTGGCTGTCTCACTGGCTTCAGTCTTTAGGTAATCCTAGATCGCCTTAGTGATGTTGAGATTATGGCTCTGTAAAGGCCGTACCATCTGAAACCAGATAAAAAATCTAGAGTGCCTAAGACTTTTGCACAGTACTGTACTTCCACTTTCCTAATGATGGTAAAGGAGGCCATTCAGCCCATTAAGTCTATGCCAGCTCTCAGACGACATTTCTTTGTGCCTCACCAATATCTGCTTTGATTTTCTTTCCATTTTCATTCTATCTGTACTCGTGTTTCAAGATGGGGCCATAGCTTAAAGGACCAACATTATTGCTCATCTCTTATCGCTCTTGAATCAGAATCAGGTGTATGTTGTGAAATTTGTTGTTTTGTGGCAGCAGTGCACTGGAATAGATTTAAAAATTGCTTTAAGTTACAAGAGGAAGTATTTCAAAATAAGTAAGTAGTGACAAAAGGGAACAAAATAGTGAGGTAGTATTCATGGACCATTCAGAAAACTGGTGGTGGAACGGAAGACGCTGTTACTGAAATGTTGAGTGTGTGTCTTCAGGCTCCTGTATACCCTCCCTGATGGTAGTAGTGAGAAGAGGGTATGTCCTGGGTGGGGAGGGTCCTTAATAACGGATGCTGCCTTCTTGAGGCATTGTCTTTTGAAGATGTCCTTGATGGTGGGCAAGCTAGTACCCATGATGCATTTGGCTGGGTTTGCAAGCCTCTGCAGCTTCCATAGTAGATGGAGATGCAACCAATCAGAATTCTCTCCACGGTACATCAGGAGAAATTTGCCAGAGTCTTTAATTAAATATAGACTCTGGCGTGTCCACTTTATAATTGCATCAATTCGTTAAGCCCAGGAATAGATTTTCAGAGATATTGACACCCAGGAATGTGAAGAAGTTCCCTCTTTCCACCGCTGACCCCTCAATTAGGATGGTGTGTGTTCTCCTGACTTTCCCTTCCAGAAGTCCACAATCAATTCTTTGGTCTTAATGACGCAGAGTGCAAGGTTGTTGTTGTGACACCACTCAACCAGTTGATCTATCGCTACTGTACACCTCCTTATCACCATCTAAGAGTCTGCCAACAAAAGTTACGTCATCAGGAAGTTTATAGCTGGTGTTTACACTGTGCCTATCTACACAGTCATGACTGTATAAAGAATAGATCAGCAGGCTAATCACGCATCCTTGGGGCGTGCCAGGTTGACCTTCAGTGAGGAGGAGATGTTATTTCCAATCCACACTAACTGTGGTCTTCTGATGAGGAAGTCAAGAATCCTTTAACAGAGGGAGGTACAGAGGCCCACATTTTGGAGGTTGTTCTAATCAACTGCAGGTATGATTGCTGGTGTTTATTGATTACACTGAACTGTAATCAGTAAGCAGCAGCTTGGCATAGGTATTGTTAACATCCAGGTGGTCCAAGGTCAAGTAGAGAGCCAGTGAAGTTGCTTCTGCTCTAGAACAAACGTGGCAGGAGGCAGATTGAACTGGATCCAGGTTCTTGCTTTAGGCAGGAGTTAATTCTAGCCATTACCAAACTCTCAAAGCATTTCATCACGGTAGATCTGAGTGTTACCGGGTCATTGGTCTTGAGGCAACTTACCCTGATTTGCTTGGGTACTAGAACCATTGATGCCCTTTGGAAGCATGCAGGAACCTCTGACTGTAGCAGTGAGAGATTGAAGATGTCCGGGAATGCTCTGGCCAGTTGGTTGGCACAGGTTTTCAGTGCTTTGCCAAGTATACCATTAGTGCCTCGTGGGCCAGGTTCACTGTCGAGGGCTGGTGGGCCACTGCACTTTTGATGAAGGTTTTCTCCCAGAGCTCTTGGAACATTTCTGCGACTTGGAGGCAATCTGCACATGGTGTTTTATTGTACCAGCTGCCTTTGTTATCCTTGATAGCAGAGATTTTGGTACCAGGAGATGCTTTTTAAGTGACCTGGGCAAATTACTACAGTGTATTTTGTAGACGGAATGATGTCCAATTGTAATATATTTTGTGTATATCTCAATACTGAAGGATATTATTAAATAGATGTGAGAGTAAAACTTTATACAGAATATAGCATAAAGATGTTCTGAACTATAATTTTATGTTTATATTGGCCACTACCTGGAAAAGGTAGAGAGCAGCATCAATAGATACTTGACCAAAAAGGGCAATTTTACTCTGTATGACTAAATGTGGCAGAATTGCATTACATGTAGTTTTAATAACAGCTGTTATGTTTTCTGCATTTCAATTAGATAATCTGCTGCATTTCTTATTTTTCCTGAGTACTTACCAAAAGCTTACAGATGGAAAAGTGATTGAAACGTCGCATAATTTGCACATTTGGTCAAGATTACAAATGAAAAATTTTGTAACCATCCAAATGGACTTTGGTAATCTCTAGCTTCACTTTAGTAAGATACACTCTATATACATAACTGAAAGGGTGAAAATTGATTTAAAAGTCTTTCTGGTACTTTCTATTGCTTGATTTTGTGAGTAAATGCTCCAAAGTCCTTCCACAATCTCAAGGCACATCAGCAAAAATAATCTTCATTACTGTAAAGAATGGAGCTCCAACAGTGCGCAAGCTCTACATTATCCAGGATGAAGCAACCTGCCTGATTAATATTCCATCCAATGCCCGAAGTAAATTTTTCCCCATCACAAGTACGATGTCATCAGAATATGCCCATCCATAAGTACAAGGTAGTTTCTTGCCCCAGCTCTTTAACCACAAACACCACCATCTTGGAAAAGGGTTGCAGGGTCACATGCAAGTTATTCATTATCAATAATCCTTATCAAGGCTGAATCTAAGTACTAGAACCCCTGGTGTGGATGAAACTTCACTACCCACTTTCTCAAGAAGAGCTGCCATTGTTGGTGATGTCCTCATCCTATCAGTTCTGTACTTATAATGTTGTCAGTGCCTGTTTTATTTCTTGGAATTTTACTAACAAGTTTAGAAGCAATCATTTGTCAAATACTTTTTCATTCGGTATATGTATGACATAAACCATTTTACCATTATTAATCCTCACCAAATAACTCAATCTAGCAAATCCAACTTGATTTTTTTCCACATCCATGCCTATTTTCCATTATTAGCAACTAATATTTCGAATTAATTTTGTCCCAATTTATTTCCCTTAAACTATCTCCTCCATGAATAAGAACCACCCTTGATCCTTTCTTTAATGAGTTTAGCCCTTTCTGTCTTGTGAGCATTGTGCAATATTTGCCATTCTCAATTATTCTGACACCACAGTCCTGCCTTGGGAAACGTATAGGGTTTTTAATCCAGGCACAGCTGTATCCACCCTTCACTCAGTCACTATCCAGACTAATTCAATTGTCTCTTTTGAGACCTGTCATTCTTTAATGTATGCATTTCTTAACTATTTTATATTCAAATATTCTTTAGTTCTATAGTGAAGATCAAGATAAAGTACTGATAGCTTTTCTCATAACCATCCTTTCAGTTTGAACAAAGATTGCTGACATATAGCCATATATAACCACGGAAACAGGCCATCTCGGCGCTTCTACTCCGTGCCGAACTCTTACTCTCACCTAGTCCCACCGACCTGCACTCAGCCCATAACCCTCCATTCCTTTTCTGTCCATATAGCTGTCCAATTTAACTTTAAACGACAATGTCAAACCTGCCTCAACCACTTCTGCTGGAAGCTCGTTCCACACAGCTACCACTCTCTGAGTAAAGAAGTTCCCCCTCATGTTACCCCTAAACTTTTGCCCTTTAACTCTCAACTCATATCCTCTTGTTTGAATGTCCCCCACTCTCAATGGAAAAAGCCTATCCACGTCAATTCTATCTATCCCCCTCATAATTTTAAATACCTCTATCAAGTCCCTCCTCAACCTTCTACGTTCCAAAGAATAAAGGCCCAACTTGTTCAACCTTTCTCTGTAATTTAGGTGATGAAACCCAGGTAACATTCTAGTAAATCTTCTCTGTACTCTCTCTATTTTGTTGACATCTTTCCTATAATTCGGTGACTAAAACTGTACACAATACTCCAAATTTGGCCTCACCAATGCCTTATACAATTTCAACATTATATCCCAACTCCTATACTCAATGCTCTGATTTATAAAGGCCAGCATACCAAAAGCTTTCTTCACCACCCTATCCACATGAGATTCCACCTTCAGGGAACTATGCACCATTATTCCCAGATCCCTCTGTTCTACTGCATTCTTCAATGCCCTACCATTTACCATGTATGTCCTATTTTGATTAGTCCTACCAAATTGTAGCACCTCACATTTATCAGCATTAAACTCCATCTGCCATCTTTCAGCCCACTCTTCTAACTGGCCTAAATCTCTCTGCAAGCTTTGAAAACCTACTTAATTATCCACAACTCCACCTATCTTAGTATCATCCAATTTACCACCCCATCATCCAGATCATTAATGTATATGACAAATAACATTGGACCCAGTACAGATCCCTGAGGCACACCACTAGTTACCGACCTCCATTCTGACAAACAGTTATCCACCACCACTCTCTGGCATCTCCCATCCAGCCACTGCTGAATCCATTTTACTACTTCAATATTAATACCTAACAATTGAACCTTCCTAACCAACCATTCGTGTGGGACCTTGTCAAAGGCCTTACTGAAGTCCATTTTGACAACATCCACTGCTTTACCCTCGTCAACTTTCCTAGTAACCTCTTCAAAAAATTCAATAAGATTTGTCAAACATGACCTTCCACACACAAATCCATGTTGACTGTTCCTAATCAGACCCTGTCTATCCAGATAATTATACATACCATCCCTAAGAATACTTTCCATCAATTTACCCACCACTGAAGTCAAACTCACAGGCCAATGAGAATGCTTACAAATGATCATAATACTGTATATTGTTGCAACTTTAATTACCCCCACAGTACGGCCAGATTTGGGAACAGCTTCTTTCCAACTGTGATAAGACTGCTGAACAGATCCTGACCCGGATCTGGGCCGTACCCTCCAAATATCTGGACCTGCCTCTCGGTTTTTTTGCACTACCTTACTTTCCATTTTCTATTTTCTATTTAGGATTTATAATTTAAATTTTTAATATTTACTAATTTTTACTATTTTTAATATTTAATATTTGTAATCCAGGGAGCAGGAAGCACAGAATCAAATATCGCTGTGATGATTGTACGTTCTAGTATCAATTGTTTGGCGACAATAAAGTATAAAGTACAAAGTAAACTGAAATCTTTTTTCAATATTTTACTTGTTAAAATTTTACATTATATTCTTGTAAACTTCAAATCATTGTTACTTTGGAAAGAATTAAAATGGCTTTGTACATGGAAGTATATTGGAAAGAATGTGAATTTTAGTCACAGTACATATAGGGTTTTACTTTTTTGTCCTGGGATACACCTTCAAAGGGGAAAATGAAGTCTCTAATAAAATAGAAAGCTGCTACGGAGAATACTGTTTCAAACTTTTAGTCATTTAGTTGCTGTATAGCTGTTCTTAATTTTGCCCCTGGCAGCATCAAGCATTGTAGATTCTCCAAGTAGCTACCTTTAAAAATTATTGTAAATCTCACATTCTGCTTTAATTCTGCTCAGAGTATACTTCACTGCTGTTGATACTGATTGTAAACTAAAGCTATCTGCAAGAATGAACATTGTCTTCAGCAATGCCCTCTGTGTAGAGGTTATTTGTGTTGAATTGTAATAGAGAACGCTCAGCCAGATTTCTGCACCCTGTTAATATAATCTTTAGTCAGTAATAGTTAGTTTGTGACTCCTGTGAGGTATGGTTGTATGGTATTCCGTGAACAACAGCTGCTTTGATGAACTACTCAGCATTTCAATCTCAACAAATGAACCCCAGAAAAGGATGGACGGGCAGTTAAAATGGAGTGACTTAGTCATCTAACCCATTATTGAAAATTTAATTATGAAGAATGTGAATACTGAGATAAGTCAGTGGAATTTTTAACATTAATTTACTTTCTTTAGGTACCCTCGATCAAACAGGAATTGCGTTGAAAAGTCTGTTTTGTGTAAACTCAATGGATGAACCAGGAGAGGTAAGTGGCCCCTTGTTATTTGTTCAACTCATTTCTTCTAATTTTGTGATTATAGTTCAAAGTACATTTACCTTCATCTGTGAAGTTGTGTCAAGTACATCTCTAGGTATCAGGAACAGAGTTCGTCTGAGAGTCTTTCTCTGAAAGTTCTGTATTCTTCATACCATTGATGAAAATGGTTTCCATAGTAACATGAACTTCAGCCAAAGTCTTGTACCTCTCCTCGTATTATAATCTTTGCTCCGCAAGCTATTGCAGTTTCCTTCCTATTTAACCATATTATAACACACACAATAAAATTTTACTGTCACTTTGCCATTTCTTGGGGAAACCTTCTCACATGATAATATGAATAAACTCTACACATTTGAATATGTTTTTGTAGTAACATACCAATCAGGAGAAAATGATGGTGCTTGACTGATTCTCAGCAAATCTACAGAAAAACGTTTTTATATCTTATTCAGTTCATGGGATAAGTGATATTAACTGACAGCTTTGCCATCAACCATTTTTCCCTAGAGCATAGGACACTGAGGGGTAATCTGATAGTATATAAAATTACAAGGGGCATAGATAACGTGAATGGTCACAGTCATTTGCCCAGGATAGAGGGGTCCAAAACCAGAGGGCGTAGATTTAAAGTGACAGGGAAAGATTTAAAGGGAAACTGAGGGGCAACTTTTTTTCACATAGAGAGAGATGGGTATGTGGAACGAGCTATTAAAGGAAGTGGTAGAGGCAGGTACAATTACAACATTTAAAAGACATTCAGACAGGTGCATAAGAGGGATTTCGAGGGATATGAGACTAGCTTTGGTAGGAAACTTGGTTGATAACAACAAGTTGGATCTCAGTTCCTGTTTTTGTGCTGTATAACTATAAGTATGATTCTTACTTCATCTCGGAGGCTATTGAAGGGAGGGGAGGGAACGTCGACTCAGACCATGAGAGGCCTGCATCGGGCATTTTCATGCCTTACAAGGCACAAGTTGGAAGTCCGTGTGGGGCGCCACTCCTTGCACAGACACTAGAGCAATGTGTGGTTAAGTGCCTTACTCAAGGACACAAACACACTGCCACAGCTGAGGCTCGAACTAGCGACCTTCAGATCACTAGACAAAAGCTATTGAAACATAAAACATATAAGGAAGATGCTCACTCAAATATGTTCTGTTAAAGCTAGCTCTTCAGAAAGAAGGAAAAAAATGCTGTACAAGTTATTTTGAGACAACGTAGCCCAAATTTTACGTCAACAGCAAGCTTTTGGATGAATAACATTGTTTCCTTACAAATAATGTGGTAAAGTTGATGGGATTCAAGGAGGCTGCTATTGAGAGATTGTGATGCCAAAATCACAGGCTAACTTGTTTCCAGTGAATAAGGTGTGATTTTCATATTGAGTCATGTTGGTTTAAATTCTTCCTCTACATGAAGGGATATGGTAAGCAAACTGTTGAAAGTACTGCGAATTAATGTGCTGCCTTCAAAAATTTACACTGCTTTGCATTGGATCATCGCAGGCTGCTGAGTGACAAGTAAAAAGCTTTATTCATTCCTCCTCATACAATATACCGTGCTTTTATTATGTAATAAATCTCTAGTGCTGCTATATTTGTACTATATCTGTCATGTTTCATAAATTGTAGCTGAACAGCTAACAGATCCTATTGTGACACCCTGTCAGATTGTGACATAACCTCCAGTGATGTGAGGCGTCAGCAACTGCATCACTATTAAGTACTGCTGCATTTTTTGGCACAGTAGATTATTATTATGAAGTAATTTTTTAAATTATTGGTAGGTGGAAGACAAAGAAGCATGAAAAATTTAACTGTTAGAGGAAATCTTGTTTTGACTGAAAATGTTGCAGCTAATTTTAAGGCAGATGCAAGGCTTCATCCCTGATGGTGCTACAAGAGATGTATAACCTGAATTATCCTCTTTCCATCAAAGAATCAGGCAATGTCAGAGCACAGAAAGTCGAAACGTGTACGCATATCTATAGTGGTAAGTGAGGAAATGACATGCGGTCAAACCATTATCATCAATATATAACCGCATTGTCCAATCAAAATTAATACAGATTTCTTTTATTTTGCTCAAAGCATCATGCAAATTCATTTAAATTTTATCCCATGAGCTCAAAAGAGTGATAATTAGACACAGCTGTGCAGTTGAACAGCAATATTGTCTCAGGACCAGAGGCCTTTATAGAGTTAATGCTACACAACTGAAAAATTTGTTTCATCTGCAGAACTTGTTATAAAATAATGACTGCAATTCTTCAAAAAAATTATAACGTATTCATATACATATGAGTGATGCATTTAGTAAAAATCTGCATGAGCATTGAATATCCTCAGAATATATAAACAATTTCCCTAGAGTTCAATGCAAATATGCTCAGTTTTGGAAAATTTAAATGAACTATAGTTACCTTTTTTAATCAAGTTTTTGATTGAATCTAGTATTTGTTAAAGAAAGGCAAATGTTAAACTTTCCTAAATCTAAGAGAGAAAACTATGAATACTGCAAAACACGACACGGTGCCTGAGAATGTCAATTAATCACAATATCCAAATGTAACGGGTTATAGATCATTGTCATACTGCTGAATTGGTTGTCAGGTTGCTAATCTACATCAACCCAGTGATAATGGTATGTTACACATTCCAACAACCATCAAACAGGCTAGCCGGCTCATCTGAGGGGTCCTAATTGAAAAGAATATTAGCATCTTCTGTCATTCTCTTTAGATCTCATGGGATAACTTTTTCAATAAATACTTACACACATGAAAATCATGTCCATTCTGAGGTACTTGCTGCACCACTGCAACAATATTTTGTCAAGAGGAGCGATGCTGTTCAGCCAGTAAGGCTATGAAAAATAATTACCTTTGGCTGAACTCGTACTGTGGCAGCATCAGCACTGAGATAACTGTTGTCCTCGGTAGAGCTGCCTATTGAAAATGCTGATGCTTTCATGTTAAGTGAGCAAACAACCAATCAATGTTGAGCAAATCCACTGAATTCAAAGGATGACCCATTTTGACAATGGCTGATTTGTCAGTTGTTTGATCTGATTTGTACTTGATTCTCTAAATCATATTTACACAATTACTAACCTGTATTGATTCTATTTGGCTGTGATGAAAGAAATCATTCAGAATTCACGTTTTCTGCATATTGACAAAATTCACATGTCCTGCACATTGACGAACTGTTGGTGCTCTTTCTTGTATTACTTTCCAGTCGCCATCTCCCACCACCATGCTTTGCCATGTGGCATGGGGACAGAGTTGTCCAGTTTGTTGATGCGTCCATTCTTTGATAGACCACTGCATATATGTCATGACAATGAGTGTTGTCCATTTTATCTTGCTGCATTTCACCTCTTACAGTGAACTACTTCAATAGTGCACAATGCTCCAAGTAATAAACTACTAGCAGTTGGCAGAGTTTGACCAGCAGTCAGAGTTGAGTTCTGATCTCAGCTGCAATTATTTGGTGGTGTTATGCTTGCAATCTGTTTCTGGGTACTAGCCTTTGTCTGGTCTGTGACTTCTTATGGGACTGATGAATATCAAGAAGATGCAAATAAAATAGAAAATGTTGTCAATACTCAGCAGGTCAGGAGAGGGAGAAACAATTAATGTTTCGGGTCCACTAGAGCAAAAGAAAGTTTTAAAATGCAGATAAAAGTTGGGGCTAGGGAGAGAATAGAAGGCAGGGCCTCTGATGTGCCAGAGAACAGAAGAATTTAAATGACTGGAAGGTGACGTAAACTGATAAAGGATCAGTGAGTAAATGAAGGGCAGTGTTGAATTCATACTGAATGATGGCTATACTGCTACTGGAAACTATTTACTCATGAAAAGCAGTTTGGTGAGATGAGAAAGGTGCAATGTAGAGTTGATGAGATGATATCATCTACAGGAGAAATTATATATCCGTAGTGATTCTGTGATCACATACTCCTTGCGGGAAAATACCAATGCAGTGACTTGAGTTCAGCGCCTCAGCATTCAAGCTATTAAGTGTGGCTTCCTTCCAGAGGACTCGATTTCCTCACTGGCAGAAGTTGGTTTGGATTAGCAACAACATCTTCCAGGCTCACCATCAGTACAGGTGCACGCACGGTTCTGTGCTTGGCCCCATGCTATATCTACCTAATGCCTATGTTTGTGTGGCTAAGTACAACTCTAATGCCACATTTAAATTGTGCAGGCAACAGTACTGTTGTTAACCAAATCAAAGGCAGTGATGAATCAGCATGTAGAAGGGATATTGGAAGTCTGGTTGAGTGGCGCCGCAAAAGGAACCTCTCATTCAACATCAGCAAAACCAAAGAGCTGATATCACCCACAGGAAGAAGAATCTGAGGTCCATGAACCAGTTGTCATTAGGAGATCAGAGGTGGAGAGGGCCAATAGCATTAACTTCCTTGGCAATTGCATATCAGAGGATCTGTCCTGGCTCTAGCACGCAAGTGCCATCAGAAAGAAGGCACAACAGTGCTTCGACCTTCCTAGAAATTTGCATAGATTTGGCAGGTCATCAAAAACTTTGACAAACTTCTGTAGATGCACAGTGGAGAGTATCCTAACTGGTTACATTGCAGTCTGGTATGGAAACACCAAAGCCAGGAATGGAAAAATGCAGAAAGTGGCGGATATGGCCCAGTCTATCACAGGCAAAGACCTCTCTACCATTGAGTACATTTACATGGAGCAATGCCAGAAGAAAGTAGAATCCATCATCAAGGAATCCCACTGTCCAGGCCATGCACTGTTGCTACTGCCACCAGGCAGAAGGTCCCACACCACCAGGTTCAGGAACAGTTAATACCCTACAACCATCAGGCTCCTGAACCAATGTGAGGAACTTCATTCACCACAATTCTGAACTGAATCTATGACCTACAGACTCACTTTCAAGAACTCTTTGCAACTCCTGTTCTAGGTATTATTTTTTATTGTCTTTTGCACATTGGTTGTTGTCCATCTTCATTTATGTATAGTTTTTCATAAATTCTATTGTATTCATTTTCCCATAAATGCCTACAAGAAAATGAATCTCGAGGTAGTGTATGGAAACATATACATACTTTGAAAATAAGTTTTCTTTTAACTTTAACTTGGCGCCAGGACACAGCATCTTTAGTAGGGATCAAATAAAATTATTAAAAGTTTGAAAGTGTGTAAAAGTTGAACCATCCACTAGAATCCAGAACAGATTGTAGTTAATAAAGTTAAGTCAAAGGAATATTAGATGAATATTTGTGAAAGGACATTTGTTGCAAAGTTAGTACCATTGCAAACAAATGAGGCTTTCTTGCATTGCTGTCTGGTTTTACAGTGAGCTCAATGAGCCCTTGTCACAAAAAAAAATTGTGCTCCTCGTCATTTGGATTTTGTTTCATATTAAGAAAACACAGTAATACTTGGTTACTGTCTGCACCTTGTAGGGGTGAAGTTCATGCTAACACAATTGTATTTCTAAGCTATATTGACTGTTATGTTGTATATCTTACTGTACATACTATTTATTACAAATTACTATGATTTGCACATTGCAGATTCAGACAAAGACATAACGGAAAGATTTTTACTCCTCACTTATGTGAAGGATGTAAGAAATAAAGTCAATTCAATTCAAGTTGTCTGGAATTGGGTGGACGGCTAGGTGTGGAAAATTGACATGTAGGGTTACAATTTGAAGGCTAACAGCACCTTTTAAAGAAAGTATTTGGTGTGGCTGAAATTGAAGAGTAAACTGGTGGATTGGACCCTGAGGTACCACTGGGAGAACCTGGATAAAAATCAAACACATACTGAAGCAGTATAGACTTGAATAAACCTACTGCTTATTTTTTTCCCCAGTTAACTTATGTTCTAATGTAAACCAAATTGCTGTACAAAAATTTCTGAAATTTTGCATTTGGCATTAGCATTCCTTAAATTAGTTGTGGAGGAGACCTATGAGGTACACTGGCAGGCGGGTGGGCAAGTGCTGGTAATGAAAACTGTGAGGTTTTCGAGGTCTGGGGAGGGTGGCTCGAGTGAATGATCCTTAGAAAATGTTCTGGCTGCCCATGGTGCTGCTGTTTGAGTTATGACTGAACCTGCACTTCAACTGCACCCTATAGAATGTAGAGGCAGTGCCTCTAATTTCTTAGAAGTTTGCAAAGATTCGGTATGACATCTAAAACTTTGACAAACTTCTATAGATGTGCAGTGGAGAGTATATTGACTGGTTGCATCACAGCCTGGTATGGAAATACCAATGCCTTGAACAGAAAATCCTACAAAAGGTCGCGGATACAACCCCATCTATCACAGGTAAAGCCCTCCGCACCAATGAGCATATCTGCATGGAGGCCTGTCACAGAAAAGCAGCACCCATCATCAAGGACCCCTACCACCCAGACCATGCTCTCTTTTCACTGCTGCCATCAGGGAGAAGGTACAGGAGCATCAGAATCTACACCACCAGGTTCAGCAACAGTTATTACCCCTCAACCATCAGGCTCCTGAACCAGAAGGGATAATTTCGCTCAACTTCACTTGCCCCATCACTGAAATGTTCCCATAAGCTATGGATTTCTCTTTCAAGAACTCTTCATCTCATGTTCTTGATATTTATTGCTTATTTATTTATAATTATGATTATTTCTTTTTTTTTCTTTTTCTATTTGCAGTTTATTGTCTTTTGCTCATTGATTGTCCAACCTGTTGGGGGCAGTCTTTCATTAATTCTATTGTTTTTCTTATATTTTCCGTGAATGGCCAAAGAAAATAAATCTCAGGGTTGAATGTGGTGACGTATATGTACTTTGATAATAAATTTACTTTGAACTTTTGTTTCACTTAGCTCTTCACCCTATCCCTCCTCCTAACTGTTCTGACTTTTCTGCCTTCAACCTCAAAGGCAAGCAATAGGAATTAGCTATTTCTGCTGCTGGTTAGAGAGACCAGCTCCATGCGTTCACTTGGAAATCAGAATTTATTTCTGGAATGAAAGATAAAGCCCACAGATGTGCTAGATGGTCAGAGAAGGTGTTCTCAGCTTTCTAGGTTTCATTGGATCACATTGTTTCCTAGTTGCAAGAGGAAGGTAATCTCAACAGCATGTTCTGAACTATCAGACTGATAATGGCAACAAGTTTGGAAAATAGTATATACATAAAGAAAATTCTGGTATTAGTACGATCTGTTATACCTTTGCAATTTTAGATTGGGTTGGCTTCCTCAGTTCTGTTCAAGTACTTTCTGTTTTCTGTAGTAATAATGGTTTTAGTCCATCTGTTTGATAGGAGTAGCCCTGCAGCATAGTGATTTACAAGGTCAGCTGAAGAAATAGCTCCTGAATCATGGTTAAACACTAAGAATATTCAAAACCCAAAATAATTTGGGATTTCTCGCATTACTGTCAAATTAGAAGTGAAGTGCAGAAGATGTAAGCTGACTGCTAGTAAATGTCCTTCGGCAAGGTGTTTCCAGGGGAAAATAGCAAAATCTGTACTGAATTATTTAGGTATAAGTTGTTATTATTGTCAACTGTAACTATAGTTGACTCTGTACCTGAAAATTTATAATTGAAAGAAAACATTATAAATATATACAGTTTTCATGTTTTATTATTTTACAACATTGAATCCCAGTGGATTTCATTTGGCTTCTTTGACACTAATCAACAGAAAAAGACTTTTTCATATCAAAGTGAAATCAGATCTCTACAAAGTGATTTAAATTAATTACAAATATAAACACAAAATAATTGATTGCATAAGTATTCACCCCCTTCCAATCAGTATTTAGTAGATGTACCTTTGGCAGCAATTACAGCCTTGAATCTATTTGGATAGGTCTCTGTCAGCTTTGCACATTTGGATGCTCAATTTTTCCCCATTCTTCTTTTAAAAACTGCTCAAGCTCTGTCAGATTGCATGGGGATCATGAGTGAATAGCCCTTTTCAGGTCCAACCACTAATTCTCAATTGGACTGAGGTCTGGACTCTGACTTAGCCACTCCAGGATATTATCTATGTTGTTTTTAAGCAATTCCTGTGTAGCTTTGGCTTTATGCTTGGGGTTATTGTCTTGCTGGAAAACAAATCTCCCATGTCATAGTCCTCTTGCAGATGGCATCAGGTTTTCCTCCAGGATTTCCCTGTATTTTGCTGCATTCATTTTACCCTCTATCTTCACAAGCCTTTCAGAGCCTGCTGCAGTGAAGCATCCCCACAGCACGATGCAGCCACCGGCATGTGGTAGGGATGGTGTGTTCTTGATGATGTGCGCTGTTTGGCTTACGCCAAACATGGCGTTAAGTGTGATGGTCAAAAAGCTCAATTTTGGTTTCATCAGACCATAGAACCTTCTTCCAGCTCTCTTCAAGGTTTCCCACATGCCTTCTGGCAAACTCTAGCCGAGATTTCATGTGAATTTTTTTCAACAGTGGCTTTCTCGTTGCTACTGTCCCATAAATCTGTGACTTGTGAAGCACCTGGGCAACAGTTGTATGTGCAGTCTCTCTCGTCTCAGCCACTGAAGCTTGTAACTCCTCCAGAGTTATCATAGGTCTCTTGGTGGCCTCCCTCACTAGTTCCCTTCTTGCACGGTCTCCCAGTTTTTGAGGATGGCCTGCTCTAGGCAGATTTACAGCTGTGCCACATTCTTTCCATTTCTTGATGATTCACCTAACTGTACCCTGGAGTATATTCAATGACTTGGAAATTTTCTTTTATCTCCGAGCTTGTACTTATCAATAACCTTTACAAAGAGTTGCTTGGAATGTTCTTTTATCATCATGGTGTAGTTTTTGCCAGGATTCTGACTCAGCAGCAGTTGGACTTTCCAGATACAGGTGTATTTTTACTACAATCAATTGAAACACCTTAACTGCACACAGATCTCCATTTAACTAATTATGTGACTTCTAAAACTGAATGGCTGGACCAGTGATGATTTGGTATGTCATATTAAAGGGGGTGAGTACTTATGCAATCAATTATTTTGTGTATTATATTTGTAATTAATTTAGATCACTTTGCAGAGATCTGTTTTCACTTTGACATGAAATAATCTTCTTGTGTTGATCAGTGTCAAAAAGCCAAATTAATTCCACTGTGATTCAATGTTGTAAAACAATAAAACATGAAAACTTCCAAGAGGGTGAATACTTTTTATAGGCACTATGTGTATATATCAGTCATAGATAAACCTTCAGGTGTGTTCCCACACTAACTCCAGGTAAAGTCTAGTGAAATCTCCCAGAAGTCGATAAAGATACAAGTAAATCCAATATATATATGATGCTTGCACCTGACAAGTTGGGACTTCGCGTATTGAAATAAGTTAGATCACATAATGTCTACTTAACTTTTCTCTTGTGTGGTTCAGTTTTATATTTTATTAATAATAAAGGGAATTTATCCTCAGAGCTTTGCGGACTAATACCAGGAAATGAGTTCTCACTCAAGAAAGTTAAACCCAGTTAATCACGTAGTTGAGCACCAACGAAATACTCTTGAGATTTCCAGCGGCACGCTTAATGGCGATGGTTATTTTGTGTTCCATTACCTTAAAGCAGTGGAATATATTCAGAGACCTTGTATACGTAAAAATGGAGCCAGTTGAAGATGACATGGTCTACTTTCTATTGAAACAGTTTGGGCTTTAACTAGCAAATGGAACTGGACAGCAACTTCCTTAGATTTCTTCTGTTTTTATTCAAGTGTGGCTACCATGTTCTGTCACAATCAGAAGCTGCAAGTAGGTCAGATCCTTAAAGTAGGGGAGAATTGGCACAGGACTAGACCTGGCTGACATCACTGACTATATGAAGCTGTTGGCATTTAGAAATGGATTCTGAAATTACGTAATTTGGTAAGAATGCTTAAAAGTAATCTCTCTCTTTTCAGTACCAGCCCATCCTATTAAACCCTGAAATAGCTGATGACAGCTGAAAGTATTGTGGAAGGTGTTTATGAATGCACCCTAGACCCTCACTTGGACTTCACACAATTTGTGTGTAAACTTATCTGATGTTTTGTTGTATGTAATTTATCGATTCATTCCTAAGTCTGGTGCAGAAAAACACAGGATAAATGCCACTCAGATGGTCTGGGGAGTGGACTAATGCCCACTCTTCAGCAGGTCTTACTCATTCAGCAGGAAAAGCATATATTGTCTTTAACATGACATGTCACTGCTCTTCCAAACAATATGGAATTACATGTAGAAAAAAACAAGTAAGTAAATCTCTTGGAATTACATTAAGTCCAATGTATCGTGTGCTGTCTGATTGTCCAGCTAGAGGAAGGATGTTATTAAGCTGGTAAGAGTGCACAGATGATTCATAAATGTGTTACCGGGACTGGAGGGCTTGAATTATATGGGCAGACTGAATGAGCTGGCACTTATTTCCCTGGAGTTTAAGAGGCTGCGGAGGAGGCGACCTTTCAGAGGCAGATAAAGTCATGAGAGGCATATAAAGTCATAAAAGGCATGGGTAAGGTACATGGTTGCAGTCTTTTCCCCAGGGTTTATGTGGGGGGCTCTAAATTAGAGGGCATAAGTTTATTAGGGGGAAGATTTAAAAGGGACCTGAAGGGAATTTTTTTCACAGAGATGGTGGTGGGAACTTAGAATGAGCTGTCAGAGGAAATTGTAGATGTGGGTATATTTACAGTGGTTAAAAGACATTTAGACAAGCACATCGATAGGCCTCACTTGGAGTATTGGGAGTACCTAAGAAAGGATGTGCTGACATTGGAGAGGGTTCAAAGGAGGTTCACGAAAATGATTCTGGGATTGAACGGCTTGTCATATGAGGAGTGTTTGATGGCTCCTGGCCTGTACTCACTGGAATTCAGAAGAATGAGGGGTGACCTCATTAAAATCTATCAAATGTTGAAAGGCCTCGATAGAGTGGATGTGGAGGAGTTGTCAGAATAGAAAGACATCCACTTAGAATGGAGATGAGAAGGAATTTCTCTAGCCAGAGAATGGTGAATCTGTGGAATTTGTTGCCACGTACAATTATGGAGGGCCAAGTCATTAGGTATTTTTAAGGCAGAGGTTGATAGATTCTTGATTAGTCAGGGCATGAAGGGATACAGAGAAAAGGCAGGAGATTGGGCTGAGAGGGAAAATGGATCAGCCATGATGAAATGATGGAGCAGACTCGATGGGCCAAATGGCCTGATTCTGCTCCTGTATCTTGTGATCTTATGGTTATGAGGGATATAGGCCAAGCACAGGCAAATGAGACTATCTTAGGGAGACAGTTTGGTTTGCATAGACAAAGTGGGCTGAAGGGTCTGTTTCTTTGCTGTTTGACTCCATTTGTAATGTGCACACGTATAGTACTGAGTGTAGCACTTTATCAGTCTATGTTCAGTTCTGGTCACCTCACTGCAGGAAGGATGTGGAAACTATAGAAAGAGAGTGCAGAGGAGATTTACAAGGATGTTGCCTGGATTGGAGAGCATGCCTTATGAGAATAGCTTGATTGAATTTGTCCTTAGAGTGATGGAGGATGAGAGGTGACCTGATAGAGGTGTACAAGATGATGAGAGGCATTGATCGTATGGATGGCCAAAGGCTTTTTCCCAGGGCTGAAATGGCTGGCACGAGGGGACATTGTTTTAAGGTGCTTGGAAGTAGGTACAAGGAGGATGTCAGAGGTAAGTTTTTTTACACAGAGAGGAGTGGGTGCGTGGAATGCACTGCTAGTGAAGGTGGTGGAGGTGGATACAACAGGGTCTTTTAAGAGACTCTTAGGTAGGTACATGGAGCTTAGAAAAATAGAGGGCTATGCGGTAGGGAAATTCTAGACAGTCTCTAGAGTAGGTTACATGGTTGGCACAACATTATGGGCTGAAGGGCCTGTAACGTGCTGTAGATTTCTATGTTTCTATCAATCAATTACATTATATAGAACAACGTTAATATATTAATGTCCCAGGCACTGCTGTATTACTTGAGAGTTGCTGCTTATCTCTACCTAACATCAACATAAATAAACCTATATACACATAGGTATCTATTAATATTAAATATAATGTTCACCTTTGATATGACGGTGTTAAAATATGATGGTTCCAGACAGGCAAGTTTTTACTAAGGGGTTCAATCCGTGAAAAGCTTCCTTTTTCCATGGACGCTATCGGACATGCTGAGTGTTCCCAGCGTTTACTGCTTTTATTTCAGATTTTTTTTCCCATTTGGCATATTATTCTGCAGTTATACTTCCCCTCATGAAGCTCAGGTAGTCAACATGCCAGGTCTCAATGGACACTCTAATGATTCCAGTGCAAAGAATTCAAATCAGAAATTTAATGCAGACGTGAGCACAGACATTGCATTGGCAAAATATTTGAGCTAAGACTAATTTAAAATTTAATTGGAATTATTTTCTATTAAATGGTCCAGATTGCACACCTGGCAACACATCAATCTTATGCTCACTATCTCGAGGGCTTCCTTTATTACCCTGTTTCGCTTGCTGCTTGGTTTCTTCACTGAGAGCAAAATGGCAACAATGCATCAAATTGCAGACATCTTGGGTGTTGTGATGGGGCTGTTCAGTTAAGTACTCTCAAATCTTCCCAACTGGTGGATCCTTTACCTCTGTGTGCCAGTGATATGCTGATTTGTGCCCCTGAGGAAGTATGTCCTTCTTGTATCTTATTTAGTTGAAATTCAAATTTTGGATCTGGCCAAAACACCACCTTGCGTAGATTTATCAAGCATGTAGTAGAATCAGCTTGGCAGTGAATGTCTCCTCGAGATGAAGGGGAGTAATAAATCAGCTCTGATGAAATAGGAAGCAGACATAATGGCCTGAATGGCCTAATTACACTCCCATGTATTATGGGTGCTGCAGTTCAACATCGAAAGCATCACAGGCTCTGATGAATCAGGAAATGTCTCACATCCACATACTTATAACACAGGGCATACGTGCATGGGGAATGAGCCTCAGCAGGTCATTAAATAAGGTTGGAGGACTACCCTTGCTGTTGGGGGGGGAGGGATATAGTGAGCAGTGGTTTATCAAGCCACACACAATCAGCAGAAGCAAGTGAAAATATACTAGTCAAGGCAACAGCTGTTTGCAGTTTCCCAGCCTGTACAGATTGCAGAAGGAAAATGTTGCCAGTGTATGATCCTTTGCGCAGGGTGTACAGATAAAAGGCTGTGCAGGTAGAAGTAGAAAATGATTTAAATGCACAGCAGGTCAAGGAGCATCTGTGGAGAGAAACTGAGTTAATTTCTCAATTAACTCAGCAAAACAGAGCAGCATTCCTCTGTGGGCCAAGGTACAAAACACATTACCAGCAGCACACAGCACAAAGCACATAGCACTTATGGTTATGATAGCAAGAAGCATATGGTCACAAAAAAAATATAGCCCAGATCCCTGAATGACATGGCTTGTAGAATGATGCTGTCTGGGATGTTGTCCTGGTCCATTCGTTCTTCTACTGAGCAGACACTGGAGGGCAGCACCAATGAGAGGTGCTAGCCCCAACCCAGCATGGGCTCCAGAGGCCTCTGCTTTCTCCCACACTGCCTCGGCATCTACTTTCCTGAGCGACTACAATAGGCTACCCCGCAGCTAGTCCTCGCCACAACTGAGGACATGCAGCTTCCATGCCATCGGACCCACCGATGAGCCAGTGATCTGGACTTGCAGTATTCTACATTACCAATGTCCAACTGGGTCTTGCAATCACAAGAAAAGCTTCCTAGACAATCACTCACTTTTTTTTAGACTGCACACAGCCTCAGCACAACAACGGTATGTAGCAAGTGACAACACAACAATAGGTCCAGCACCATCACTACTGAGCAACTCGCAGTACTTGATAACCAGCAGTGTCTTGTGATCATATAAAAGTCAGGCACAGAGTGAGAAGGGAGATAAGGAAACTAAAGTGAGTGGAAGCTATTGGTGACAAAAATGATAATAAAGGAGTGGGATAATGATGGTGGATTAAATGAAAAGGGGTTTAGTCTGAAGGAGATGTAAGGTGATGGAAGAGATCATGTATCTAAAATTACAAATGGAAAGTAACTGGAAATCTGAAATAGAAACAGGAAATGTGATTATCTAAAATTGTTGGTGAATCCCAAAGCTGTGATGAGCTGCCTTGGACAATAACATACTGTTCTTTTACCTTACATTGAGATTCATTTGACAAGAGTCGTAGGCTGAGGACAGAGTTGTCAGAGTGGGAGTGAGATAAGGAATTAAAATGACAGTCAACCAAAAGCTGGCAATCACATTGAGCGGAGTTATTTCACTCAGCGTGCATTTGGCACTCTCCCTATAGAGGACATCTGATCATAGGCAGCAACTGCTAGGTAATAACTCAGAAGAAGTAAAACCAAATCACAGTTCCACCTGCAAGGATTGTAAGGAAGATTTGTGGTAAAATGGCAGGTGTTGCTTCAGTTTCTGTTTGCGTGGAAAAGTGCCGTGGGAAGGGCGGGAGGAAATGGAGGAGTGAACCATGGTATCACAATGGGAAAACTTTAATTGGAATGTTGAAAGAAGGAAGTAAAATTGTACTTAGCAGTAGCAACAGGTCAGCATCGTCAGAAGTGTGGAAGCTAGTGGGGCAAAAGGTGAGGACAAAGTAAATCACAGTTCTGGGGGTGTGAAGAAAGTGTAACAGCAGAAGTGCAGGAAATGGAATAATATATATTTACACACATACGCAAATTGGTAACTAGGGAGAGTAGGTCCCTTTAAGAATTAATGTGGTCATCTATGTGGAGAGATTCAGGGGATGGACAAGGTCTTAAATGAATGTTTCCCAACTGCATTGCTTACTGCGGAGATCATGGAAGGTAGAGAGTTCAGGGAAGAAAATAATGATGTTTGGAAGTGATTAAAGTTGGATAAAACCCCAGTGCCTGACTACGTATATCATAGGACACAGTGGAAAGCTGGTGAAGTAATTGCTGGGTGCCTAGCAGAAATATTGTGCCATTGTTAAGCATAGGTGAGCTACTAGAAGATTGGAGGGTGGCTAATGTTGAGAAGGGATGCGAGGACAAGCCAGGGAGCTACAGACCAGTGAGCATGGTGGGAAAGTTACTGGGGGGGGGTGGATTTAGAGAGGCAGGTTCTAGTTGCATTCAGAACTAATTTGGGATGGTCAACGTGACTTTGTGCATTTAGAAAGCATATCTTATGAATTTGATTGAGATTTTTGAAGAAATGACCAAAAAGAATTGACAAGGGGACTTATTGATGAGAATGCAGCTGTAGTATTATGTGCAGTTCTGATCATCCAGCTACATGAAGGATGTCATTAAGGTAGGAAGGGTGCAGAAGATAGAAGATATTCACAAAGATCTTACCAGAACTAGAGGTCTTAAGTTATAAGGAGTGATTGGATAGGCTAGGGCTTTTTCCCCTGGAGCATAGGAGGCTCGGGGGGTGGGGGTGGGGGGGGGAACAGAGATGATCTTACAGAGGTATATAAAATCATGAGTGGTATAGATAAGGTGACTAATCAGTCTTTTTTCCCAGAGCAGAGGAGTTTAAAACTAGGGGACATAGGTTTTATAAAACATTTAGACAGGGATGTGATAAAAGGAGCACAGGTAAATAATACTAGCTCAGGTAGGCAACTTTATTATGGATGAGTTAGGCTATAGGGCCTGCTTCTGATCTTTACAACTCTTGTGCCTCTGAGCGGGAGAAACCTGTGGAACGGGACTGAGCCCTTGGTAGAAGCTGGGTGGGAGGAAATGTAATGGTGACAGCCCATGGGATTCCAGTAAATGTTGTTAGTCAGCCTGTCTGCTATGAAGTCAAAAAAGAGTAAGAGTAAGAAATGGCTGTGTGACAGTGAGAGGTTACTGAAATGTCAGGTGATTGAGTGCTTTAGTGCAGGGCAAGTTGCACAAAACATTTCAATGCACTGGGAGAAGTGGTGAATCAAAGGGTGTGAATAGCCGGCCAGTGCTAAGTGACATCTGCACCGGACTTCAGTGCAAATGGACCCAGGTTTGAGGCCAGGTGGCTTCTTGCACACTTTCCATCCGTGCTGGGTTCAGCGTCGAGCTAGCAACTCGGCTTCGTAATAAAGCAGACAAATGCTGAAGAAACAGCAAGGTTGCTGTCCAGTGTGCCACAAGGCAGAGAGGAACAGCAACAAAAGGGACAGGAAATGTTTCACATGTTCTTTATAACACTTTTAGAAGTGAATAGAGTCGAAGCAGATGATTGTCCATGTGAGAATGCATTCAGTTCAGTGGAGGAGAATGGTTTAGCACTTTTTTTTCTTATTTATCTGTTTCCCAGAATCTGGGTGACAACTTCAATGCTAGCATTTAGTAACCACCGCTAATTGCACTTGACTCGGTGGTAATGAACCACTGCTACAATTATCCTGAGAGACCAAATTCCACAATGCAGATGGGAATGAAATTACAGGATTAAAATCCAGCAATGTTGAAGGCCTGGTGAGTTCTCAAAGTCAACAGCGCACTGTTCATCATTCAGGGAACCTGTAGGTGGCAGTGTTTCCAATGTCCTGTGTTTTTTGATGGTGACTAGATGAGTTTGGGAGATAGTACTGGAGAAGCCTGGCTGAGGAAGTCCATTGGACTTTGCAGCTAGCAGCCGATGCAAACACTCTACGAGAGCTTGAGAAAATGATTGCTTAGGTAGTCAATAGAGTGCTGTTGGGAAGGTTACTTCATCCTGGATGCCATTGAGTTTCTTGAATGATGCTTGTTCTGCACTTAGGCAAATGGACAGTATTTCATCATGCTGTTCACCTATGCCTTGTGGTGTCAGACATAAATCACACACTGTAGGGTATCCTGCAACTAGTTCAGTTGAATTTTCTGGACAACTGTGATACCCTGGATGCTGACAGTGGGACAATTTAGTGATGGCAATATCATGTTCTTTTGTTGGAGATGGCCATTGTCTGCCACTTTGGTGCTGTAAATATCACTTGCCTCTTGTCAGCATAAATCAGAATGTAGTGTAGGTCTTGCTGCATGCAGGCACGGGCCCCTTCATTTGATGAGGAGTTGTCAATGGTATAGATCTTTATCAATTTCTGACCTTGTGATAAAACAAAAGTCACCTGTGAAACAATAGAAGAATTTTGGTGACTAGAGGAACTCCTATGATGCTGTCTTAAGGTGGGGGGCATGATTCACACCCAACAATTATAAATATTTTCTTTCATGATAGATGTGGCTGCAGGGATTCAGATACTTTCCCGTTGATGCCCTCTAATGTCAAAGATGGGTCATCTTCAATAATCTGTCTGAAATTCAACCCTTTGGTTTATGTTAGAACCAGCTTTCTCAAACGGGTAAACTCAGAAGACCTGTGAAGAGCAAGTACTGTCTTTGTGTCCAGAAAATGTCAGTTAACTTCTCTGTCAGAAGACAAAACCAGAGGATAAAATCAGAGAGCAAAGAAAATAGCTTGTACAAAGTATAATGGAAAGAACCCACGACTGTGAAGCAATACACAGTTCAAATCACATCATCAAGTTCGCCGATGACACGACCGTGGTGGGTCTCATGAGCAAGAACGATGAGTCAGCATACAGAGAGGAGGTGGAGCGTCTAACGGCCTGGTGCGGAGCCAACAACCTGTCTCTGAATGTGAACAAAACAAAAGAGATGGTTGTTGACTTCAGGACAGCACGGAGCAACCACTCTCTGCTGAACATTAATGGCTCCTCCGTTGAGATCGTTAAGAGCACCAAATTTCTTAGTGTTCACCTGGCAGAGAATCTCACCTGGTCCTCAACACCAACTCCATAGCCAAGAAAGCCCAGTAGCATCTCTACTTTCTGTGAAGGCTGAGATAAGTTCATCTCTCACCCCCCATCCTCGCCACATTCTACAGAGGTTGTATCGAGAGCATCCTGAGCAGCTGCATCACTGCCTGGTTCAGAAATTGCACCACCTCGGATCACAAGACCCTGCAACAGATAGTGAGGTCAGCTGAGAAGATAATCGGGATTTCTCTTCCCACTATTACGGACATTTACACCACATGCTGCACCCGCAAAGCTAACAGTATTGTGAAGGACCCCACACACCCCTCACGCAAACTCTTCTCCCTCCTGCCATCTGGCAAAAGGTACTGAAGCATTCGGGCTCTTCCCGCAAGCCATCAGACTCCTCAATACTCAAAGTCTAGACTGACATCTACATCATTTATTATTACGTTGTAATTTGTCCTCTACTGTGCCTATTGTCTTGTTTATTAATTATTGTACTGCCCTGTACTGTTTTGTGCACTTTATGTAGTCCTGTGCAGGTCTGTGGTCTAGTGCAGTTTTTATGTTGTTTTACTTAGTCTAGTGTAGCCTTGTGCTGTCTCACATAGTCTAGTGTAGTTTTGTGTTGTTTCATGTAGCACCAGGGACCTGGAGGAACGTTGTTTCATTTTTACTGTGTACTGTACCAGCAGCTTATGGTCGAAATGACGATAAACTTGATTTGATAACCAAATCATTTTTCCAAAATGAAAGCTTGGTTACCTCTTCAGAATTAAAACCTGCCTCCCTGCCAACTCATGCAGCTTCATTGATCCCTATGTATGGTACCAATTAACAAGCAGACAAGCAACTGAAGCTCTGACAAAAAGAAGATAAGTGAGTACCAACTTGCCAAAAGCCACAGCACCTAATTAGTAATGATTTATTATTGTCACATATTCAATGGTTCAATTGAATATCAGAGAATCTATACAGTATACAACCTGAAATTCTTACTCTTCACAGACGTCCATGAAACAGAGAGGAAAAAAAACCCAAAGAATGGAAAACAGAAAACCATTAGAACGCAAATCCTCCCTCCCTCCCCCCCATGCACAAGCAGTAACAAAAGCATCAATACTCTCCCCTCACTTCAGCAAAAGCACTAACCCCACCACCCATCATCAAACAACAGCAAGCTGTTGCTCATGTAGCAAGATTCAGTGAAAAGCTCATCTTGACTACTGTCTGGACAGATCAAATCATTATACAGTCCGTTGTGCTAGAATAAGCTAAAACAATAACAATGCAGAACAAAGGAAAGGCCACTGAGAAAGTGCAGTGCAAGTAAATAAAATGCAGGGTCGTAGTGAGATAGACTGCGAGATAAAGAGTCCATCCTATTGTACAAGGGGTGCAGTGTATTTCCTGGTACAGATCTCATGATCCCACGTGCCTGCTGCCAGACTGAAATGTAGAAAGGTCACAGTTTGTTGGTTAAATGTTGTCAGACTGCAGTAGTCTTCACTTAAGTGAATGAATTTGAAGGCGGTGGAGGAGGGGCCATTCAGGTACACTGCTGGATCGTAGCCACTTTAGAGATTCTTGACGAGTGTAATTTGTGTTCCATTCAGAAGACTTCGGGAGTAAACCCTGATGGGGAGTCCCTAAGACAAGTCCTACTTTAAGTTCAATGTTGGTTGGCCACTCCTGTGACACCACTGGTGCCAAACAGTATTGGTCTCTGCCATTCCTTTGGATTCACCAGCTGCTTGAAGAGGGGAGACTGCTACACGGGCAACAGCTTGCTCTCCGTATTGTTCTGCCCGGCTTGCGTATCACATAGACAGCTGGGACACCATCCATTGTCGACCCCGACCAGTGGAGGGCCTTGTAAACGACAAAGGCCTGGAAGAACAATGTGGAGACCCAAGTTCAGATTCTGTCGCGGCAGCCAAGCAATTGAGGGTCTCGGCCTGAAACGTCAACTGTCTGATCATTTCCATGGATGCTGCCTGACTGCTGAGATCCTCCAGCATTTGGTGTACATATGTACCATTTAACTGATAACCCGAAATAAAGAACAAGCCAATCAGTTATAATTAAGGCCACAAAATTACTGGGTTGTTGCAAAAATAATATCTTGTTTCTACTTGATTTTTGCCGGAGGAAGTCTACCATCTTTACCTAGTCAGCCTGCATGTGACCTCAGGTTACCAATGTGAGTAATTTTTCAATGTTGCTTCAAAATGACTTGCAAGCCACTGACTTCAAAGCAAGTAGGGAAGGGCAGTAAAAGTTGTCCCTGCCAGTTGCTTCCATATCCTGAAATTTTAAAAAAACAGTTCCGCACTTGTGGCCTGGATATCCTTTTGTCACTGAACAACCCACTGCTACACGTTGTTCAGATTTTGCTGGATGCTGATGTAAGCTATTGTACCTTGTTATCAGAGACTGCACAACATTACATAAAGCAGCTGGCTGCAGTATTTCTTTGAATGAGACAGCAAATATTCTATATAATTCGCTAAGGAACAATTTAAGAAATGTTTTCTTCTGACAATGAAACCCTCAAGCACATGTACTTGACAGCCTGGTTTATATACATGCCTCAGAGGGAGGATCTTTTTTTTTCTCAATTTCCCTTAAAATCTGTTTGATAAAGGTACAATAGTCAGTTTTTCTGACATATGTGCACACATGTAGAGCATTATGTAAAAATACTGCTTAAAAGTTAGCCCAAGAAATATTTATTTTAATTGAGTTCATAGTGATTAACTCCACATCAGAGATTACTATTTGAACAATACAACTTGTCTGACATGTTTTCTGGCTGTTTTGTGAAAGCAACTTTGTCTTTGATTTGTGGATGAGGATATAGTTACTGCTGGATGTAAAGCATTTATAAGGCCACAGCTAGAGTGCTGTGTGCAGTTTTAGTCACCGTCCTGCACAAAGAATGAGTTATGCGAGGGTTAAACCAGGAAGCAATCATTCCCCTAAAGTTCCTAAACAAGGAAATTGATAAGCCAGGAGCGTTGATAATTGGAAAACATTGTGAAATATTTTTCATCTTAAGTGTAGTTCAGGTCTGAATCTCACTGTCAGGAATATTGGTGGACACAAAAACCTTTATTAAATTAGTAAATTTAATTGGTAATTTGATTCATTATTGTCAGATGGACCAAAGTAACATGAAAAACATTGTTTTGCAATCGATCCATGCAAATCATTTCATTGCATCAGTACATCGAGGCAGTACAAGGGAAAAGCAATAACAGGATGCAGAATGTATTATTACAGAGTTACAGAGAAAGTGCAGTGCAAGCAGATTGTGAGGTCAAGAGTCCCTATCTTATCACATTGTGGGGCTATTCGATTGTCTTATAACGATGGAAGCTATCATTAAGCCTGGTGGTGTTATGTGCTTTCAGATTTTTTGTATCTTCTTACAGAGTGGAAGTGGGAAGAAGAGAGAATATCTGGGGTGGGTATGGTGGGGTCTTTGATTATGTTGGCGGCTTTACTGCATGGTGTATAGACTGAACCCATGGAGGGAAGGCTGGTTTTCCTGATTTGCTGAGCTGTGTCCACAATTCCCTGCAATTACATTACACTTCGATATTTCTTAGATTGTCACATAAGGATCTGTAGCATACCAATCAATAGCCAGAGAGTTCTGAATAAAATCCTGCCTATAGCTTCCTCACTTTTCCATGCAGCACAAAATCTCCCTTTTTTTTATTTCTCTTTCCCAGTTCTGATAGAAAGTCACTCAATTGAAACTTTAACTTTGTTTCCCGTTCCATAGATGTTTCCCCAAATAACTGGATGTTCCCAGCATTTTCCGTTTTAAACCTAAATTGATCCATGCCTGATATGGACATTTTGGGCCAAATAGCATCCTCCTCAATTCTGTGGCAGGAGTTTTATTTTCATTGGGTAGACTAGATGTTCATTGGATTTCTGAGAGGAGGCAACAATTTGTTTCTTTTCCTGCCCCATTCTACAGAGGATTCAAACGCTTTGGCTGGCAGCATTGGAGAAGTAAGATCATGCTTCAAATGAACTTAATCAGTTGTCTGAATAGGCTTCAGCTTGCCTGTAGACTTGTTGCCAGTGCAGGAATTTGGATTAGGCTCTCCTTAATACTGAGGCATTTCTTCAGTGTGGTTGTAGGAAGTGTAATGGAATGAATCTTTATCAGGAACGTTGTAGGTTGTCTGCTGGCAGTGTAAACATTTACAATGAGTAGAGAGAACCTGTTGGTTAAACAATAGATTGTCCTTGTAAGGATTTACAGCAGATGAAGTTCTGAAAAATTGCAATCAAAAAGTACCATAATGTAAACTTTTGTTTCCCTTGAATTCTATAGTAGTCAAAATGAGTAATACTAGTAAATGGAGAATAAGTGAAACTTACCCCAAATACATTCTGGACTGATTATAAAAAAAACTATCCTCCATTAGGTCAAATTTCATTTTAATTGGATTCATTCTGAACTATTTGCTGGAATGTATTTCTCAAAAATTGGATTAAATGTGCCATCTTTCCTTTTATTTGTGGATAGCGCCTTTTCCTAATCAAAGATTAAATGCTTATATCTTACTGCTCAGCTCTTGACAATACAAATCAGTAGATTAAAGTTTAGATTTGATAACTCATAATTCTTTACATTAATTCCTATAATCATTGCATCCTTTTGGCAGCAAGCATCAGACCTCCATTATGTACATTTTTTTGAATTGTAAATTGTAAATATTATGGTAATGGCTTTCACCTGCTTCCACATGGAACATCTGTGATGCTATGTATAATAAATAGTCTCTTTTTATAGTCACGTTCATTGATCCCTTTCATGATAAGATTAGATTAGAAATGAAGTACTGGAGCTCCCACCTTTAGTTCTCAGCTACCTGTTTCTCGTCTCACTCCAGTCTTTCCCAGGTGGCCATCTTGAGCTGGTACACGATTTTAGTTAGCTGCTTAACTCCAGACTATTCCTCTTTCTCTCCATCCATTTTGTTTATTACCAGCACAGTACTGTTTCAGAGTAGGCATTTTTCTCCTCCTGTTGTCAGTCACTTGAAGGTTCATTTCCAATTCAATCCTCGATTGGGCACTCTGCCATTGACAAATTGTCTTGGACCACACCACTATCCATTCTCCTCTTATCCCATCTGCTCTGTGATTTGACCTCACTTTAAAGACTCGATATGCTCTGTTTCCTTTCATGTTTCTTCTGTCACCCTTGTCATTCTCACACTGTTGTCTGCTTCTTCTGCAGTACCACGGGTGGCTTTGCTTTCAAGTACTATTCCCCGTCCTTTGAGTCATTGAGCACTACAACTCAGAAACAGGCCCTCTGGCCCACCTGGTCCATGCCAAACTATTGTCCTGCCTTGTCCAACCAACCTACACCTGGATCATAGCTCCCCCATAAACCTCCTATCCATGTACTTATCCAAACTGCAGTTGAAAATTGAACTTCAATCCACACACTCTCTACCCTCTGAGTGAGGAAGTTCCCCCTCAAGTATTTAACCTTTGACCTCTAGTTGTAGTCTCACCCAACCTTAGTGGAAAAAGCCTGCTTGCATTTACCTTATCAATGCCCCTCATAATTTTGCATACCTCTATCAAAATTCTCCTCATTCTCCTACACTTCAGGGAATAAAGTCCAAACCTATTTCACCTTTTTCCTATAACTCAGCTCCTCAAGTCCCGGCAACATACTTTAAATTTTGTCCGCACTCTTTCAGTCTGATTGATAATTCATTTTCCATGCTCCACGATATTGATTAACAACCTCCCTGATTTTAAAAACACCCCTCAGAAAGTTTATAAAATGTATCTTGAACTCTTCCTGCAACTTTCAGTATTTCCCCTTTGTAGGCCATTCAAGTCTCATTTTTCCACCTGCCTGAGGTGTCCTCCTGACATTATCCAGGTATCATCGTGAACTTTTGAAGATGTATCCACTCCGTCTGCAGGACTGAGCTAAAAACAAAGCTGGTCTCATTGCTTAGCCCTGCAAAACTTCTCAGGATTTGCTACAAGCTTCTTCATGAGGCGAGAATATTCCGTTTGTAGTTTTATGAGCTGTGGAGGTGATTTCCCAGCCGTGTGCTGCTTCACAAAGCAGGTTGTCTGTCAGAGATGAGGTTATAGAGCTGTGGGCAATTGTGTAGTTACAGCCACTCCAAATTAAAATCAAAGTTTAGAACTAACCTCCCACAGAAACCTTGAAGGTTTAATAATTCTGCCACTTATTCTTTCAATTTGATGCCAAAATGATAATACCTTTGAGAATTCACTTCTAATTGCAGAGAATAAATAGTATCTGTCATTGGGCTCCAGGTTTGATGGGTACATGTATTGCTAAAAAAATCTATTCTGATGTCGGTTTCATGTACTTGGGAAGACTGTTATATAAATCATATCATAGATCAATACAGCACAGGAACAGGCCCACAATGTCTATGCCAAACACAGTGCCAAATTAAACTAATTCCCTACATGATCCATATTCAACCTTCCCTGCATATCGATGTGTATGTCAAACAATCTTTTACATGCCACTATCAATATCTGCTCCCTTCCACTCCCCCTGGCAGCCTACTCCAGGCTGCTGTTGCTCTGAGTGGAAAGAAACTTGCCCCACTCATCTCCTTTAGACAATCCTCCTCACATCTTAAGGGCATTCCTTCAGTACTTGACATGTCTTGTGTCTGCTCTTGGAGAAAGGGATTCCTCCATCTCTGTCTTTTATAATATTAAAAACTTTGGCACTCCAGAGAAAACAACCCAGATTTGTCAAATCTCTCCTTATCCTCTCATCTGGGCAGCATCCTGATAAAACTCTTCTGCAGCCTTTCCAAAGCCTGTATAATGGGATGACCAGAAGGTCACACAAAAATTTTATGTAACTGCAACATGGCTTCCTTATATGCCCAGCCCCGACCAGTGAAGGCAAACGTGCCAAATGCCATCTTTGTCACCATGGCCAATTTCACTGAGCTATTGACATGGACCCCAAGGTCCTCTGTACATCAGCGCTACTAAGGATCCTCCCATTATCTGCATACCTTTTGCTTACTTTTGTTGCAACGAACAAGATGAATCCAAACACAGGACACAGGCATGGAGATAGAGTTAGGATGCAGACGCGGGCGTGAGCGTTGAGCGGCAAACAGGAGAGAGTGCAGGAAAGCAGGAGGCAGGCAGAACTTATCTTGACACAGAGCGTAGAAAGGAAAGCGGCAGACGAAACTTTTCTTAGCACAGAGAGACTGAGTTTCACAGGTAAACCTCGGTGCTGTAGTAGAACTTAGAATACTTATCTTGACACGGAGAGACTGAGTTTCACAGGTAACTCTCGGTACTGAAGCAAAATGTAGAACACACAATCCTAAGCGGCTGGGAAACGTTAATTTCCACACTGGCAAAACCAACGATCTGGCAACTAGTGGGTGCAAAGCCGGGGTTCTTATGCTGCAGGTCTTGATGAAAACCAGCTGTGCCGCCATCAAAGGAAATTAGGAGAAAATGGGGAATTAATGGCCGGAACCATGACAACTTTAGTCTTCCTAAGGTGATACACCTCACACTTGCATGGATTAAACTCTGAACATTTCTCCACCTATATCTATAACTGATCTATATTCTACTGTATCCTTTGATAGTCCTCGCCACTCTCCATAACTCCACCCATCTTTGTGTCCTCGGCAAACTTACTAACCTACCCATCTACATTTTCGTCTGAGTCATCTCGGCAAATGAAAGATGTTGCATTTTGGGAGGTCAAATGAAAGGAGAAAGAATACAGTTAATGGTAGACCCCTTAATAGCACCGAGGTACAGAGGAAAGTCCATAGTTTGTTGAAAGTGGCTAAGATAGTAAAGAAAGCATATGTTCACTTGCCTTCATTGGTAGGGGTGTTGAGCATCAAAGTAAGGAAGATTCATGCTGCCGGAAAATAAAACTTTAATCAGACTGCACTTGAGCTATTGCCTGCCATTCCAATCGCCCTATAATGGGAAGTATGTAGAGAGTGTAGAAAGCGTACAGAAGTTTACCAGGAGCCTTAAATAGAGGGTATGAGCTAGAAGGAAAGGTTTGGCAAACTTGGTTCGTTCTCACGGGGATTCCTAACCTGGGGACTACGGACCCCTTGCTTAATGGTATTGGTCCATGGCATAAAAAAAGGTTGGGAACCCCTGTGAGCATCAAAGGTTGAGAGCAAACATGATAGTCGTTTTACAAATGATGAGAGGCATAGATAGGATAGGCAGACAGGTTCCTTTCCCCATCGTTGAAATGTCAAACACCAGAGGACATGCTCTTGTTGATTAGAGAGAGGAAGTTTAAACGTGATGTGTATGTATGCAGAGAATGGTAGGTACCTGGATTAGGCTACCAGAGATTGTAGTGGAATTAGGGAGCTTGATTTTCTTTAACAGGCTTTTAAATGGACACGCAAAGGAAGGGAATGGACAGATATGAATGATAGACAGGACATTTAAAGTAATTGATACTAATGTCAGCACAAAATTGTGGGCTGTCCTATGCTGTACTGTTCTATATATTAGATATTCAATATAAGAGATATGGGGAAGGAGTATTCTCCCATTCTTCCGGGCAGACCCTAGAGCATTAGTATTTAGTTGTTTCTGAAATGAAACCAGAGTCTCAGTAACCACTTTGCTACGTATTACGCATTTTTTATGTGAAACTTTTATTGCTGTTGGTCACAACCTTTCATAGTTTGAGCCTCTCCAGCTTGGTGTTATTTGCGAATTAACAGCCAGTGACCTTCACAGTTTTCTATATAGCTTGCTGACCTGCTCACCTTCATTAACTAATTTAATCCTGGCAGAACTGAGAGTGCCAGCTGCCTCAGTTTTACCTTCCAAGTCAAATCGTTGACCTCAGAGACTAGCCTCATGACTCTTCTCTGCACACCATGCAGAATTTGCATTTTAAGAGGCCAGAAATGAACTCGGCAGTGTGATTTCATCCTAAACAAAACTGCCTCATATTCCAAAACATCTTTTCCATTCAGCTAGCCATTCTTTATTGAATGTTAAGTCTTTTGTATTAAATAATTTCACCTGAATTATTTCATCTGTCATTCTGCATAGTCTCTGAAATGAGAAGATCTAGACTAGTACATCTTACAGCTGACTTCACTCTCACCTTTTTTCTTGTCTGCTCACCGGCGGCACATGCTGTCAGAAGTTTCTGATGGTGCTAACCAAGTCTTTTGTTTCTCTGGCCCCTCCACTGACAACAATATCATCTTCCTCTTTTTGCGTTTTGATGCATTTCTCTGTTCTCTGCCCTCCCCTGAACCATATAAACCATATAACAATTACAGCACGGAAACAGGCCATCTCGGCCCTTCTAGTCCGTGCCGAGGGACCTTGACACTATAGTTTGCCTTCAGGATACTTACATACAGGCAGGATAAACGGCAGAGCCTGATCACATCTCCCAAGCTCATTCACATATTTGCCATATCCACTGGTCGTCATTGTCACTGCACCACCTCAGCCTCTCTTCATTAATCACTTCTTACTGCATCACTGTCCTTCTGTTCCCTCAGGTCACAACATCGCTTACACCCCATTATAGTGTCCATAGGTTTTTGAGTGTTGCTATTTTCAAAGCAAGTAGCAGAGGAAGATCTCTTGTAGAACATCCTTAAGTAGGGGCAGTGAACTCTCACTTAATCATCAGTGAGTGGTACACAAGTACCTAAATATGCAAGTTGATCCTTTTGGTTAAAGTCTATCACGATCTCTTCACATTCAAATGTATTACCATCGCTGGATCCCCTGCCATCCTGGGCTCACAAATGACCAGAATCTTGCATGGATCCAATGTAATTGCTGTATTACAGCAAGCCATTTCCTATACTAACAATGCTTTTCTAATATCTGTGGAACGTAAGAGTATGATGAAATATTGTCCTCTTGACTGGATGAGTACTGCTGCAACATACTAGAAAATTCATATCATCAAGGGTAAGCCAACCAGCTTCATTGGCGACCCATCCATCACTTTAAAGTTCCTTTCCTCCACTATTAACACAGTGTGTGCTGGCTACAAACCCAGTGTTTTATGAGCAACAGCAACTGCTAAACCAATGGTCTCCACAAAGGCAGCTGGCAGCAAGAGAACACTGCTGCTGACAGGTTCCTCCCCAGCTTGGATAAATATCTGATGGTACTCCCTTGTTGGGACACAGTGAACCGCAGAGTTAGCGTGGTTTCAGAAGGCAAGTACACTCCCCATCGGCTTTGCAATTGTTGCCATGTTGAGCATGTTAATAGATGATATTGCTGTTCATCTTCCACTAAAGAATGAAAATAATTATCATCCCTCAATCTGCCACAGAACCCATTTTACCTTCTCATCTGCTAAGTATCTCCAACTCTGCTTTATCAGAGCTAATGAACACACGTCTGAAGCATTCCAACATTCCAACCCATCCTCATACATCGAATCAAGACTAAAATCATTTAATTAATCATGCACTCCCTTAGCATCAAATTTACGTATGGCTTTTGCCAGTTTTATTGCTTTTACTTATTGGATTCAGCCCACTGGTGAGCACCTTGTCTATTGCATCGGAGGAAACTACAGAAGGCATTGAAAGATGGATTCATGCAGTTGTGGGCCTAGTTAATAGTCTGGCCTCAGACAGCATCATCTTTCCACAGTGACAGAACTCTGTGCCAAATAATGGAAAAGAGAAAGAGCACTGGCTGGGAGACAGTAATGAAATTCTTAATGCTGATAATGTGAGAGAGGACTTTGATTTATATCAAAGAGCTCCCTACAGGAGCAGTCCTTGGCAGCTCTAGAAACCTGTAGAGTGGTGCATTAGAATGTCACCCCATCTTCAAAGCCCCTTTGTACACGGCTATCCAACACCGGTATGAACCCCCTGCAGCTGCTAATCCTGAAGTAGTTTCAAGTTCAAATTCAGTTTATTGTCATTCAGCCATACCCATGTGTACCACTGAACAAAACAGCGTTCCTCCAGCCCAAATTGCACAACACAGTACATGCAACTCACACACAATACATAAAGTAATGTATGACAAAAAAATTAACAAATAGTAAGGTGCATATACGACACAGGTTTAAAAAGTAAACAGTATAGCGCTACAGGTGCTTCATACGTGATGAGGTCTGCATGGTGGCGGGGGGGTTCAGTGGTCTTCTGGCCTGGGGGAAGAAGCTGTTTCCCATCCTGATAGTTAATGGCCTGCCCCTGCCTTGTAACCAATAATAATAAGTACACAGTGAGGTGAGGACATGACAAGTTCCTGTGGATGTAGATGAGTGTCACACAGTGTGTAGCTCAACAATGCAAGCGGTTTTTGGGGGCTATGTAAAGTAATTGGAGTGTACTGAAATCAGCAGTACACTTAAACTAGCAGGCACAGGATCCTGACTTGGATGAGATGAAGTTTGCAACATAGAAACCCAATGCATGTCGATGGGAGTAAGCAGGTTAAATGGTTTGGTGTACTCCAAATGGGCCACCTGACCTGTTTCTGAGCTGTGCTTTTCTATAACCCTTGGCTTTTGATTAAAGATGGATTAATTAATTTCAAGGTGGCAAAAGAAGAATTAGTATTCTGAACTAAGAAGCACTTAGTAATTTTGAACAAAAACCCTTGCATTTAGTTCCTTGCAGCAGTCCTTTTTTTTGTTGTTCTCTCATGATGACAAAAAAAGGTGAGTTTTCCACTAACTGCTCTGTGTTTGATTTGGACTTCAGTCCAGTGATTCTTCCTTATGTTTTCATTGTAAGGCAAGCAGTCTGAGTAACTTATGGACAAACATTGGTGTGAAGTGTCAAATATGGCGAATATTCAATTGTTTATCCCTTATGGTAATACACATTGCTCCAAAGATCAAACAAGATAGTTCTGCTGTTGCCTTCAATGGCAGCAGGCATCCTTTCGTCAGACTATGAATGGAGGCTAAAATTTACATATGGTTTGATTTATCCTGCACTAGCTGTTTTGTTGACTGACTGTAAACCTGTTGGGCATTTGGGAATGTAATACTATCGTGTAACTAGTTAAAATTAAATGTGACTCAGGATTTTTTAAAATCAAAACTGCTTTTTGAAATTAAATTCTTGAACTGCGTAGTAATTTGGATGTTTGGCTGATCGCCGAGCTTGGCAAAATGTCTGCAGACATTTTGGCTTTAATCGAGAAGCCGTCATCAGTGTGCAGTTGAGGGTGTTGTCTCCTCAGAGTGCAGCTTATATACTTTGGGGTCCTGAATGGATTACTGGCGTTTTGTTGATTGTTGACTTCGTTATTTCTCTTTTCTCCATAAGGGTTCATATACTAGATCTATGTCATAGGTAATCTCAGGATCTGGACAATGAAGTAAACACTTCCAAGCGACTTCCCTCAAAGCTAGCCAGTCAGAATCTTCTACTGCTAAACTGCTCAGTGTTTTGAACCAGCCAACCAGATCACAACATCTAATTGGTATTCATTAGGACCCTGGAGCAGTACATAAACTGGCATTCTGAGGAGGCAACACCCTCAACTATGCACTGATGATGGCTTCTTGATTGGAGCTGAAATGTCTGCACACATTTTGCCAAGCTCGGCAATCAACCAAACTTCCAAATAGCCAACCTGAGCTACCAATATTCCGCAATATTTCAAACTGCATAGTAATTGTTAGGCTTTTGGATGAATCATGAAACTTTCTGGGGTGACATTTCTGGTGCTCTACTAAACTTTTCGGTTCAATAATTACAGCTAAAAGTTGAAGAGCAGTAATTTCTACTACACATCCCTCAAATCTTGCTCATTTTGCCAAATGCTGATATTAGAAATGTATTCACTAATTTGCAAGGAAATGCAGGTGTCACCCTATTCCAGAAACAAGGGATTGGCTCTTTGGAGTTGGGAGGTGAGAGGTGGGTAATGTCGAGATCCAGAAGGATCCAATGCAAAAGGTGAATTTTTAAGTTAAACTGTATGAATGAATAAACGTTACCAAACAGGTGCACTGGCAAGTCTTACACGTGGCATCTCTGTACATGAGTGCTTTAGACATGCAGAAGGTGCAGTAGCAATATAGAAGTCTATGCACTCAGGTAGTTCTGGATTTTACATTCAGATGGTCCTGAATTCCTTTAAAAATTCTGTTTTTATGGAAATTGTGCATTCAAGTGTGGAAATGCAGGGTTCTTGGGAGAATCCTACAAAAAATTGCGAAGTTATTCTGGTAGTGCTAGCCAGTGTTTATCCCATTGGAAATTTAAAAGAAATTGACTAGTCAGTATCACTCTGCCATATGAGATTACAATTAGATTTAGTTGGCAAAATCCTAGATTATGTTTTACTTACCATAATAATTTGTGAATTGTCTGTCACTTTATTTCATTTGGAATGTGTGGTAATCATTGCTTAGGATGTACACCTGTGGGTGAATTCATGGACAATTTGTTGTGCATTTCCCTCTAAATTTATCAAGCTTGTTTTTAATTTGAGCATTTCTGAATTGGATGTTCAGCTACAAGCATGGGCATATTGTAATTTACATGTATAAAAGTAGTAAATATTAAAAAATATTAATTGATTTTATTTTTGGGTTAGGATCCATATGCAATTGAAGATGACATGACAACATCAGAGGTAAACCAGCTTTCTTTCAAATTTTAAACTTGTTTATAATTTTGTCCACATTTTACTTAGTAAAATTAGTAAATGATATAATTCATTCACAAAATTATCTTTCTCAGATGTATTTTTTCTGCCATGTTTATGTAATGTTATGATGTTCTCTAACCATATTTGAAACATTTCAATAAATTGCTCAGGGGTTTGGTTAATGAAAATACAAGCTTAATTAACTTAGACTCCGATATCCAGACATCCAGAATATTGCGGAAGCCTAAATGAATTTTCCACCACTTGGTACACAAGCTGTAAAAGAACAAGATTACAAAGATCAAGACAGGCAATGACAAACTTATCCTTTGCTAATTTTATTAAGAGCGAAACATGTGCATCGAAAGGACAAAGAAAATGCAACCTTTCCAATACAATCAATCAGGGCTAGAATGGCTGTCTGTATTATTGGATTGCAGCCTAGTAAAGCAGGGAAAATTGTGCAGGATCAATATAAAGGATTTGTTTGATATGTCCATTTATGCTCTTTCTTGTATGATCAATGACAACGTACTTTTAACAACGACATTAGATTCATAGTGTAATGCAGCATGGAGACAGGCGCTGTAGCCTAACTGGCCCCTGCCAACCACAGCAACCTCCCTGCTGTCTGAGTTAGGCCCATAACCCTCCAATCTCTCTCCTCCCTGTATCCATCCAAATGTCTCTTAACTGTTACGTTGTACCCTCCTCGACCACTTCCTTTGGTAGTTTGTTCCTTCTACTCACTACACTCTGTGTTAAGGAGTTACCTCTCAGGTCTCTTTTAAATCTCTCTCCTCCTATCTTGTATCCATGTGCTCTAGTCTTGGACTCCCCAGCCTGGGGAAAAGACTACGATCTTATCTATAGCACTCGTGATTTTATAAACCTCTGAAGTCACCCTTCTTTCTCCTGCCCACCACAAATTAAAGATCCAGCTGATCAGCCTCACTCTATAACCTAGACCCTCCAGTCCAGGCTGCATCCTGATAAATCTCTTCTGTCCCCTCTCCAGCTTCACATTGCCTTTCCTATAACAGGGTGACCAAAACCGTACACAATATTCCAGGGGACCTCACCGTGTCCTCACCAATTAGCTGAACTCTGAAACGCGCGCTTGTTCCTCAACACACACAAAATGCTGGAGGAACTCAGCAGGCAAGGCAGCATCTATGCAAAATGTAATGATGCAGCTCTATAAAACCCTGGTTAGGCCACACTTGGAGTACTGTGTCCAGTTCTGGTCACCTCGCTATAGGAAGGATGTGGAAGCATTGGAAAGGGTGCAGAGGAGGCTTACCAGGATGCTGCCTGGTTTAGAAAGTATGCATTATGATCAGAGATTAAGGGAGCTAGGGCTTTACTCTTTGGAGAGAAGGAGGATGAGAGGAGACATGATAGAGGTGTACAAGATAATAAGAGGAATAGATAGAGTGGATAGCCAGCGCCTCTTCCCCAGGGCACCACTGCTCAATACAAGAGGACATGGCTTTAAGGTAAGGGGTGGGAAGTTCAAGGGGGATATTAGAGGAAGGTTTTTTAATCAGAGAGTGGTTGGTGCGTGGAATGCACTGGCTGAGTCAGTGGTGGAGGCAGATACACTAGTGAAGTTTAAGAGACTACTAGACAGGTATATGAAGGAATCTAAGGTGGGGGCTTATATGGGAGGCAGGGTTTGAGGGTCGGCACAACATTGTGGGCCAAAGGGCCTGTACTGTGCTGTAATATTCTATGTTCTATGTTCTATTAAAAGAGGACAGTCGACATTCCGGGCCAAAACCCTTTGGCAGCACTGGAGAAAAAAAAGCTGATGAGTAGATTTAAAAGGTGGGGGAGGGAGAGAGAAACACTGGGTGATAGGTGAAACCTGGAGGGGGAGGGATGAAGTAAAGAGCTGGGAAGTTGATTGGTGAAAGAGACAGAAGGCCATGGAAGAAAGAAAAGGGGGGAGGAGCGCCAGAGGGAGGTGATGGGCAGGCAAGAAGATAAGGTAAGAGAAAGAAAAGGAGATGGGAAATGATGAAGGAGAGGGGGGTTGGGGGACATTACTGGAAGTTTGAGAAATCGATGTTCATGCTATCAGGCTGGAGGCTACCCAAACAGAATATTTGTTCCTCCGTCCTTAATGTGGCCTCATCACGGCAATGGAGGAGGCCATGGATGAACATATCGGAATGGGAAGTGGAATTAAAATGGGTGGCCACTGGGAGATTGTGCTTTTTCTGGTGGACGGAGCATAGGTGGTCAGCGAAACGGTCTTCCAGTCTACATCAGATTTGACCGATATACAGGAGGCTATACTGGGAGCAACGGACATAGTATATGATCCCAACAGATTCACAGAAGTGTCGCCTCATCTGGAGGGAGGAGGTGTAGCACTTTTTCCACTTGCAAGGATAAGTGGCAGGAGGGAGATCAGTGGGGAGGGACAAATGGACAAGGGAGTCGCGTAGGGAGCAATCCCTGCGGAAAGCGGTAAGTATGTGGGAAGTGGGGGGGGGGTCCTCAATCACATTTTATTTACTTGCGTATAAGAAGAACAACACAGCACTATCAGCACGAAGAAATACCATATTTATATAGAGTTGACTCGCAGTCATAGTCATAGTCATACTTTATTGATCCCGGGGGAAATTGGTTTTCGTTACAGTTGCACCATAATAATAAATAGTAATAGAAATAGTAATAGTAATATTACTATTAGTAAATATTAAATAGTAATAGTCATGGAAATAATAAATAGTAATAGAAAAATAGTAATAAATAGTAATATGTAAATTATGCCAGTAAATTATGAAATAAGTCCAGGACCAACCTATCGGCTCAGGGTGTCTGACCCTCCAAGGGAGGAGTTGTAAAGTTTGATGGCCACAGGCAGGAATGACTTCCTATGACGCTCTGTGCTGCATCTTGGAGGAATGAGTCTCTGGCTGAATGTACTCCTGTGCCCACCCAGTACATTATGTAGTGGATGGGAGACATTGACCAAGATGGCATGCAACTTAGACAGCATCCTCTTTTCAGACACCACCGTGAGAGAGTCCAGTTCCATCCCCACAACATCATTGGCCTTACGAATGAGTTTGTTGATTCTGTTGGTGACTGCTACCCTCCGCCTGCTGCCTAATGACCAATTGGTAAATAGTCAATGCCACACACAAAATGCTGGAGGAACCCAGCAGCCCAGGCAGCATCTATAGAAAAGAGCATACGGTTGACTTTTTGGGCCAAGACCCTTTAGTCCTTTCTTCGAAGGCCTGACTTGCCTGGGTTGACTGCATACTATCTGTAAACTATCCTTACCTGGACATTACCTTAACCCTTGCTATAACTTCCACAACCAGTGACCTGTATAACTGCAATATCATGTCCCTACTCCTAAACTTAACTACCTTGTCTCCATTGCTAGTCTTCAGCGATCATATCCTATCTTCCACATGTTTCAATTGGTGCAAAAGCAAAATTTTGCTGCACACAATTTGCACCAAGAAGACTAGATTCATGCAGTGCAAAAGCATTGGCACCTTATTTGGCTAATGCAGCAATGTATTTGCTAATTAATTTTCTTTGGTTTTCATATCCTAAACAATTGGAGGCAAGTAGATTCAGCCAGAATGTAATTTCAACAAGATCTGAGAAGCCTCTTTGGATTGTCACTTCCATACAGGGTTGGTGCATTCAAAATGAGTGAATTTGTAATGAAGTAGTGTGCTAAATTCTGCTAAGAAGATTGCAACAACTAACTTAATGCTGACATAGCTGTCATTCCTTCTGAAATCTTCATTTCACTCTCATTCCCCCACTTTCTTTTTCACTTTCCTTCCATACAGTAGTTAAAATGTGACTTTCTAATAAATCTTCCCATGCTCAGTTGCAAGGTTTAGAATCAAGCATCTTATGACAGCAACCATGTACTTTGTGAGTGGCTGTTGGTGCAGTGGACAATTCCCGTTCATGTGCCACTGATTAGAAAATCCAGGCATAAAGATGAATTTATCTTAATCGCTGCTAAAATGACTAGTTTTACAAAATGCCCTTTGCCTTTTTATGAAGTCATAAGATTATCTGCCCAAAAGCCCTGAAAGCAGGTCCCTGAATGCTGAAGTCTTTTTAAGATTATTATTATTAAGGTGAATTAAGATTTCTTTCCCCTGAAGCCACCATCTCCATTAAGGTAATTAATTCCACCTCCCTGTCAAATTCCTTTGAGGATTTTACCCTTAGGTGAGTTGCTTCTCTCTTGCTTGTCAAAAAGATTAGATAACAAGTGGGAAGTGTTGTGAGACTAATATCATTTCCTTTGTAAAGCCCTGCTTTTTAATGATCTCTTAACTGCAAGATAATGGAATATGTGGAACACTGAAAAACAGGAGCAGGAGTAGGAACCGCTCAGGTCACCAGGCTCCGCAAGCCTGCCTTCCATTCAATAGGAACATGGCTGATTATAAGCAACACACACAAAAGTTGCTGGTGAACGCAGCAGGCCAGGCAGCATCTCTAGGAAGAGGTACAGTCGACGTTTCGGGCCGAGACCCTTCGTCAGGACTAACTGAAAGAAGAGCTAGTAAGAGATTTGAAAGTAGGAGGGGGAGGGGGAGATCCAAAATGATAGGAGAAGACAGGAGGAGGAGGGATGGAGCCAAGAGCTTGATAATCCTCAACTGTCAACTGTCCAGCTCTTGGCTCTGTCCGTCCCCCCCCCCGGTCTTCTCCTATCATTTCGGATCTCCCCCTCCCCCTCCCACTTTCAAATCTCTTACTAGCTCTTCTTTCAGTTAGTCCTGACGAAGGGTCTCGGCCCGAAACGTCAACTGTACCTCTTCCTATAGATGCTGCCTGGCCTGCTGCATTCACCAGCAACTTTTATGTGTGTTGCTTGAAATTCCAGCATCTGCAGATTTCCTCATGTTTGCATGGTTGATTATAGTCCATGTCCTGAGTGTTTAGTTATTTCTTTGATTATTAACTCTAGCATTGTATTGACGAGAGCTCAGCGATGCCCAAGGGCAGAGGGAGAGGCACAGACACAGTATGAACAGCTCACTGGACTTTAAAAAGAACTGTACTGAACCAAGGAAAATAATAACCGCAAGACCAACAGGGCTGCTAACCAAAAACCCTCAAACAATCTAAAACCTATTGCCATCACTGCTGCTCGAAAGCAGTAGCCTAGAGATAAACCAATACCACTTCTTTAACAGTGTCAATCAAAATTACTAATCCCCTTTCTCAGAACATGGACTAACGTAAGCAAGGAGCTCTCTCGTCGCCGTGCTTCAATCAAAACTTGACAAGACTGAACCAAAAGAAAGAAAGTTAAATGAAATTACAAAGGAACCCTAATTGGCTGGAAACAACAGGAATTCTGCAGATGCTGCAAGTTCAAGCAACACACATCAAAGTTGCTGGTGAATGCAGCAGGCCAGGCAGCATCTGTAGGAAGAGGTGCAGTTGACGTTTCAGGCCGAGACCCTTCGTCAGGACTAATTGGCAGGAATGTGTGCATTCTCATGTGCATGATTGCTGTGTTATTTCAGCTGCCTGCCTGCCTGCAAGAGCGCCCAGATTCCCAGCAGTGTCCGTGACTGTGACTGAATCCACGCCCCCCCCCCCACCTCCAGCCGCAGATCCCAAGGCACCAGGGGCCTGTGCCTGCTGGAAGTCCTGAATGAAAGGCGTCCAGGATGTGTCAAGCCGGAACCCAAGAACGTTCCTCTGGGCCACACTCCTCCCAATCAACATGCGACTGGACATCCAGGAAGATGCCAGGATGCACCACACAGAACAGACCAAGATCCATCTGCCAAGCATGGAGTTGGGGGTGGGGTGGGGAAGGTGGTGGTGACTGGTGCAAGCGGAGGAGTAGTCACTGGCATGAGCTGGCAAACATGGGTGAATCTTCGTGGATGATGCTGGTCACACACAGCTTAGAGGAGGCTTTGTTAACAGCCTTCTCTACTACGAATGGTCTCGCGTAGCATATGGTCAACTTGCAGCTCTCTACTCTCAGTGGATGATCTCTGGATGCCAGCCAGACTTATTCCCCTGGTTTGAGAAGCCTCACCTGCCTTTGGAGCTGATCAGCAGGCTGGGCATATTGTTTCTGTGTTTGCAGCAGAGACGATCTGGCTCATCTCCATGTGCGCTTGTAGCAATGGACCAATGGTTTAGCAGCAGGGACTCAGGCATCCGTCTCTTGGCCAGGAAAGAGAGGTGGCTAGAATCCCTTTTGGCATTCAGAGTGGGGGTATGCCAGTGGAGGATAACTAGAGGTTATTGTGGGTAACCTCTGCCCAAACTGCTGGGAACTCTGGGTCATGGGGTTGGAAGAGTCAGTGCAGCATAGGATTGTCTCCAGCTCCTGACTCACTCTCAGTCTGGCTGTTAGATTGGGGGTAGGAAACTGACGAGAGGCTGGCCGTAGCTCTCAAAGGAGAACAGAAAGCTTTCCTAAAATGGGACATGACCTTTGTCATTGATCAGACACTATGTCCTGATCATGCAGTCCGATCTTGTACTGAACCACGAGGGTGGCAACCTCACGAGTTGACAGGAACTTGGGAAGAGCAACAAACTGGTCAGCTTTAGAGAACTGGTCCACAATTACCTGAATGGTAGTGTTCCCTTCTGACAGAGGCAGACCAGTAATGAAGTCCATCAAGAGATAGGACCAGGGGCAGTAAGGCACAGGCGATGGGCAGAGCAGGCCATCAAGGTGCTGATGTGATGTCTTGTTCTGAGCAAAACATTGCACAGGCAGAGACAAAGTCATGGACATCTTTGGACATAGATAGGCATCAAAATCATCTCCCTGTAAATTGCATGCTCCGTCGAATCTCCCAGCGGCCAACCTGATGGGAAGAGAGGCCCTACTCCAATGCTCTGTGGCTCACAGTAGCAGGGACAAACAGCTGGTTGGGACATCCCCATCTGGGCCTAGATCTGACTGTTGGGCAGCCTTCACCTCTGTTTCCGTTCCCCTAATCATCGGAGCAGCTAGGAGTGTGCGGGAAGGATGGACTCTGGATTGAGGTTGTCCTCAGAGATATCAAGTTGGTGGGAGATTGCTTCGGCCTTGATATTCTTGCTGCCAGGGAGGTAGAGGAGGGTAAAATTAAACCAGGCGAAGAAGAGAGCCCAACAGGCTTGACTGGAGTTGAGTCTCTTGGCATCACAAATGTAGGAGAGGATTTTGTGATCGGTCCATGCCAGTAAGGGGTGCTTTGCTCCCACCAAGCAGTATTGCCATGACTGCAGGGCCTCCTTGACAGCCAGAAGTTCTCATTTCACGACATCATGGGGGTCAGCTGACAGGAAAGAAAAGCACAGGGAGCGCTGGGAGAGTACAGCTCCAATGCCAACATTGGATGCATCGACCTTGACGGTGAATGGATGAGATAGGTTTGGATGCTGCAGCACTGGGGTAGTGTTGAAGTGTTACTTCAGCTCTGACAACGCTTGAACTATTTCACGTATCCATTGGAATCCTGCAGAAGTTTTCTTGCTGAGTACATTTATGGGAGCCACGATGGAACTGAAGTTTCTGATGAACTAGCAATGAAAATTTGCAAACGCCATGAAGCACCTCAACTATTTGACTATGGATGGTTTGGGCCACTCTTACAACTGCCTGAACTTTACATGGGTCTAGTTGAATAGTGGAATGTAGCCCAAGAATGACATCTGCTCTTTGTGGAACTCACACATCTCAGGATTGGCATAAAGGTTGTTCTCGAGGAGCCATCCAAGAACCTTCTGGAAATGCTGGATGTGTTCTTAGTGAGAGTGGGAATAGGTAAGAATGTCATCCAAACAGACTGATTCAACATGTCCCAGACCACATCATTGACCACAGCCTGAAAAACAAAAGGAGCGTTGGCCAGACCAAATGGCATCATAAGGTACTCATAGTGGTCAGAGGGAGTGTTGAATGCTGTCTTCCACTCGTCCCCTTCTCAGATGCCAACTAGGTTGTAACCATTATGCAGATCTATCGTAGAGAACATGGCTGATCCTTGGAGATGTTCAAAAGCTGAGGCAAGCAGGGGAAGAGGATAGCAGTTTTTCACCGTGATATTGTTGAGGAGCCAATAATCAATGCAGGCATGGAGCTTGCCATCCTTCTTCCTCACAAAAAAGAAGTCTGCCCCTGCTGGGAGGTGGTGGTTGTCCATTTTGTCCAATGATGACAGGAAACCTGTGTGGGAGGGAGCTTAAAACAGAAAAGCCATTTCACTGGGGCAGCTCCATTCTCTTAACCTCAGAAGTTCAGGTCTAGTGTTACGAACAAGCATCACAAACTGGGCTCTTCTTTGGTTGCTGTGGATGACCATGACATCTTCTGTGCTTCATCATTCCCATGGCTCTCCATGGAGCATTGCAGGGCCACCTCCCTGCAGATCTCATCCACCCAGTCCACCAGAGCTACTTCCCCATGCTAGGACAGACAAATTCCTATCTCAGTGGGGTATGAGGCCACCAGCTACCCTCAGCTGGTTTAGCCTGCCTGTTGAAGCAGTGTACTGGGGTGTGGCTGCTGTCACATGCAAACAGCTACGTGGAGCCACAGGTGAGAGCTGAGTGTCCAGTGGGGACCAAAGGTGAGTGAGCTGCCCTGGAATGGACACAACAAGTCCCTTCACCAGAGGTGCTACCCCTCCCTGGACACCCTATACACTCCATGGTGAGGCAGATGGTTTGATAAATTCTAAGGCCATTACCTCCTTGATGTATTCTTCCATGGACACTGTTTCAGTATGAGACAGGGAAAAGAGTTCACCCCAAGGAAGACCAGAACCAGGTAAGAGGTTAATCGAGCAGTCGTACGGCCAGTGTCAAGGCAGGGAGGTGGCCGCCTTCTTACTGAACACCTCAAGAAAGTCAGTATGTTCAGATGGAACCCCAGACCAGTCCACAATAGCAGTTTGCCCAGGAAGGGATATGCTGACAGGGGTTTGAGCTGGACCCAGACAGCTAGATAGGCATGCCAGCCCCCACTCTTGGAGCGTCTTTTGGGACCAATTGATCCATGTGTTGTGTTAAGAGAGTCAGGGAAAGCTAAGCACCTGCAGATCAGAGGACTGAAGGAGAGCTGTTCCCTGTGGTTGCCTTCTAGCACAAATTGGAGGGGTACTGTGGAAAGGCAGATCTGACCAGTGCCCAGACGCCAACCATCCAGTGCCTTGATGTCAATATTCTCTTTCAATTGTTGATTGGGGATTCCCCATCATTGTGCTTAAGACATGTCCGTAAGATTCCTGGCTGCCCCGGAGTCAATAAATGCCAGAGGGTGATGGGTCTGGAACGCCATGCTGGAGAAGATGAGAGCATTACTCAATTAGGGAAAGGTGCTTGCAGGGAGAATCAGCCCCTCAGAATTCCATTTTTCACTGATGGGTCTTCTTATTTTACTGGTTGCTTGGGTCATGATGCCCAGAAATGTCCTGGTGATCCACAGTAGAGGCAGCAACCTGTTCGGCACCAACCTTGTTCCTCCTGAGATAGGTGCGGGCACCCACTTTCATGGGCTCCTCCGAGGACTGCATAGAGAGGGAGTGAAGACAGATGATGATCTGATGAGTTAGGAGGCTCTGGCTGTTTTTTCTCTCTGTCACTCTGATGCCCAGCTGTCTATTTGATTGGCCAGATTTATCAGCTCATCCAAGCTACCCCGTTCATGATGCACTGCTCAGCCCACACTGGAAAGAGGTGATGAGAGATCTTCCGTTCCACCCCATCTTAACCTCAAGAGTGCGGAACTTTACTTCGTAGTCTCTCACTGACCCTCTCCCTTAACACAGGGGTCGGTGGGCAGACTCCTGACCCTGTACGGGAATGTCAGACACTCCCCTAAACTCAACAAGAAATTGCTGGGAAGACTGGGCTGCAGGAGAACCTGTTCTTGTTGGTCACCACGTAAGCCAGTTTGACATGTATCATCTCTGAGCTGACTTGACTGTGCTTGGAAGGTCAGTTCACACTAGGGAATAATGTTTCTGCAGTTTTCAGGGTAACCAGAGTATCTGCCTGGTGAAGGGATGCTCAGTTCAGGTCCTGAAGCAGTCAAGGGAATTGGGGCATTAGTGGCTAAAGCTGATGAGATTGCAATAGAGGAGGACGGGGGAGATGCTGGTGCTGGAGGTGGGGCTGTTCTGGCAGAAAGCTGCTCAGTAGCAGCTGTGAGAGCAATATTGGCTGCCGCTTGATTCTGACTGTCTATTATGAGTCGCTGAACTGCCACTGTGAGTGCTGGCACCTGATCTTGCCGCTCTGAGAGTAATTGTCGCACTGTGGAAGCCATTTCTGCCAACCCAGCCTCTACCGACTCTAACTTCTCCTCCACCTGACCAATGAAATTCAGGGTCAGTTTCAGCTGTTCTTTCTCCACCAGGTCCATTTAGGTGATCAAGTCTTTCTGACACAAGTTCAGTGATGGCCCAGGTGCACAGACATAGAGTGAACAGCCCAAGGGCTTTACTAAAACTGAACTGAACTGAACTAAGGAAAAAATAAATGCTAGGCCAACAGGGCCACTAACTTAAAAACTCTCAAACGAACTAAAAACTAACATCTTCACTGCAGTTCGAAAGCAGTAATCTGAAGCTATATTACTACCACTCCATTAACACCATCTTTCGAATCACTAATCTTCATTCCCGGAACATGGACTAAGGTAAAGAAAGAGAGATGTTGCTGTGCTTAAATCAAGACTTGACAAGACTGAACCAAAAGAAAGAGAGTTAAGTACAATTACAAAGAAACCTTAATTGACAGTAATGTGTATACTCTCATGTGCATGACTGCTGACTTCTTTCAACTGCCTGTGTACAAGAGTGCCCAGACTCCGCATTTGTGACACTTATCAACAACAGATGTTAACCTAACTTGTCTATATTTTCCTGCCTTCTGACTTCCTCCTATTATGAACCTGGTTTTCCAATTTTCTACTACCCTCCAGGAATTTAGCGAGTTTTGAAGCATTACACTGTAGCCACTTTTGAAGAGCCTTTATGTGTGGGTGATTGGATTCTGGAGATCTATTCATCTTTGACTCTAATACATTATCCCTTGTGATCGGGATTTATAGGAATTCCTCCCAATTGTTTAAAATTTTCCCGTTTATTTCTTTATTCATATTTGCAGTGAACTTCATGATGCAAAAAACATCTGCTTTTTCTTTGTCTCTTATTTTTAATTGTGAAATCCTACAGCAATCTTAACTGCCTTTTCATATTTAATTATCTATTGAAACTCTTACTATTTATTTTGATGTTATTCTCACAATTTTTCTTACAAAATCATTTTCTCCCTTATATTTTTATTCTTCCATTGCTTGATCTTAAAACTTTCCAGTCCTCTGACCTGCCACTGCCCTTAACACTTTATATAGCCTAGTTTTCAGTTTAACAATGGTGCTGAGCTTTTGTTAATTTCTAGTTTGTAATTATAACCCTGATATCTCTAATGCATAAGGTCTAAAATAGTTTGTTAGATAATGGAACAATCCAGTGCTGGGTCCTCCAGCTGATTTTAGCTTAGGCTGCAACAACTTCCATTTATAAGCACCTTTACCATAGCAAAAATGTTCGGAATGTTTTCCCACCAGTTTTATCAAATTTTAAAAATTCTCCTATGTGCCAGGTTAGGATATCAGAGGAGCGTTGCTGGAGCAGTGAACAGACCATTAAAAACTGTTCACAGTTGCAACTGGATATTTGAGAATGGCACCAGGCAAATACATTGTGATTAAAAAAGAAAATGTTGAAAGTACTCAGCAAGTAAGGCAGTGCCTATGCCTATGAATGGAAAATCCTACAAAAGGTAGTGCCTATGAATGGAAAATCCTACAAAAGGTAGTGGATTCAGCCCAGTACGTCAGGTAAAACCCTCCCAACCATTGACCACATCTACGTGGATCGCTGTTATAGAAAAGCAGCATCATCATCAAAGATCCTCACCACCCAGGCCAGGAGGTGGAAGGTACTAGAGCCTCAGGATTCGCACCACCAAGTTCAAGAACAGTTACTACCCTTCAACCATTAGGCTCTTGAACAAAAGGGGGTAACTACACTCATCTGCCCATCTATTGAGATGTTCCCACAACCAATGATCACTCTTTAAGTACTCTTTATCTTGTTATTTCATGTTCTCATTCTTTATTGTTATTTATTTATACTTGCATTTGAACAATTTGTTGTCTTCTGCACTCTACTTGATCCTTCATTGAAACTTGTTATCGTTATTATTTCTTTAGATTTGCTGAGTATGCCTGCAAGAAAAAGAATCTCAGGGTTGTATGTGATGACATATATGTACTCTAATAATGAAATTTACTTTGAACTTTGAGCACCTGTGAAAAGAGTTAACATTTCAGATCAATAACCGAAGGCTGTCTTACTTCTGATTTTATTCTGGATTTCCAGCGTTTGCAGTGTTTTGCTTTTGGCGTGCAGGCCCATTCATCTGGGTGTAAGTGGAGAAACATTGCAGGAGGATGATATGGTCAACCATGTGAAAGACTTCAGACAAGTCAAGACTGACAATGGGGATTTTACATTTCTGTTAATGTAAACTCATTTCTTCCACTTTGCAAGCTATCATAGACCATATCCTTTACTGGCTGTGTGAATATTTTTGGAGATGAAACTTTTGATATTTTGGAACAACTAGTTCTATGTCATATAATTAGGAGTTGTTTGTGCATAGTCATATGTAAACTGTTCCAGTAGAGTATTATGAATTTCATAACTGAATATTAATTAAAAGTTCAAACTAAATTTATTATCAAAGTACAGTACATATATGTCACCATATACAACTGAGATTTTGTTTTAATTTTCCTGAAAGTTCTGTTCATTTGTACTTATTAAGTATATTTCGTTTAAAAAATGGAAATTACTCTTTTAGTGATGTGATCTTGAATCTTTCAAACAATGTTTTGTGCTGCATTTCATTATAAGAGATCTATTCCTCTTGACATATTTAGCTGATCATGTACACAACTTTGACAATATTTTCTTTAGTAATTGCTGTTCAATTTTGTGACATTAAAGCAGTTGGAGACTTAACCAGGAATTGAAGAATTAATTAGGATTTCCAGTCTGTATTCAAGATCACAAATGTCAGAAAGAACATCAAATCCTCAGTGAAGCTGATACTAAAATTGTCACTAGAATTGCTGAGAAGCTCTAAAACCTGAACTTCCTGGCTTCCTGAAATGACAGATTGGGACTACTTAACTAATTGAATCTATATTGAACTCTGATTTAGACACTGAAATGCCATAACTAATTACCTGGATGTCTCTATGCTGTTTCTGTGTGCTGAATTCAGTTGTGAGCCACGGAAACACTGTAATTGCAAACTGATGATTAAAACTGTTTCCCTAGGTTATGGAATGGGAAGAAAAACAGTTGGATGAGGAAGTGGACTTCAACAACTGTAAGATTGATCCAGCACCCTTCCAACTTGTTGAGTGGACGTCTTTACACAAGGTAAGATCCATTAAATGTTTCCTAATGCGGTATTGCTAAAGTTATTGTAACTTTGTGCTATTAGGTTGTCATCCAGTAGTATTGCTGCAGATTAAATTGTTATCTATAGCATCAATTAATTATTTAGTTATTTGTTTAATGTTTCTCAATACATTTTCGTTAGAGTTACTTAGAATTTAGATAAAATAGGCTTGAAAGTGAATCATGGTATTTAGAAGCAATGGTCAATGAAGTATTTCATCTATGAGACTAATCCTATTTTCTGTAAATGTGCAGTTAGTCAATACATTATGTTAATTGTTGAAACAATACAAGTGCACTTACAACCTCTGGTATTAAAGTCCAACATACTGTACAATTTGCTTTCCTAATTGAGTATTTTTGTGTACAAGGACACAGGTCACTTTTTTTACTTTACTTTATACTTTATTGTCACCGAACAATTGATACTAGAGCGTACAATCATCACAGCGATATTTGATTCTGCTCTTCGTGCTCCCTGGAGTACAAATCGATAGTAAGTATTAAAAATCTAAATTATAAATCATAAATAGAAAAGGGAAAGTAAGGTAGTGCAAAAAAACCGAGAGGCAGGTCCGGATATTTGGAAGGTACGGCCCAGATCCGGGTCAGGATCCGTTCAGCAGTCTTATCACAATTGGAAAGAAGCTGTTCCCAAATCTGGCCATACAAGTCTTCAAGCTCCTGAGCCTTCTCCCGGAGGGAAGAGGGACGAAAAGTGTGTTGGCTGGGTGGGTCATTTTCTTATTACTCATCGTAAAATAGAAGTCTTTTTTTTTTCAATTTTATACCACAAAGTGAACAACCTCACATTTTCCTACATTACATTTAATCTGCCATATTTTCATCTACTCATTTAGTTTATCCATGTCTCCTTGGAGCCTCTTTGAAACCTCCTCCCTATCATGGTCTTGCCCTGTGTTGTGACAGTAGTAAACTTCTAAAGTCGTTATTTAGTCCCTTCTGCCATATTTTATTGATTATGAGTAAGTGAGGACAGTTTCACCGACTTCACTCTTTTTTACAAATATTAATTTTCTTTAGTTCTTTATGTTTGTGGGATCCTTTACTATTTAGTATTTCTAGCAGATTTTTTTTGTCTTTTCTATGAAGACTGACATAAAATATTTAATCTCTCTCTCACTTCCTTATTCCCCATATTTTGGTCTATAAAGGAACCACATTTACACTTGCTAGTCTTCCTTTTTAAGTACCTACAGATGCTCTTTTTCATACTTCTTGCCATTTTACTCTCAATTTCTAGCTTTCCTCTTTTTATCAATTCCCATGCTCCAGTTGCAGACCCCAGATGAACTTTATTTCACACTTCAACTCTATAAACTACTTATTCTTTTTAAAAAAGGATCTGGTGCTCTCTTGGTGTATATGATGAATGAACTCTGCTCTGGCTTCCAGCCAGGTACAAGTGTCACTTATAACCAGTGTTTTTGATGACATACTCTGCCACCTTCATCAGCGATGATGCCTGGGCACGTCTAGCCTGGTGGTATTTATATCTGGTTTGTGTCCCAGTTCATCTTTGACCTACATAAGCTGTGAGTTGAGCTTCCTTATGGGTTTGTCAATGGTATTAATCTGGTATTTCTACAGGATGCTGGTGATCCTTCTAGAAACTGTGGAAATATAGGTAAGACAGGCAATAGCGACAGGTTCCTCCTCGTTGTTAGGTTTCCTGGTTTTCTGTCAGTCCTTTTAAGGGCCCAATTGATTTCTTTCACCTTGTAACCATTTTTTTAATACCATCCACAAACCCATAAGGAAGCTCAAATCACAGCCTATGCAGGTCAAAGATGATCTGGGACTCAAATGGGCTGGTGTTTACAGGATTCCCTGTGTATGTGGATCAGCGTATATCGGCTAGATGGGATGCACGGTGGAAACCTGCATCAAGGAGCACGAGGTGTATCTGGGATAACCAGAGAAATTGGCGGTAGGAGAACGTTGCATTCGCAATGGCAATAGGATTGACTTCAACAACACGAAACTACTGTGCCACCCCAATAGCTTTTGGAATCACCTGGTAAAGGAAGCCATTGAAATAAAACTAGAGGAAAAGAAATCTAACAAAGAAGGAGGTCTCACTCTAACTAAGAACTGGAATTCAATTGTAAACAAGGTTTCAGAGTAGGAACCTATTTGAATGAGGACTAACCAATCAGGAGGGACAGACAACGGGTGCATAAATACCACCGGACTAGATGTACCCAGGCATCATCCCTGATGAAGATGGCAGAGTTTGTCTTCAAAACATCAGTTATAATCGATATCTGTACCCGGCTGGAAGCCTGAGAATAGTTTATTCGTATTTGTTCTAAATTTCTTGCATCTTTTCTATTGTTCTACAACACTGAATAACAGTGGATTTAATTTGGCCTTTTTGACTCTGATCAACAGAAAAATACTTTTCGTGTTAAAGTGAAAACAAATTTCTACAAATTGGTCTAAATGTATTACAATTATTAAACACAAAATAATTGATTGCATAATTACACACCCCCTTCAAATCAGTATTTAATAGATGCACCTTTAGCAGCAAATACTGCCTTGAATCTATGTGGATTGGTCTCTCTCAGCTTTGCACATCTGGACATTGCAATTTTTCCCCATTCCTCTTTACAAAACTGCTCAAGCTGTGTCAGATCGCAAGAGGATTACGAGTGAACAGCCCTTTTTAAGTCCAGCCACAAATTCTCAATTGGAATGGATTCTGACTTGGCCACTCCAGGACATTAACTGTGTTGTTTTTAAGCCATTCCTGTGTAGCTTTGGTTTTATGATTGGGGTCATTGTCTTGCTGGAAAACAAATCTTCTCCCAAGTCGCAGTTCTCTAGTAGACTGCATCAAGTTTTCCTCCAGTATATCTCTGTATTTTGCTGAATTCATTTTACCTTCTTACAAGCCTTTCAGGGCCTGCTGCAGTGAAGCATCCCCACAGTATGATGCAGTGACGACCCTGCTTCATGGAAAGGTTGGTGTGTTTTTGACGATGAGTGGTGCCTGGCTTACACCAAACATAATGTTCAATCTGATGGCCAAAAAGCTCAATTTGGTTTCATCAGACCATAGAACCTTCTAGCTGACTTCTGAGTCTCGCACATTCCTTCTGGAAAACTAGCCAAGATTTCATGTGTGTTTTTTCCAACAGTGGCTTTCTCTCTGCCACTTTCCCATAAAGTTGCAATTGGTAAAGCACCTGGGCAACCGTTGTATGTGCTTTCTCTCTCATCTCAGCCACTGAAGCTTGTAACTCCTCCAAAGTTGTCATAGGTCTCTTGGTGGCCTCCCTCACTAGTCCCTATCTTGCACGGTCACTCAGCCTTTGAGGACAACCTGCCTCACAGCTGATTTACAGCTGTGCAATATTCCTTCCTTTTCTTGATGATTGACTTAACTGTACTCCAAGGGATATTCAGTGACTTGGAAATTTTCTTTCTATCCTTCTCCTGCTTTTCAATAACCTTTTTGTGGAGTTGCTTAGAGTGTTCTTTTGTCTTCATGGTGTAGTTTTTGTCAGGCTACTGACTCACCAGCAGTTGGACCTTCCAGATACAATCAATTGAAACACCTTGACTGCACACAGCTGATCTCTATTTACCTAATTATGTGACTTTTAAAACCGATTGGCTGCACCAGTGTTGACTTAGTGTGTCATATTAAAAGGGGCGGGGTGAATACTTATGCAATCAATTATTTTGTGTTTTGTATTTGTAATTAATTTGGATCATTTTGTAGAGATCTGTTTTCACTTTGACACAAAAGTGTCTTGTTTTATGGGTCAGTGTCAAAAAAGCAAAATTAAATCACTGTGATTCAATGTTGTAAAACAATAAAACATGAAAACTTCCAAAGTGAGTGAATACTTTTTAATGACACTGTATATATGTGCCTAAGACTTTTGCACGGTACTGTAGGTGCTTTTCATTTACAGTGTCGGTAGTGGTATAGAATACAGAGGACAATTGGCTCCACAAGTTCTGCAAGAAAGATGAGGTTATTTTTGTAAAAGAGATCTTCAAAACTGTTGATAAGTAATATGGAGTGAAATGTTGAATTGATATTTAAGTGTTCCTCTTGAATATTTACAGAAGAATTTTCTGTTTAGAAGAAGGAGTATACGTGAAACATGAACTTGCTGCTTCTCTTCTAGATAATACATGAGTCACTGATTGTTTTAGACCATGAGACCTAGGAGCAGAATTGGGCTATTTGGCCCATCGAGTGTGCGTGCTGTTCCCATCATAGCTGGTATACTATCCTTCTCAACCCTATTCTCCTGCCTTCTCCCTGTAACCTTTGATCGCCGTACTAATCAAGAAACTATCAACCTCCGCTATAAATACTGCCAATTCACCACCACTTGGTGAGAGAAATTCCTCCTCATCTCTGTTCTAAAGGTCCTTTCATCCTTCTATGCAGAGGCTGTGCCTTCTGATCTTAGACTTTCCCACTACAGGAAACATCTTCTCCACGTCCACTCTACCTAGCCCTTTTCAAACATTACTTCAGAATTCTAGCGCATGCATTTCTTTTGTTCATTATTAGTTAAGAGTTCTTTATGCATTGGTTTATTTTTCTGGTCTGTGAAATAGATCATGCCTTGCTGATGAGGACACTGCAGTATATACAGAATCCACTTTGGTTTTTCTTGAATATTTACTGTTGTTTTAATGCTGACATATATATGTATGTGTCTCAAACTCTATTGGGAGATGTATTGTTAAAATAATAGAAGGGATTCTAATATGAAAGAGGTAGATACAATTTTGATTTGGTTAACTGCATGTTTTAATGTGTATGTGAAATACTCAGTATGTATTAAAAATTAGAAACAAATTCATAAAAAATCAGACATTGAAATTGCACAGTTGAATAATTGATATATTTTTCCTGAATTTTTTTTACCAAACAGTGCTACAAGTAAAAATAATTGCCTTAATGTGGATAATTCATAATGTAGGCAGCTCTGAGGTTGCTGTCTCATTGTTTAAATCTCTGATTTGTGAGTATGTCTGGCAGCAGTCGGCCTATTATTCATCATGTTGTGTAATAACATGGCAAATAATGCTGTGTAGAGTTACTGTCATAAATATTTAATAGAGGAAGATAATAAAATAACATGTTGCATGTCTCCACGGAGGGTTGACAGTATGATATAAGTAAATTTTGACATAGAATGATGCACTGTTTCTTTGCATACATTCTCAACAACATTGTTTTAATCATTAGAAAATCTCCTATCAGCATGAGTAATTCATTCTATTAAGACCACTGAGTTAGATTTCAAATGAATGTGTGCTCAAGGACAAGTCAATTAAATGGTTATTTGTCAAAGCAGTACTATTTAGACCACTGTGAGGAATACTCATGAATAGCTATAGATATTTTATCTTCTCAGTGTGATATTTTTATCATTACCCTCCTTATTATGCTTTTCTACTGTGTAGTCTTTTTCAATTCTTTTGTACATTCATTGTGTTCTTAAAAATTAGAAACTGTTCTAGTAGTTAAACCAATTTTTTTGTATAAAGATGCAGTGCTCTTAAAAGTTTTAAAGCATAAATTTTCATGAGTTTTATTTGAGGCATTCCTTCAGGCAGATTATCACACAGCACCTATTTTGGTTGGGAAAGTTAAAGGTTCAGATTCCAACCTACAGGTAAATGACTGAGAAGTGCTGCTGAGGGGGAAATTAATGATGTGCCCTCTGTCACAAGGAAGGTTCAATACCCATATTTCATCAAAGTCAATGCTCACTGATAATGTGATTAGAAATTGTGGCCTGTGCTCTCTATCAATACCTGCTATCATGTTAAATACCTCTGTCAGGTCACACTCTGCCTCCTTCACCCTTAGTCAAACAAACCAATCTCTCCCATAACTGAAGTCCCCTAGTCCGGACAACATCCGGTGAATGAATCTCCTCTGTATTCTCTGTACTGCAATCACATCCTTCCTGTGATATAGCAACCAGAACTACGGGCAATAAGTATAATTTTCTGAGAATATATATATTGCCTATAAAAACTATTCAAAACCACCCCCCCAGAAGTTTTCATCTTTTATTGTTTTACAGCATTGAATCACAGTGGATTTAATTAACTTCTTTGACACTGATCAACAGAAAATAAAACTCTTTTGTGTCAAAGTGAAAACAGATCTCTACAAAGTGATATAAATTAATTACAAATATAAAACTCAAAATAATTGATTGCATAAGTAGTCACCCCCTTTAATATGACACACCAAATCATCACTGGTGCAGCCAATTAATTTTCGAACCCACATAATTAGTTAAAAGAAGATCTGTTTTTGGAGACCTGTGTGCAGTCAAGGTGTTTCAATTGATTGTAGTGAAAATACACCTGTATCTGAAAGGTTCAATTGTTGGTGAGTTAGTATCCTGGCAAAAACTACACTGTGAAGACAAAGGAACACTCCAAGCAACTCCGTGAAAAGGTTATTGAAAAGCACAAGTCAGGAGATGGATACAAGAAAATTTCCAAGTCACTGAATATTCCTTGGAGTACAGTTAAGTCAATCATCAAGAAATGGAAAGAATATTGCACAGCTGTAAATCTGCCTGGAGCAGGTCATCCTCAAAAACCGAGTGACCGTGCAAGAAGGGGAATAGTGAAGGAAGCCACCAAGAAACCTATGACAACTCTGGAGGAGTTACAAGCTTCAGTGGCTGAGATGGGAGAGACTGCATATACAACAACTGTCGCCTGGGTTCTTCACCAGTCACAGTTTTATGGAAGAATGGAAGAGAAAGCCACTGTTGAAAAAAAACTCACATGAAATCTTGGCTTGAATTTGCCAGAAGGCATTGGGAGACTCTGAAGTCAGCTGGAAGAAGGTTCTATGGTCTGATGAAAAGAAAATTGAGCCTTTTGGCCATCACATTTAAAGCGATGTTTGGCATAAGTCAAACACTGCATATAATCAAAAACACACCATCCCTACCATGAAACCTGGTGGTGGCTGCATCATGCTGTGGGGATGCTTCACTGCAGGCCCTGGAAGGCTTGTGAAGGTAGAGAGTAAAATGAACACAGCTAAATACAGAGAAATCCTGGAGGAAATCCTGATGCCATCTGCAAGAGGACTGTGACTTGGGAGATTTGTTTTCCAGCAAGACAATGACCCCAAGCATAAAGCCAAAGCTACAGAGGAATGGCTTAAAAACAACACAGTTAATGTCCTGGAGTGGCCAAGTCAGAGTCCAGACCTCAATCCAATTGTGGCTGAACTTGAAAAGGACTATTCACTCATGATCGCCTCGCAAAGCTGCTAGAAACCTTTCCACACAGACTCAAGGGTGTAATTGCTGCCAGAGGTGCATCTACTAAAAACTGACTTGAAAAGGGTGAATACTGAAGCAATCAATCATTTTGTGTTTTATATTTGTAATTAATTTAGATCACTTTGTAGACAGCTATTTTCACTTTGACATGAAAGGGTCCTTTTCTGTTGATCAGTGTCAAAAAAGCCAAATTAAATCCACTGTGATTCAATGTTGTAAAACAATAAAACATGAAAACTTCCAAGGGGGTGTGAATACTTTTTATAGGCACTGTATTTGCGAACTAACTGCCAGTCACAGCACAGTAATAACAACTCTAATAAGTTATCTACTTTTTAATTTTTCAATTCACAGCAAATTCATTGTCAGCATTGTGATGATACGTCATTGATAACATTTGATAACACAAAGGGTTTACTGCAATAGGTTGCAATGTTGCTGTGCTGAGCATTGTGGGCATGCAACGTTGGTGCCAGAATGTGTGGCAACACTTGCGGGCTGCTCCCCAGCAATCCCTGGGTGTGTTGGTTATTAACTCAAAACAATGCATTTCACTGTATGTGATGAATAAATGAATCTGAATCTAATTAGAAAGGATGTCAAAGATTACGGGGAGAAGGCGAGAGAATGGGGTTGAGAGGTATAATAAATTGGCCACAATGGAACGGCGGATCAGACTTGACGGACTGAGAGGCTTAATTCTGCTCCTACGTCTTAGAAACATAGAAACATAGAAAATAGGTGCAGGAGTAGGCCATTCGGCCCTTCGAGCCTGCACCGCCATTTATTATGATCATGGCTGATCATCCAACTCAGAACACTGCCCCAGCCTTCCCTCCATACCCCCTGACCCCCGTAGCCACAAGGGCAATATCTAACTCCCTTTTAAATATAGCCAATGAACTGGCCTCAACTGTTTCCTGTGGCAGAGAATTCCACAGATTCACCACTCTCTGCGTGAAGAAGTTTTTCCTAATCTCGGTCCTAAAAGGCTTCCCCTCTATCCTCAAACTGTGACCCCTTGTTCTGGACTTCCCCAACATCGGGAACAATCTTCCTGCATCTAGCCTGTCCAATCCCTTTAGGATCTTATACGTTTCAATCAGATCCCCCCTCAATCTTCTAAATTCCAACGAGTACAAGCCCAGTTCATCCAGTCTTTCTTCATATGAAAGTCCTGCCATCCCAGGAATCAATCTGGTGAACCTTCTCTGTACTCCCTCTATGGCAAGGATGTCTTTCCTCAGATTAGGGGACCAAAACTGCACACAATACTCCAGGTGTGGTCTCACCAAGGCCTTGTACAACTGCAGTAGTACCTCCCTGCTCCTGTACTCAAATCCTCTCGCTATAAATGCCAGCATACCATTCGCCTTTTTCACCGCCTGCTGTACCTGCATGCCCACTTTCAATGACTGGTGTATAATGACACCCAGGTCTCGTTGCACCTCCCCTTTTCCTAATCGGCCACCATTCAGATAATAATCTGTTTTCCTATTTTTGCCACCAAAGTGGATAACTTCACATTTATCCACATTAAATTGCATCTGCCATGAATTTGCCCACTCACCCAACCTATCCAAGTCACCCTGCATCCTCTTAGCATCCTCCTCACAGCTAACACTGCCACCCAGCTTCGTGTCATCCGCAAACTTGGAGATGCTGCATTTAATTCCCTCATCCAAGTCATTAATATATATTGTAAACAACTGGGGTCCCAGCACTGAGCCTTGCGGTACCCCACTAGTCACTGCCTGCCATTCTGAAAAGGTCCTGTTTATTCCCACTCTTTGCTTCCTGTCTGCTAACCAACTCTCCACCCACACCAATACCTTACCCCTAATACCGTGTGCTTTAAGTTTGCACACTAATCTCCTGTGTGGGACCTTGTCAAAAGCCTTCTGAAAATCCAAATATACCACATCCACTGGTTCTCCCCTATCCACTCAACTAGTTACATCCTCAAAAAATTCTATGAGATTCGTCAGACATGATTTTCCTTTCACAAATCCATGCTGACTTTGTCCAATCATTTCACCGCTTTCCAAATGTGCTGTTATCACATCCTTGATAACTGACTCCAGCAGTTTCCCCACCACCGACGTTAGGCTAACCGGTCTATAATTCCCCGGTTTCTCTCTCCCTCCTTTTTTAAAAAGTGGAATTACATTAGCCACCCTCCAATCCTCAGGAACTAGTCCAGAATCTAACGAGTTTTGAAAAATTATCACTAATGCATCCACTATTTCTTGGGCTACTTCCTTAAGCACCCTGGGATGCAGACCATCTGGCCCTGGGGATTTATCTGCCTTCAATCCCTTCAATTTACCTAACACCACTTCCCTACTAACATGTATTTCGCTCAGTTCCTCCATCTCACTGGACCCTCTGTCCCCTACTATTTCTGGAAGATTATTTATGTCCTCCTTAGTGAAGACAGAACCAAAGTAATTATTCAATTGGTCTGCCATGTCCTTGCTCCCCATAATCAATTCACCTGTTTCTGTCTGCAGGGGACCTACATTTGTCTTTACCAGTCTTTTCCTTTTTACATATCTATAAAAGCTTTTACAGTCCATTTTTATGTTGCCTGCCAGTTTTCTCTCATAATCTTTTTTCCCCTTCCTAATTAAGCCCTTTGTCCTCCTCTGCTGAACTCTGAATTTCTCCCAGTCCTCAGGTGAGCCACTTTCTCTGGCTAATTTGTATGCTTCTTCTTTGGAATTGATACTATCCCTAATTTCTCTTGTCAGCCACAGGTGCACTACCTTCCTTGATTTATTCTTTTGCCTTGCAGGCTTAAGGCTGATTTATACTTCTGCGTCAACTCGATGCCGTAAGTACGACATCGCCACGAACCCTATACAGAGCCTACGCAGATCCCTATGCCGTAGCCTGACGTGCACCTCTCCCAAAATGTAACTACACGTCGCAGCAACACAGACCGAACAACTGTGATTGGTCCGCCTGGTAGCATCGCATTTCCTCCTACGCCGCAATAGCTTCCCATTGGCCGACTGAAGGGCAGGGAAGAAACTCTGGCTGCAGTACTTTCCATAAAGCTTTACAGACCTCCGAAATTATGGAGGACACTTATTGCTTTTACGAAAAAAGACGCTCACTTTAAACTGGTTTACCCCGAGAAAGACTAAAATGACCATGATGCCTTGCACAGGCAGGTGTGTGCGCATGCGCGACGTGCCCGAATTGCAGAGCGACACAGACACACCAACGCACAAGTATAAATGGTCACAACGCACATAGGCCACTTGCGTAGGTTACGGCGTCGAGTTGACGCAGAAGTATAAATCAGCCTTTATTGTTCATGCTCAGCTATGAAGAACATAAAACATTGAAATTTTAAGTTGTGTGATGTTTAAGTTGAGATGCACTGAAGTAAATCTTGAAAGAAATAATAGAATCACAATGTGTATTGAAATGGAGTCCTCCATCAAGTTACAGTCAACTACCTAATCAAAAATTCTTATCTCCTTTCAGACTCACACCATGTTCTCCCTGTTAGGACTTAACCATGCTTACGTGACGAGTATTGGAAAGTTGATAGGAGTGGTAGCTCTTAAAGAGGTGAGATATTTTACACTTTAATAGCAACATGAAGCTGAGTGACTGCAGTAGAGAGTCCATTCTGGGTGCCTGTCTAAACCTGTTTGCAGTTCAGAACTGTCGCATGTAGTGTTGATTAATGTTGAAGAATTGGTGTGAAACGGAGATTTTCTAAATTAACCTTATTTCCACCCCTGTCGCGTTGGCTAAAAGAAGATGGACTCATTCATCTGCTGGCATAATTTGGAGATTTACACTCTCGCTATCGATGTGATGCAGAGAAAGAAACTATATTTTGCACAATTACCTGATGTCTGATTTTCACTAGGTGACGTTTGCCAAATCTAGCATTTGCTTTTGTGGCAGGGATTGACACCTAGTACCTACTAGCAGGGTAATATGTTCTAAACATATAATAGTATAATTCCATCATGACAGCCAACTAAATCCTTTATAAGAGGGTTGATCACTTTGTCAGTTGACCAGGCTATCACTAAATGAGGCAACATTTGGTTCAAATTTTGGACCTTTAGTCAGTAGGCTGAGATTTGCTGAGAAATGAACCACATAGGAAATCCAAGCCGATGAAATAGCCTGGATACCAGAAGATAAGGTCTGTTTTCATTAGAGCTGAAAGGTAATGCACAGGGAAGGAAAAAACATTCTACATTTTCAGAAGCAGTTCCAAAAGGCTTACTGAATAACAATACCACCTTTGTTCATCCATGCCTGAAGGATGATTAAGATGGTATAGGTGTCTGCTCCAACCTGATTAATACCTTCCCATATCTCTTTGTGCTTCAATTGAATAAGAGTTGTAGGACAAGTGTGAAATGTGTGTGTGTGTATGTCTATACTTAGACAGACAAGAGAGGAGTGTAGACCATAGGATTTAGCTCCCAAGTAATCAAAATAGCTTCTCACAAGTTTCTTAGAGGAATCAGGTTTATAGTGAGGAACAGCAAATTTAAATTCAGTGTCAAGAATTATGGAGTAGAAATTTGTACTTCGCAAATGCAAAAAGCAGTTACCGTCACATGCTGAACCCTGACTGCAAAGTCAAAGGAATGAAATTTAAGGAAAATGCAATGCATAACTGCTATTAAAAGGCATAATTAATGCAACCAAATCTCCACACATTTCTAAAGCAATACCTTTACCCAGAGGGAGATCAACACTTTTATACTAGACCATAAAATTTTACAATGTAATGTAATTCAGTGACTAGCAGTTAAAATTTTCATTAACGTATGAAGTTTGCACATCATGAATAGGAATAGGTGTTAAACTAAATGTGTGATATTCAATGACTAACTGAGGTTTTGCATGTTTCTTTTATTCTGCCTGTTGTGGCAGCTCGCCCACACGGCAAGCGAACCGGCTCCAGCAGTCACGGGCGAGTCCACAGCCAGCGGCAACCGAGGGGGCTCTGAGTGCAGGGCAGACCTCGGCCCGGAAGCCGACGTCACTTCCGCCCCGCAAAGAGCGGGGGATGCTGGGAGCAGGACTTTTGGCGCGCGGATTGAAACAGTAGACAGTTTGACCAGACCCTGCTCAACTCAGTGTGTTGCTTTCACTCATTGCGTATCAGCACAACTACATTGGTGACCCCGACGGTCCAATGGCATTTGGACCCAGCATGAACGACTCGGCTCTGCAGAATGCAGTTTCACTTAAACTGCCAACCTTCTGGACCACTAAACCCCTGGTCTGGTTCGAGCAAGTGGAGGCCCAGTTCCAGGTCAGGCAAGTTGTCTCAGACGCCACCAAGTATTACTACATGATGGGCGCCCACGACCAGGAGACAGTGGGCCGCATTATCGACTTTCTGCATCAGCCCCCGGCAAAAGACAGGTACGAGGCGCTCAAGGCCCTGTTAATCTGCACATTTGGCCTCTCCCGCCGCGAACGGGCCACGCGGTTACTGCATATGGACGGCCTGGGTGACCGCGCGCCATCAGCCCTGATGAGCGACATGCTAGCACTGGCAGACGGCCATAAGCTTTGCCTGCTGTTTGAACAGATCTTCTTGGAGCAAATGCCAGAAAACATCTGCCTCGGACTAGCAGATGAAGACTTCAGAGACCCACACAGGGTGGCTCCCCGCGCGGACGTGCTTTGGCGCGCCAAACAAACTGGCAGAACCACCATCGGAATTAGTGCTGCGGCACAGCCGAAAGCCCAGCCTTCCCACACCCCAGCAGTGGAGCACCGAACACCCACACCAAGGGACGGCACCACTTCTGAGTCTTGGTGTTTTTATCATCAAAGGTGGGGTTCCAGGGCCCGCCGCTGCCGACTGCCATGCTCGTTCCAGGGAAAACGCCAGGACCAGCCGTCGCTGATGGCTACGGCGGCTGGTCACCGTGATAGCCTCCTCTACATTGGAGACAAGCACTCCGGGCGTAGATTCCTGGTGGACATGGGGGCAGAAATCAGTGTCCTACCCCCCTCGAGCTACGATACCTGAACTAGAAGAACAGACTGGAACTTACGGCAGCCAACAACAGCACCATCCGCACCTACAGCACAAGAACCATCCCCTTGCAGTTCGGTTCCAGCTGCTTTACATGGACATTTACGCTGGCCGCAGTATCACAGCTATTGCTGGGTGCGGACTTCCTCCTGCTCGTGGATTTGAAGGGACAATGATTGGTTGATGCGAAGACGTTCCGGACTTTCTCCCTCAGTGAGGCCAGGTTACCGGCCCCGCACCTGGACTCCATCACTTATTCTGACAACGAGTTCGCCAGAGTGTTATCAGAGTTCCCATCTATCATCACGCCGCAGTTTTCCTCAACAGACCCCAAGCACAGTGTGATACACCACATCCCCACACAGGGACCTCCCCTTCATGCCCGGGCCTGCAGGCTACCACTCGACAAGCTCCACCTCGCGAAGGAGGAATTCAAGAAGATGGAGGAGATGGGGATTGTGCAGTGTTCCGACAGTCCGTGGGCCTCCCCACTCCATATGGTGCCCAAGTCGGTGGGAGGGAGGAGACTGTGCAGCGACTATCGGAGGCTGAACAACGCCACCACGTCCGATCGTTATCCAGTACCACACATCCAGGACTTTACTGCCAACCTGCATGGGGCATGCATCTTTTTGAAAATTGACCTGGTCCGAGGGTATTATCAGATCCCAGTCCACCCAGACGATGTACCCAAGACGGCCCTCATTATCCCCTTTGGCCTGTTCGAGTTCCTCAGGATGCCGTTCGGGCTCAAAAATGTGGCACAGACGCTCCAGCGCCTGATGGACGCTGTAGGGCGAGATCTGGACTTTCTGTTCATCTGCTTGGATGACATACTTATCGCCAGCCACTCCCGCCAGGAACATCTAGCACATCTACGCCTGCTCTGCCGCCGCCTAAGCGACTACGGCCTGGCTATCAACCCCGCCAAGTGCCAGTTCAGCCTACTCGCCATCGACTTCTTGGGACACCGGATCAACCGCCATGGATCTCTGCCCCTGCCAGCAAAATTTGAAGCCATCCAGACCCAGCACTGTTAAAGACCTGCAGGAATTTGTTGGGATGGTTAACTTTTATCACCGTTTCCTGCCCTCAGCGGCCCGGAAAATGCGGCCCCTTTTCAGCTTGATGTCCAGCAAGGTCAAAGAGTTCACCTGGACAGAGGAGGCGACGGCAGCTTTTGAACAAGCCAAGAACATACTAGCAAACGCCACGCCCCTGGTCCACCTCTGGGTCGACGTTCCCGCTGCCCTCACTGTGGACGCTTCCAACGCGGCAGTTGGCAGCATGCTCGAGCAGCTCATCGAAGGCCAGTGGAAGCCGCTCGCTTTTTTCAGCCGGCACCTATGACCCCCTAGAACTCAAGTACAATGCTTTCAACAGGGAGCTGCTGGCCCTGTACCTTGCCATCCGGCACTTCAGGTGCTTCCTGGAAGGGAGGCAGTTCACGGTCTTCACAGACCACAAGCCCCTCACTTTCGCGTTTGCCAAAGTGTCGGACCTGTGGTTGGGCCGTCAGCAACGCCACCTGTTGAACATCTCGGAGTTTACCACCACGATCAAGCACGTCTCCGGGAACAGCAACATGGTGGCAGACGGGTTGTCACGCACCTCCATCCAATCAGTGCCCTCTCTGTCTCCGGAGGTGGATTATGCAGCATTAGCTAAGACGCAATGGCTGGACAGCGAGATGTCGGCATACTGAACTGCAGTCTCAGGACTCCGCCTTGAAGACATACCCATTGGGCCTGAAGTTAATGAGCTCCTTTGCGATGTGTCCACTGGGCAACCTCAGCCCATTGTCCCGACCGCTTAGGGGTGCCGCGTTTTTGACACCTTGCACGGTTTAGCCCACCCTTCCATCCGGGCGACCATCCGGCTGATCGCAGACAGGTTTGTGTGGCACGGCCTATGCAAGCAGGTCGGGCACTGGGCCAGGACATGCAGGCACTGTCAAACCTACAAAATCCAGAGGCATGTGAGGGTCCCACTACAACCCTTCCAGCCGACACGTAGGAGGTTTGAACATGTCCACGTGGACATAGTTGGCCCACTGCCGGTTTCGAGAGGAACGAGGTACCTATTCACCATGGTGGACAGGTTCACGAGGTGGCCAGAAGCTATCCCATTCACTGACACGGCCACGGAGACATGCGCCAGAGCCCTGATTACCACCTGGGTGGCACGGTTCGGACCCCCAGCCCACATTACTTCAGGCAGGGGTGTGCGGTTCACATTGGCTTTGTGGTCTGCACTGGCACAACTCCTCGGAACCCAGCTCCACCGAACGACTGCTTACCACCCGCAGTCCAACGGCCTGGTGGAACATTTCAACAGGCACTTGAAGTCAGCCCTGATAGCACGCCTCCGAGGGCCAGACTAGGTTGACGAACTCCCCTGGGTGCTGCTTGACATCTGCAAGGCACCCAAGGAGGACCTGGCTGCATCATCGGCCGAACTAGTTTACGGTGCCCCGCACACAGTTCCCAGTGAATTTGTGCCAGCACCCCGTGGCCAAGAGACGGACCTGCTGGGGTCCTAACTAAACTCCGGGAGCGGCTTGGAACACTTGCCCCAGTCCCGACGTCCCATCACGGAACAACACCCTCTTTCGTGCCCAAGGACCTACAACAGAGCAAGTATGTTTTTGTTCGCCGAGGCGCGAACAGACCACCCCTGCAGCGACCATACAAAGGACCCTACAAGGTGGTGCGCCATAATGGGACAACCTGTGTTCTCGACATCGGCGGTCGGGACGAGACTTTTACCATTGCCTGTCTCAAACTGGCGCATCTGGGCCTTGAACACCCGGTTGCGGTGCCATCCCCACGACGATGAGGCCGGCCACCTAAGAGAACTGAGAGCGTGCAGGCTGTGGACTCTGTACCTCCTAGCTCCGGTTCCGGGTGGGGGGGGGGGGGTGGTCATGTGGTGGCTCGTCTGCGCAGCAAGCGAACCAGCTCCAGCAGTCGCGGGCGAGTCCGCAGCCAGCAGCAACCGAGGGGGCTCTGAGTGTGGGGCAGACTTCAGCCCGGAAGCCAACGTCACTTCCACCCCGCAAAGAGCGGGGGATGCTGAGAACAGGACTTCTGGCGTGCGGATTGAAGCAGTAAACAGTTCAACCAGACGCTGCTCGACTCAATGTGTTGCTTTCACTCGTTGCGTATCAGCGCAACTACACTGTACTACTTTGGTTGAAATTATATCTGACACTTCTAGAAAAAGGGGAAAATGTAAAACAAAAGCCAGGTTTGGGTGAGGATGCTGTACCTTTTGCAACAATTTTATTGCTGCCAGGATAGGGCTTCAAGTATCCTAACTGGACTTTAAAACTCATATTTCCCTATCCTAGCCACCTCAACAAAATAGTTTATTTCATTCCCCGTACAAACGCCAAGATTGGTATCTTACTATCCCAGGAGAAGTGTGCATCGACTTTTTTATTATTGTTCATGTTGTTCATGTATTTGCTTTTGGAAGTTCTATACTCACTTGATTAAATCTGCTTTTGGTCCCTGAGGTACTGGGAATTAATGTTAATGTTAATGTCCCTGAGGTACTGGGAATTAATATTTTCATTAACAGTAAAAATTAATTTTGCTATTATTTTTGTATTTGAAGCTTAAATATAGTCCCTGAATGTCAATTGCACTTCAGACATTGCATTGGATAAAAAGATCATACCAGGAATCTAACCTGTGCAATATCCTATCAAATGCAATGAAGTTATAGTTAATTTCTTATTCTAGCATTACAAGTATAAGATATCATTTTCCTGACACCAGACTTAGTCCAGTCAGAAGGTGATTTGGGAAATTAGAACTTAGCACATAGAATGTTACAGCACAGTAAAACCATAAGACATAGGAGCAGAATTAGGCCATTTGGCACATCGAGTCTGCTCCGCCATTCAATCATGGCTGATCCTTTTTTCCCCTCCTCAGCCCCACTCCCTGGTCTTCGCCCCGTAACCTTTGATGCCTTTGTGTAATCAAGAACCTGTCAAGCTCTGCCTTAAATACACCCAACAAACTGGCCTCCACAGCTGCCTGTGGTAATAAATTCCACAAATCATCACCCTCTAGCTAAAGAAATTACTCTGCATCCCTATTTTAAATAAACGCCCCTCTACCCTGAGGCTGTTCAGTCTTGTTCTAGACTCTCCCACCATGAGAAGCATCTACTCTGTCTAGGCCTTTCAACATTTGAAAGGTTTCAATGAGATCCCCCCTCATTCTAAATTCCAGAGAGTACAGACCCAAAGCCATCAAACATTCCTCATATGATAACCCTTTCATTCCCGGAATTATCCTTGTGAACCTCTTCTGAACCTTCCCCAATGGTAGCACATCTTTTCTTACACAAAGAGCCCTAAACTGTTCACAATACTCAACATGAGGCCTCACCAGTGCCTTCTGAATCCTCAGCATCACTTCCCTGCTCTTATGTTCTAAACCTCTTGAAATGAATGCTAACATTGCATTTGCCTTTCACACCTGTAAGAAAAGCTTTAGGGTGTTCTGCACAAGTACTCCCAAATCCCTTTGCATCTCAGATTTCTGGATTTTCTCCCCGTTTAGAAAATAGTCTGCACATTTATTTCTACTACCAAAGTGCATGACCGTACATTTTCTAACACTGTATTTCATTTGCCACTTTCTTGCCCATCCTCCTAATCTGTCTAAGTCCTTCTGCAGTCTATCTGTTTCCACAACACTACCTGCCCCTCCACCATTCTTGGTATTATCTGCAAACCTGGCAACAAAGCCATCTATTCCATCATCTAAGTCATTGATACACAACATAAAAGAAGTGGTCCCAACACTGACCCCTGCAGAACACCACTTGTCACTGGCAGCCAGCCAGAAAAAGATCCTTTTATTCCCACTCACTGCCTCCTGCGAATCAGCCAATACTCTAACCATGTCAGTAACTTTCCTGTAATACCATGGGCTCTTAATTTGGTAAGCAGCTCCATGTATGGCCCCTTGTCATAGGCTTTCTGAAAATCCAAATGTACAACATCCAATGCATCCCCTTTATCTATCCTATGTGTAATCTCCTCAAAGAATTCCAATAGGTTCATCAGGGCAAGATTTTCCCTTAAGGAAACTATACTTCCTTTGTCCTGTCTTGTCCTGTGAAACCAAGTACACCATAACCTCATCCTTAACAATTGACGTCAACTTTTTCCCAGCCACTGAGATCTAGGTAACTGGTCTATGATTTCCTTTTTTAGAGTGGAGTGACATTTGCAATTTTCCAGTCCTCTGGCACCATGCTAGAGTCCAATGATTTTTGAAAGATCATTACTAATTCCTCCACAACCTCTCCCTCAGAACCCTAGGGTGCAGTTCATCTGGTCCGGGTGACCCATGTACCCTCGGGTCTTTCAGCTTTTTGAGCACCTTCTCCCTTGTAATAGTAACTGCACTCACTTCTCTTCCGTCACTCCCTTTAATATGTTTTCCACAGAGAAGACTGATGCAAAATACTCATTTAGTTCATCTGCCATCTTCTTGGCCCCCTTATTATTTCTCCTGCCTCATTGTCTGGCAGTCCTATATCCACTCTCGTCTCTTATTTTTTACATACTTGAAAAACCTTTTTCTATCTATCTTGACATTGTTTGCTAGTTTGCTTTCATATTTCATCTTTTCCCTCCAAGTGATTTTTAGTCCACTGTAGGTTTTTAAAAGCTTCCCAATCCTTTATCTTCCTGCTAATTTTTGCTTTGTTGTATGCCCTCTCTTTTGCTTTTACGTTAGCTTTGACTTCCCTTGTCAGCCATGGTTGTACCATTTTGCCATTTGAGTATTTCTTTGTTTTGTAAAAGAAATGTTCATTTCTGTCTTTGTTTTGATTAATTTCAGCTGAGAAAAGCCATTGAGGGGTCAGTCACATCCAAAGGTGTGAAGGTGAGGCCACCTTTGGCCAGTTTCAGGGAGAGTGCCAACAGCAGCAGTGAGTCGGATACCACGGAGATCCACAAGCTGTGGGACAGAAGAGAAAGCCTTACACTTCCACGTGAATCCAGTCCATCAGACACAGATGACAAATCACACTGAACGAGCCCAGCAGGGAACAAAATGCCTGATTATAACTGCACTATTCACACTTAAAGCACTTGATTTGGATGTGGAAATGAAATCTTTCAGCTGTTGTCAGAAGGGTTGGATTTGTATGATGCACTTCCAAACAAAAAAGTAATTTGAAGTTGGTAACCTTAAAAGCACTGATTGTACATTTTGTTGAGGAACTTCCAGGGGTATGCAGATTTTCATACACTAACAAATGTCTTTTTTTTAACTCATATAAAGCCCGATTTTTAAATTGATAAATCAGTGTTTGAAAGTGAATGCAGAAAGTTTGGAAATGGGATAGTTGAAAAGCTGATTTCACTTCCATGTTGGAATTAATATTTTTGTGTTTCTTAGCATCTTATGTCTTGATATCATTGTTCAGTTGTACCAGTGTTTACAAACAAACGTGCATATGAGGTGATAGCAGAAGTATCTGGAAACAAGTTTGGAAATGCAAGTTTAATATTTAGAGTTCTGAGATGAAATGTGGGAATATAAAGGAGCTCATTCCATTTGCTGTTTTGCTCTACCCAGATATTTGCATGCTAATGAAATAGGCTTATTAAAGCATGCAGTGTTTTAAATTTTGATTAACAATATGCACCAGTCAGGTCCAGAATTGTATTCTAATACAGGGAGTTGATTTGCAGTTTATGTGTCTTCATTACACCTAAGGTCCACCTTCCCAAGAAAGTGATGGTCATTTATTCAGGGTTTATATATGCATGGTCATCTTTGCCAACCAGATATTAAATTCTACTACTGAAACTCTTTCCAGGTGCTGTTTGTGTGGCAGCCAATGGAATGGCCAAGCTGTTTCCAATCTCAAGACATTTCAATAGTATGTTCTGCTCTGAGTTATCAAGTGCACATTTCCAAGGAATATCAATCTGTAGTTATTGCAGTGAGTCTGTTGAAATCTTAATACCTCAACTTAATGTTGTCTACCCAGGAATGAATCATTGCTGCAGGATCAATTTAAGCTCTTACATTAGTTTTACTTAAAATCCAGGAAATCTCAAAGTATTGGGAATGATTTGTGCCAAATCTGTGCTGGATTTTTATTCTTGGTCAGTCGTTGTGCAGCCAAGACTGGTGTACATCTGGTGTGACAGGAGGCATTGACAGATACACTTTGACTTGTTATCGATATGTTGATGTGGTGAGTCAATTCTTTTTCTAATACAGAGGTATATTCATGGTCACTGCACATGGTTTTACAATACTATACATAGTCATGTCCCTATAATTGAATTTGAATGTCAATAAGTTGACTTCCAAACTCATTACACAACTGGTTAAAAGTGCCACCTCCTAAAGCCAGTGTCACCTTGTATTCATGGAAGTTGTTTCATCCTGTTCTATTAATAAACACTCATTAAAACCCATTAACCACAATGCTTACTAGCTAGAACAAACGTAAGATCAAGCTAAGCAAAACTCATTATTTACAAATGAGATCCCACTTTAGATCAAAGATTTTAAGGTCAAATATCAGTTCAATATTATTTATGTTTATCTTTTACGTTGGCTTTCTGCCAATGTTTTAAACTTCTGTTTAGAACCACAGGCCAGGCCAGGTCATAAATGGATCACGTTTCATGGAAATAGAAACCTGCATCCTTTTGCTGAATGTGATTAGAATAGTAATGCCTTGGTATTTATGGTATCCCTAAAGTGTTACATACTGGTGACTAGTTCCGCAGCAGGTGAAAGATTAAACACCATCAGATTATTGTATTCGAGCTGAGTTAAATTATCAGATATAATATGAAATAATGCACTGAATTTCCAAGGCAATGTAAGCGAGTGGTGCAGACAATAAAGAATATAATTAGTCGACAAATTATTAAAACTATTGGTAGAAAAGAAGGTAATTTGCTATGACAGGTCCAAAGTTATCCTTTCTGAGCTCAGGTTTGCAAACAAATGGGACCAAAGATGAAGAACAAGAAAGTCTGCTTTAATATCTGTGTAAGATAATGAATTTGTATGCATCTCTAAAATATAAAAACTCAAACTCACATACTTTGATACTGTAGCTACCAAACAAGCTCAGCATTCAAATCCAGGCCATAGCTTGACACTCTCAATGCAAGTAACAGATAGTCACTTTGTGTATTCATAATTCCATTTAAAAAATGTAACACAAAGGGAATTAGAGGTAGTGAGCGTGAAACCAATCAAAAATTATAATGCACAAATGTTACATTTTATCTTTTAAACAAATGACAGGCAATTTGATTCTTGTTCAAGCATCATCCATCAAGGCTCTGAGCCTTACTGTGTAAGTAAGAATGTTAAAAATCAGTTTTCAGTTTGGTGCCTTACTAACTTGCATTGAGTTTTTTAAAGGGACTCTTGAATTTAACGAGTTGAATCAGTGGCAGTGCTTTACCTCCACAACAATTCTTCATTTATTACAATCAGGGACTCATTTGGGAGGCAGTGTCCATGCATAAAGACTGAACTTTGGCATAGATCTTCAATATCGGTCACAAATACAGTGCACATTGAAATAGTAACCTAGCCATATCCTTCCTTCTTGAAATGTCATATTCTCAATTTCTAGACCTTTTTTGGAGAATTGATTTCAGTGGTTCTGTCTCTTCCTATCTTTTTTTAGAGTAATATAATTACCCTGATTGGCAACTGTTATAGGATCATCTGTTCTTCCTGTGAACTAACAGCACGTCTACAATTTGTTTGTTCATTCTTTAACATTTTATGGATGCTTCTCAGTTGTGGAATTCACATGTGAAAGAAATGTTTAAAACTGCATGTTTGTATTTTTATGGAGCAGGCAAAATGGATGCAGTGCAACACTACTGAGCTAGTGCTGGAATTTTGCAAATATACTGTCAATAGTTTTATTCTGCGTCAGTTCTCTGTAGAAGTGATCTTATGCCTCTTGATAATTTCTTCTCAAAACTGACTTCCAAGCACTTGATAGGCAATCTTTCCTTTTTTCTTCATCCCATCCCTGCTTGTTCTTGCTACAGTTCTGTTCTGATTGAAGTCTGTCATAGCCTCTGTATTTATTGACAGTTTCCATATTGAGGACCTTCTTTGTTTGGTTGTCTGTGAGTGCTTGTTGGCGTGTGCCAAGGAAATAGTTTAGGCTTGATTAGTTATTTGCAAAATCATGACAGGTCATTTAGCTTATTTAAAACATTCCAAAGGCAATTTATCTTTTCAAAATTGAATGATATTAATGTACAGTAGTTATTGCCTTAAGTAAGCTAAATAAAAATCAGATACCCAACTCTGCATCAAAGTGTGTCAGATAATATATAAAATAGAAGTATATCTATGAGGAAAGAACATTGCAAGATGAACTGCCCAAGTTAAAGATGGGTACGCCATATGTAGATTGAGATTTGTAAGTGAAAAGTAAAGATATTGTACGTTGTATTTAGTGTGTATGTATATCATCATTGTTTTGCAGTCTCAGTGATCTTTCCTGACCTGTTATCACGTTTTTCTTGGCGGTCACCTATGAGAAATGAACCATAGGAAATAAAAGCAGGGGTGGGCTGTTCTGTCCCTTGAGCCTGATAGTGAGTGATATTTGAACAAATCACCACTTCTAAGTTTTATTATTTTTTGTATTTTCTTTAAATTCCAACTTCCACGTCCTTTCCTTAAGAAGTGCAGGTAGCTCATGAGCAGAATCTTCATACACTTGGTTTAATCATGATCGCACTGAAATAAGGAATCTTGCAATGGATGTTTGTCAAGATCCTTTAACTACTGAATCGGTAGTGCCCAGGTTAGATTTTTTTTTTAACTGACCTTCCAAACTAGAGTATTATCTGAGTACCTGTGATTTTCCTGGTCAGGTTTATTTTGCTTTTACTCTATATGTAAGAAATATAATGCAAATAGCTCTACTTCATCTATATTCTCATTCCAATCCAACAACCAGTTCAGTAATTTTTGAAAAAAAGGCAAGGTAATTTTTGGTCATTACTTTTGGTAAAACTACGATGAACCATTGTACCTTTGCTTTTTTATCAGTGTATCAAAACTCATGTTCTTCACAATTATTGGTTTGAATTAGACCCCAACTGTTACGCCTTCACCATCTCTAATTGTTGGTTCCCAATAAGAGATTGGTCCTGTTTGTTCTCAGGATTTAACCTGGTAATAGGCACTGCAAGCACTAGGACAAACTTACATCCAGGAACCTTGTCCCTGCTTATCATCTGGTTTGACTGTCACTTCCACGGATTTTATTGGCTATGTAAGCTTCCTATTCACTGCGTGGGACGTCATTAATATCGAAATCTAAACCAAGCTACTTTATGCATTTTTTCAAAAATTTTCTGAATATATTGTCTGGGATTAAACTTGAATTTGTTTTTACCACTGGCTTATGGGAGCCCTTCGATTAAATCTTTGATAAGTTGGCTACTCATATTTTTGACCTCAAATTATAACGATAACTTATTCTGCAAGATTCATTCTTGGCTTAAAATTGCATTGTGTAATAGCAGGCTATTTTATAGCAATTATTTAGCTCCTTCTCAAAAGTTTTATTGATTGCATAGAAAAATGTTTAGGCATTATGCAAGTAGAGCTCAAAACAAGCCTGGAGTACAACATATTACTTAGCCTGTTAGCCTTGGGTGTTCTTGCAGCAATGTATATCACTCTAAGGAAACAATCCTAAAATAATGTTTATTATACATATTTTATTCTCAAAAGACAAAATACTGTTTCTGCAATATAATTTATTTCTGTTGATCTTTCATTTGATTTGCTTTTTCAATTCTTGACTGTGTAAGAACTTTCCATGGTGAGATGAAAGTTAAAATGTCACAGAAGTGCAGCTGTCTTTCAGGATTCTTCCTGTAATGACATGGTTCAGGAGCTAAATTATATTCAGAACAATGAACATCGTTTAGAAGTTGATTTGCAAGATATTAATGGTGATATTCTGGAGAATTAAATAATCTACAAAAATATAACATTTGCAGCTTTGTAAACACTGAGATGATTGGAAACCATAATTATAGCTTGGATTTTTGAGCATTCCAAACATTCTAAAATCTTAAGCAATATGTCTGTAGTCATTAAATTCAAGCAAACACCTGTCTGCAAACTATAATAATATTTTTACATTGATTTATGAGATTTGACATACTGTGAAAAGTTTTGCAATCTGTAGGGTTTGCGTAAGAATTCAAAATCAAATGCTACATATTATGGGACCACTCACTAATGTGCGGTCTGTGTAAAATACATTCTGTTATATTTGTTGTGATTCTTTCTAACAGTGGAACAAAAATGTGATTCTGAAGTGAGGTATCAATTTAGAAACAATATCAATGAAATACTGAGAACACTAAATAACAATCTGATTTTGAAAATCGCTGTAATAATTGACCTAAAATATAATGATTGAATTGCATTTTAATATTTGAATTATCCTTTAATTTAATTTGAACATATTTTCTATATAATATGATAATGTGCTCTATTTAGATACTTGTGCAGTTTTTCACGATTATAAAACCATATGGGTACTTCATGTTGATATTAGCCTCAGAATCACTACTTGTGCAATAAATTTTTGAATGGCAGATTTTGTCATTCAGTTCTATATATGGAATTAATTCAATTAACTTCATTTTTATATCAATTGATCAAACTTCCACCATTAATTTCTGTTGTGCTACATTCAGATTATTTCTGATCTGTGTTAAATCTTATGTAAAATAATTTCTGTATATTAGAGTGAACTCAGAGTTTAACAAATTTCAGTGTTATTTAAAAAAATAATTTGTTTATCTTGAAACTACAAGGAATAATAAATTTTTAACCAATGTTTACTGCTGTTGGAGTCTTGCTTGAGAAAATTGATTCTCATCAGTGTTGATCAATGAATGCTGTAGTAAGCCATAATATAAGATGATGATAATTGTTGGTAGAGTACTTAGAACTGGAATTCCTTTATGTGATACAAGATTAACTTTACATATGTTAATCTGTGACCCTTGAAAGAAACAAAACACGTTATGATAATATTCTTAAAATATTTAGGGAATATTGTAATATAGCTGGTCTGTTTAAAAAAATGCCGCCTCAACTGATATAACATTTACTAACCTATTCAGAGAAAATTAAATTTTTGGCATGATAATTGAAAATTTGACGCCTGAAAATGGTATCAAAGATAGGCTTCAGAGATTAAGGGTGAAACTAACAAAGCAATTTACAACAAATACGGGCAGTTCACAACATCTATGATGATTTGTTCTGATGACTAGGATGATTTCTGCTTACACCAGAGTGGGTCATTTTATACACTGGCAGCGCATCTATTAACTACCAGGAGTGGAACTATTTTGGGAGTAGGGGTTGCTACAAAAAAGCAGTTGCACCCTCTTAAATGAAAGATATGTTCTGGTCACAAGAAGCTGATTAAGAAATGGCTAAGCAAAAGGTCAGTGTGCCAAAGGTTTTTCTGCCACTCATTGGGGCACTGGAGTAGATGGTAGTATCGTACAATCTAGTTTCCCCTTTGAGACTAGCAAGCCTGTCCACATTTTTAATTACTCTGAGGTGGGGGGAAAAGATTGCTGAGAATAATGGTCAAATGCATCAGAATCACTTATAACATATTGGTGGTGTTGGTGCTCTGCAGAGGGGAAGGTGAAGGGCTTTGGTCTTCCAGACTTTCATGTGAGACCCATCCTCTCAGACATAGTGATAAATGACTTGATGACGGTTTGAATGCAGGCTGCGGGTGTACAAAGATGCAATCATCACCTACATACCGTAACTCAAAATTGATGTGATAGCAACGTTTCCTCCCTCTCTACCTACATCCTTACAGTGGTGCTAGAAAGTCTGTGAACTCTGCAGAATTTTCTCTATTTCTGCATAAATATGACCTAAAATGTGATCAGATCTTCACATGTCGTTAAACTAGATAAAGAGAAACCAATTAAATAAATAACACAAAAACATTATACTTGTTCATTTATTTATTGAGAAAAATGATTGATTATTACATGTATTTGTTGGAAAAAGTAGGTGAACCTCCAGAGTAATGCCTTCTACAAAATCTATTTGGAGTCAGATTGAAATTGGAGGTGTCGGTTGTAGGGGTGCCCTGCCCTATAAAAAAGACTCACAAGTCAGGTCACTGACCGAGCCTACTCTTCTCAAGAAAGATTTCTTTATGTGCACCATACCTCGATCAAAACAGCTTTCAGAGGATCTTAGAAGACTGGCATGAAGCTGGAAAAGGCTACAAAAACATTTCTAAAGACCTGAGTATTCATCAGTCCACAGCAAGACAAATTGTCTACAAACAGAGGAAACTCGGTACTGTTGTTACCAAGGAGTGGGCATCCTGCAAAGATCACACTAACAGCACAACGTGCAATGCTGCAGGAGGTGAAAAAGAACCCAAGGGTAACAGCAAAAGACCTGCAGAAATCTCTAGAACTTGCTAAAGTCTCTTCATGTGTCCGCTATAAGGGAAATACTGAACAAGAATGGTGTTCATGGAAGGACACCACAAAGGAAACCACTGCTCTCCAAAAAAACATTGCTGCACTTCTCAAGTTTGCAAAAGACCACCTGGATGTTCTACAGTGCTACTGGGACAATGTTCTGTGGACAGTTGAGACAAAAGTTGAACTTTTTGACTGAAATGCTCATTGTTATATTTGAATGGAAGGGGGTACTGCAGACCAACAGCAAAACCTCATCCCAACTGTGAAGCATGGTGGAAGGAACATCATGGTTTTGGGTTGCTTTGCTGCCTCAGGGTCTGGACATCTTGCAATCATTGAGGGAACAATGGATTCAAAATTGTTTCAAGATATTTTACAGGAGAATGTTAGGGTAGCTGTCTATCACTTGAAGCTTGATTGAAGTTGGATGATGCAACAAGACAATGATCTGAAAGACGAGTAATCAACAGCAGAATGGTTTAAAAAGAAGAAACTTCCTGTTTTGGAATGGCTGAGTCAAAGTCCTGACCTTAATCCTATAGAAATGTTGTGGAAGGATCTGAAGCAAGCAGTTCATGCAAGGAGGTCCACCAACATCCCAGAGTTGAAGTGGTTTTGTAAGGAGGAATGGCTTTGAAGACCCTGACCTGGAGTTACATTCTGACTTCAGTTCTTTGTGGGAATGGGACCCGCTGTCAGGACCTCAGGGTCGTTTTTTGATATCCCAAGGACGTGGCCTGGATGACGAGTGCGCCTTCAGGGTTCCAGGATTTTGTGGCTCTGGGGACGTGCTGATTCTTGGCCGGTGCCCCTGATGTCGCGGGAGAACACAGAACATCAGGAGCAGGGGGTTAGCTGCCAGGACAGCTGCGCCTTTTTGGTGCTGACTCTCTGGACGCAGAGCTCAGAAAGAATGATGCAACAAACTTTTAACATCATAAATCAGCGCGTTGTTTGTTATGTCTCCCCTCTCACTGTGAAACAGAGACATCTCTTTTTCCCTTATTAGGGAGAGAGAGAGCCTGTGGTATGTCACATTATCGGGGGAATGAGTAGTTGTTGGGATACTGCAAGCTGCCTTTATTGATGCTTTGCTGCACACTTGAGTGCTCAGTGGAGGGCGCCAATGCTTTTTTGCTGGTCGGGGCGGTGGGTGTGCTGTTGCTTTGCTGCTGCTTGTGCGTGGGAGGGGGGAGATGGAGGGGTGGTTTGGGGTTCTAACATTTTAACTCATTCATCCTTTGGGGCACTCCTCTGTTTTTGTGGATGTCTGCAAAGAAAAAGAATTTCAGGATGTGTATTGTATCCATTTCTCTGACATTAAAAACACCTGTTGAACCTATTGAACCCACAATTCCTCCAAGCTGATGTGCAGGACTGATCAATAGTTACCGGAAATGTTTGGTTGAAGTCACTACTCTACAAAGGGGTCACACTTGTTACTGAAACCAAAGGCTCACGTACTTTTTCTAACAAATACATGTAATATTGAATCATTTTTCTCAATAAATAAATGAACAAGTATAATGTTTTTGTGTCATTTATTTAATTGGGGTCTCTTCATCTCGTTTTAGGACTTGCATGAAGATCTGATCACATTTTAGGTCGTGTTTATGCAGAAACAGAGAAATTTTTGCAGAGTTCACAAGCTTTCTAGCACCACTGTATCTCCTTCTTTCAACCATCTCTCCCATTCACATGACTCTGCCGTGCCTCCTTGACTCTCCCAATCTAACCTTTTGCTCTTTTCCTCCCTACCTCTCTCACACTTTCTCTCCAACCACCATTCTCTCTCGCATAAAACACCCCCTGCTCACTCCCATTTCCATTCTTACATCTGCTTCCCATGCTCGTCCTTACCCCTTCAATGCCATCGTCCTATTGGCGTCAGTGCCTCATGCCATGATACAGTAAAAAGCTTCTCTTGCATACTTATACAGGTTAAAGTAATTTGCATAGTGCATTGAGCCAAACAAGGTAAAACAACACTGCAGAATAAAGTAATTAATAAAGTGCAAGATCATAAGAAATGGATTGTAACATGAAAAGACCTTTTTATTGTATTAGGCAACCATTTGCTAGTCTTATTACAGCGGGATGGAAGCTGTCCTTGAGCCCTGGTGGTACATGTTTTCAGGCTTTTGTATCCTTGCCCCAATAGAAGAGAGAATATCCAGGGCGGGGTGGGGTCTTTGATTGTGTTGGTTGCTTTACCATTGCAGTTAGAGGTGAAGACACAGTCTATCATGGGCTGGCTGGTTTCCATAATGTGCATAACTGCACCCACGATTCTCCAGAGTTTCTTGCAGTCACGTGCAGAGCAGTTGCCGTACCAAGCAATGATGCAGACAGACCGGATCCTTTCCGTGGTACTTTGATTAAAATTGGTAACAGTGGATGGAGACATTTCTTTAACCTCCTGTGCAAGTAGAGGTGTTGGTGAGCTTGCTTGGCTGTGGTGTCTATGTGGTTGGACCAGGGCAGGCTGTTGGTCATGTTCACTCCTTCGAACTTGAAGCTCTCAACCTTAACACTGTGTGTGTGCATTGCCCTCTCCTGAAGTCAATGACCAGCTCTTACATTGATGTTTAGGGAAAGAATGCTGTGACACCATGTCACTAAACTCTCTATCTCCTTCCTGTGCTCTGACTCATCGTTATTTGAGATACAGCCCACTATGATGGTATCATCTCCAGACTTGGAGATGGAGTTGGAGCTGAATCTGGCCACACAGTCTTGACTGTACAGGGAGTAGAGTAAGGGCTGAGGATGCAACCTGTGGAATACCAGTATTTAGAATAATCATGGCAGAGGATTTGCTGCCTAGCCTTACTGATTGTGGTCCGTTGGTCAGGAAGTCAAGGATCTTTCTTTATTTGTGACCAGTGATGTGCCAAAGGGATATTTGCCAATGACTTGAATGAGAATGTTCATGACTTCATTTGCATGTTTATGCTTGACCCCAAAATTGGTGGTGTGATGGATAGTGAAAAAGGTTGTCTAAATTTACAAAGGATCCAGATCAAGCGGAAAAAAAAGAGTGAAGGAGCAATAGAAGGAACATGGTCTGGTTAAGAGAAAAAAGGAGGTGCATAGCAGGTATAGTTGGGAGGAACAAATGAGGTGCTTATGGAGCATAAGACATGCCAGAGAACACTAAAGAAAGAAATCAGGAGGGCTAAAAGAAGGCATGAAGCTGCCCTAGTGGACAAGGTGAAGGAGAACTGTAAGAGATCCTACAGATATGTTGAGAGCAAAAGGATTGCAATAGACAAAATTGGTCCTCTGGGAGATCAAAATGGTGATCCATGTGTGGGGTCAAAAAAGATGGGGGAGATCTTAAATAATTATTTTTTCATCAGTATTTACTCAGGAAATGGACACAGGGTCTTAGAAGTGAGGCAAAGCGGCACCAGGTTCATGGACCCCATAGAGATTACAGACAAGGAAGGCCTGACAAGGTATTCCCTTGGACTCTGCGGAAACAAGTGCAGAAATTGCCTAGCAGAGATATTTCAATCATCCCTAGTGTCAGGAGAGGTACCAGAGGATTGGAAGATTGCCAATCATGTACTGCTGTTTATGAAAGACTCTAAAACCAGGAAATTATAGGCTGGTAAGTCTGACATCAGCTGTGGGAAAGTTTTTAGAAGGTATTCTAAGGGATTGGATGTATAAGTATTTGGATAGACAATGACTGATGGCTTCGTGCGTGGTAGGTCATGTCTAGTCAGTCTTAGAGTTTTCGAGGAAGTTACCAGGAAAGTGAATAAAGGCAAGGCAGTGGATGTTGTCTACCTGGACTTTAGAAGGCATTTGACAAGGTCCCACATGGGAAGTTGGTCAAGTATGTTCAGTCACTTGGCATTCAAGATGAGGTAGCAAATTGGGTTCGACGTTGGCTTTGTGAGAGAAGCCAGAGAGTTATAGTGGAGGTTTGCCTCTCTAACTGGAGGCCCATAACTAGTGGTGTGCCGTAGGGATCGGTATTGGGTCTGTTGTTGTTTGTCATCTGTATTAACGAACTAGATGATAATGTGGTTAACTGGATCAGCAAATTTGCAGGTGACACCAAGATTGGGGGTGTAGTGGACAGCGAGGAAGACTATCATGGCTTGTAAAGGGATCTGCATCAGATGGAAATTTGGGCTGAGAAATGGCAGATGGAATTTAATGCAGACATGTGCGAGGTGTTACACTTCGGTACGATCATCCAGGGTAGGTCTTTCACAGTGAACGGGAGGACACCGGGAAGTGTTGTTGAACAAAGGGATCTGGGAATAGAGGTTTATAATTCATTGAAAGTGGCATCACATGTAGATAGGGTCATAAAAAAAACTTTTGGCACATTGACCTTCATAAATCAAGGCATTGAGTACAGGAGATGGGTTTTTATTTTGAAGTTTTATAAGACATTGGTGAAGCCTAGCTCAGAGTGTTGTGTGTAGTTTTAGTCACCTACTTACAGGAAAGTAAGGTTGAAAGAGTATAGAGAAAATTTACAAGGATGTTGCCAGGTCTGGAGAACCTGAGTTATAAGGAAAGAATGAACAGGTTAGGACTTAATTCCCAAGAACGTAGAAGATAGAGAGGAGAATTGATAGAGGTATACTAAATTATCAGGGGTTTGGATAGGGGTTTTCCACTGAAGTTGGATGGGACTACAACTGGAGCACAAGTGGTGCATGCAAGCTTGATTTCAACATTTAAGCAAAGTTTGGATAGGTAGGGGTTTGGAGGGCTATGGTACCAGAGCAGGTTGATGGGAGAATGCAATTTAAATGGTTTCAGCATGGACTAGATGGGCTAAAGGACCAGTTTCTGTGCTGTACTTTTCTATGACTCCATGACAAGTGGAAGTGTTGCATTTTAGGAAGTTAAGAGCAAGATATTATTTAACTGAATTTTCCAATGGCCATTGTGGGGTTTGAACTTGTATCTCTTTATTTTTAGTCTAGGTCTCTGGATTACTGGAAGTATGAGTACCTGACGTGAATGAATGTCAGCAGTTGCATTGATTTTTGCAAATAAAAACCAACACTAATTAAAACTGTTTGCATACTTTATTGACCCTCTGGCAGAACACATTTTTACTGTAACTCTAGAGATATGCTGGTGTCTAAATTTGTTAGATTCTGTCACCTAATTAAAAATATTCAAAGCGTTTATTTTCAGGTTGCTGATGTCACTGGCAAAGGGAAATTGTCCCATGAAAGAAACAGAATAAATTACTGCCTTCAAAAGAGAATGACAAAGCATTTAAGAAGGAATAATTTGCAGGGTTATGGAGAAAGAGAAAGGTTATAGGATTGCTCTAAGAGACAGGCATAGGCACAAAGGGTGAATGACCTTCTTTTGGACTGTAACAATTGTACGATTCTAAGCAAAACTTCAGCCTGGGGATCAGAAGAATAAATGTTCCTTGCCATTTTTTATTTTGGCAGTTTCTCAAGTTGGCTGACCACTAAATTACCCATCAGCATGACAATGTTTGCACTGTGCACAGAGAAAAAGTTTAAAATTAAAATTAATTTTGTTATCATAAGTATTTGCCATGTCACCATTATCTGTATGGTTGATATGGCTCAAAATCCCAAGCATGTAATATCTTACCTAATGATTTTCATTCACCTTTTGTAGCACAGTCCAAGTGGCTTAGAACAAAATGCAAGTACTATATTCTGAAGAATTAAGCTATCTACAAATGTGAAGTGCAATCAGTGCTAACTCTGTTACAGACAGAAGAAAACAACTTGATGATATTGCTTAATGGTACTTAAGAGAATTGGGAGATTGCTTTAGGAGGGCTGCCAGCATTTTCATCTAGTGCTTCCCCTTCCGAGATTTCCACGTTTTACCTGTCATCAAGTTATTCCAAGATAGATTAAGTTGCTTGTGGAGAAAACAATTTTTGCTGCATCTTCCAAGCATTCTCATAATTGTTAAAGCACTATTGTAAACTTTTCATGTCTTAAAAAAAGGAACTTTCTGGCTTTCTCAAGAGGAAGGGTCGAAGCATTTCTAGAGCAGGAATTGATTATGGTACAAATAATTGTTTGCTTTGAGAAGAATTGCTGTGATCACTACACTACGTTGCAGAAATCATTTATCTACTACAATGCTGTTGAGAGTTATGTTTGTTCGAGGGTTTGTTATACCAATGTGAAGGATGCTGAAGATGCAGATCCTATTACAGGATGTGTTCTTTTAAATACAAACATATCTCTTTTTAAAATCCCTCCAGTGTCTGCAACCAATTGGTGCTTGCACTTACATTATGGTTTCTCTGAGACATTTGTCGATTTTGATTTCACATCATTTCGTACCATCAATATTAATGCCATTAATTCTAAACAACATCAACAAAATGGGCCTGAGATATTCCAGGATTCTTAATAACTGATGTAGGTGAGTAAAATAAGATGGTGCATCGTCTCTGCTTCACCACTTTTCCATTTTGCTCTTATGTTGGGATTTTATGTCAACATTACATCTGTAATTATGTTAAGTGTCTAATGTAGAATGACTGCTCCCAAATGAGCCTTACTATATGGGTGGATAAATTTATGACCACATCAGTGCAATGGCTGAAAGTGACACATGCATTAGAACCAACATGTCAAAAAAAGTTTAAAGCCCAGTCCTACACAGTGCATGCTCATAATTTGGTGAAATAAGCCCTAAAATGAGAAAAGGTAAATTGAATTTTTTAGAATTGAATTAACTTAACTTTTGGGAGGCCAAGGCTTAAAGGGTTACAGCAGAGGTCCCCAACCACAGCATATGCTACAGGGCTGCAAGGAAACCTTTCCTCATTCCCTGTCACGCCCACTATTGAGTCATTACACATGCGAGGTCATTACCCGCGCGTCATCCATGTCAGTGCAGGAAGAAAATCAACTCCTCAAACTTGCAAATGACAGCGGGCTGTAAAGTATGCTTGACAGAACATCTATGCCAGCATTCTGGATCAAAGTCAAGGCTGAATATTCTGAGATAGCCACGAAAGCACTGAAAACGTTGCTTCCATTTTCAACATATCTCTGCAATGAATGCAACGAAAACTATATTGCGGAATAGACTGGACATAAGGAACCCCTTCGAGTATTGCTGTCTCCCATCACCCTTCGATGGGACCATCTTGTTGCAGGGAAACAAGCCCAGGGCTCCCACCGATTCAGCGATATTGGTGTGTTGCAATGATTTTATATGTTCATACGGGGAAAATATGTGCTGTGTGTTTAATATCCAAACATTACTTAAAATGTTATGAACCTATTGACTTATAAGTGACTTATATAACCATATAACAATTACAGCACAGAAACAGGCCATCTCTGCCCTTCTAGTCCATGCCGAACGCTACTCTGACCTAGTCCCACCGACCTGCACTCAGCCCATAACCCTCCATTCCTTTCCTGTCCATATACCTATCCAATTTTTCTTTAAATGATAATATCGAACCTGCCTCTACCACTTCTACTGGAAGTTCATTCAACACTTACGTCAAGCTCCCCTGTCCTCCCCTGATAATTGACTTTTCACTATATTCATGTGAGGAAAATATGCGCTGTGTGTTTAATATTAAATTCGTTAGATAAACCCTTTTGGAAATGAAATTGAGTGTATTAGCCACTTATCACCTATACTCTGGTCGTGATTAACCCCCAACCCCCACCCCCGGAACTGAATGGCCAAAAACGATTTGTAGAAAAAATATCGGCACATACACGCATGCGCACACAGGTGCCCGCGCAAGGCTTCATGGTCATGGTAGTCTTTCTGGGGTAAACACAATGTATTTGACTGCTACTCTTGTCCGTTGGCAACCATACCCCCCCCCCCCGGGTCGTCCGGTCCGCAAGAATATTGTCAATATTAAACCGGTCTGCAGTGCAAAAAAGGTTGGGAACCCCTGGGTTACAGGATCAAGTCTATCAGAATTAATATATTGGATATGTCATAATCTAGCTCAGCAGCAGAATCAGCCTGTGGGGCTGAATGGCCTGCTCGTGTTCCAATAACCCACTCACCCTGTACATGGACACATGCCGTAGCATGGTGGTTGTTACTGGGCTTGCAAGCCTGAGACTTAACCAAGGATCCAAAGATATAAGTGTGCCAACTAGAGAATTTAAATTCGGTTAATTTTTTTAAAAAAAGGAATAAAGGGGTAATGCTAATAATGAGAACAAAAAAAACCATTGGATTACCATAAGCCCCCTACTAAATTTAATGTAACAAATTTGGGGATTATATTTCAGCAACAAAACAGCTGATTGAGTGCACAGTCCACATAATTCAGTGCACTGTCAGAATCCAAGTCCTATAAACTACAGGATCTTACATATCTCAGTAATAAGTTCCTTCTTTGAGTCAACGGACTGCTCCAGCAGTCAACATAAGGTGAACATAACTGCGACTGGTGACCATAATGGAAGAAAGCATTACACACCTTTCAGTATGGGCTGGAAATTAATTCCCTATCCATAACCAGAACAAGTTGTACCTTACTCTGTAAATGCTGAATCAATTATTCTTGCAGAAGTGTACATTCTGTATTCCTGAAGTAAATCCAGAATCTTCCCTTGGTAACAGTTTTCAAGTTATGAAAATGAGATTACCTGTAGATCTGAGTGGTTACTAATTTCACATCACAATTTACCTCAAATACTTCAATTCCATGGAAGTTCAATTTATCTGAGGTTGGAAGAATTCAGATCAATTCTAAATGTTGCATTTCTACAACAAGATTTATACGTACTGTGTGTGTTATGTATTGAAGATGAAGGAAGTAACTATGTTGTCTTAGTTACTCGGCATCTAATAGCTAACATCAGAATCTTGGTGACCTAACTTACTGCTTCCAATCCTATTCACGTGTAATTATTAAATATACTTTGTGAAGGAGAAAATACAGTTTAGCTCTTTTACATTGATTGCCTTGTCCACTTCCCCACTGTCATGCCAATCTATCCCCAAAAGGCAAATGTATTTAATATGTAGGTTTTTTCAAAAATTACTTTGAAATACTCAGAGCAACTTCTTTCAAGATAAAGATGGCTAAGACATGTGCTCCATTGTTTCTTTACAATGTTCAGGTTGTCATCCACATCTGACCTAGTCAGGTCTCGACAGTGACCGCCCATTAAATGCTTCAGAAATTACTGCTTTGAAACATTAATATATGCAGATTTACAGACACAGCAGATGAAAGTCATTAACTCCTATTGCTGAATTTCACTATGGTCAATATTTTAATATGGATTTAGATCTTGACATGTCACAGATAGAATTAGAATCAGATGTTAACGTTCAATGCTGATACTTACATAACAACATAATTTTGCGTATTGAAGTTTGCCTTTGATTTTTAAACAAACTTTTTATGTATCTCGTTTTCTCAGTTTTAGCTGTTTCTGCTTTGAGATGATAAACAACCATTTTGTTAATATATGTAATGTCATTGGAGACAAACGTGCAAATGTTTTTGGATTAGACTTAAAGATTCAGCACTCTTATGTTGTTTTCAGTGCATTCAATAATTTAAAGGCTGCCAGTTTCCTGTTCAGAGTCTCTGCTTCTGTATGATTAACTTGCTGGTTTTAAAAAAAATCATTTGTTTTGGCCTGAATGTTTCAATCTGACCTTGTTACACTGAATGTTGTTTGAGGGAGTCTGGAGTCTGGGAACATTCTGCATATCCCATCTGTTCCCTGGTAGAAACATTCAGTTGTTGCATTACAGAGAAAGACATAATTTTTTATTGATAGGGTCAAATCATTTGTTGGAAATTTTCTTTCATTTCTGAAAATATAATTAAAACTTGAAAGAAAACCAGAATTGTAACATCCATATTCTCAGTGACTTGGGGATTAGGTCATATACCACCTGTAAAGTTCAAGTTCAGATTATTGTCCTTCAAACACCAAACGAAACAGTGTTCATCTGGGCCAAGGTGCACAACACAGTACATATAACTTACACACATAACACATAAAGTAATATTACCAAAAATAACAAATAGTAAAGTGTACTTGCAATACAAATTTAAAAAGAAAATGATGTAAGGCTACTGGTGCTTCATATGTGATGAGATCTGGGTGGTGACAGGGAGTTCAGTAGGTTCATGGCCTGGGGGAAGAAGCTGCTTCCTTTCCTGACTGTTCTTGTCCTAATGCTGTGGTACCTCCAGCCTGACGGTAGGGGGTCAAAGATATTGTTGCACAGATGGGAGGGATCATTGACAATGCTAAGGGCCCAGTGTATGCAGCGCTCCTGATTAATATCTCTAATGGCTGGGAGATGATCCTCCCAGCAGTCCTCACAATCCTTCATAGGGACTTGCGGTCAGATGCCGTGCAGTTCCCGTACCTGCCGGTGATGCAGCTGATTAGGACACTCTCAATGGTGCTCCTGTAAAAATTGGTTAAAATGGGAAGTGGGGGGAGCCTCATTCAGCTCAATCTTCTCAGGAAGTGGAGATGCTGCTATGCTTTCTTGACCAAAGAACTGGGGCTGAGGGATCAGGTAAGATCTTTGTTTCTGTGCACTCCCAGAAACTTGGTGCTTCTAACTTTCTGCTGAGAAGAGCCAAGTATGTGCAGTGAGCAGTGGTCGGCCTGCACCTTCTGAAGGTCCACAATCATATCTTTGGTCTTTTGGCATTGAGGCTCAAGTCGCCGTGCTCACTCCGCCTCAGCAGCTGCTCTACCCTCCCCCTGTACGCCGGCTTGTCGTCGTCGTTGACGAGGCCAGCCATTGTTGTGTCGTCAGATTGGGTTTGAACGGGACCTAGCTGTGCAGTCATGCATCAGCAGTGGGCAGAACACACAGCCCTGGGGAGTGCCGGTACTCAGTGTGATGGAGCTAGAGATGTTTCTGCCAACACAACCTTTCTACCAAAAAATCCAAGATCCAGTTACAGAGACAGGCGTTGAGACTCAATGAGAACAGTTTATTCACCGGCTTTAGAGAGATACCATATTAAATGCCGAGATGAAGTCATTAAACAGCATCCTGGCATAAGAGGCACCATTTTTCAGGTAGGACAGGACGGAGTGGAGTGCAAAAGCTATGGTATCATCAGTGAACTAATTGGAGTGATATGAGAACTAGAAAACGATTCAGTGTAGCAGGCAGATGGTATTTAATGCAATCCATAAACAGCCACTCAAAGTACTTCACTGTTGTTGAGGTCAGTGTCATTGGACAGTAGTCACTGAGGCAGATTACTGACATCCTTTTGGGCACCAGAACGATGGTGGCCACCTTGAGGTCTGAGGGGACAGTGTACTGTTCCAGAGAGATGTTAAAGATCTCTGTTAGAACCTAAGTGAATTGGCCTGCACAGTCCCTCAGCACTTGACCAAGTACATTATCAGGCTCTGCAGCTTTACATGGGTTGACCCTGGCTAGGGTCTTTCTAACATCAGCTGTGTCCAGACAGAGTGCCTGCTCCTCGCCAGCCAAGTCATATAGTATGGGAAAGAGTCCTTCAGCCATCAAACCCCACCAAAAGTAATCCTGTTTTCCTTCCACACCTTCATCGACTCCAACCCCTGCTTCTCTCTGGCCACTGATCTTGCCAACCACCTTCTGAAGGAGCATTTTCCGTAGACAATTAGCCTCCCAACTGATATGCCTTTGGCTTGTGAGAGCAGACTGAGGGGGAAACACTCACATTTCCGGGGAGAGCATGCAAAATCAGCACAGACACGATCCAAAGTCAGAACAGAAGCTGTGTGACAGCACCAGTGCTGGCTGCTGTGCACCAGCCCTCTCCACCCCCACCCACCAAATATTCATTTTCCTCTGCACACAGCAAGGAGAGATAACCTCAGCTTTGATGGTAATTTGAACGAGTGATCTTTGGTAGTGAGGAATGTCATTGGATCCAAGGTGGTACACTGGCACAGTGTGTACTATTTTGCTGTTAATTACTGAGCTGCTGAGATCTGGGACTTTTAAAGAAGTGGTATTAATAAAACGATTTTTCTCATATAGTTCTTATCCCTTGTGATTGACTCAAAGCAATTTGCAAACCAAGGAGTTTGATGGACAACTAAGTAGTTGGGATCTGGAAATGAAACAGTAAAGGTCGGCCATTGGGTCACAGGATGTAATTGGGTTGAGGTAGGATGGGGTGGCCAATGATCAGCATGAGGGCAAGGAGAGGGTAAAAGTTGGAGTCTGAGAGATCTATCAGCAGCGTTGTGGATTCAGGAACTCATTATAGGAAGATCATAGACCTGGGAGAAAGGATGGTCAAGTACTGGGAGATCAAGCCTCTGGGTGATTAGAGGACTTTGAGCCTCATTGCAGGGAGCTTGAAAATTAACCTGGTCAAGGTGGAGGTCAGTCAAGGGGGCACTATCAAGGGATGGGCTGTCTGTGCTAGAAAGTATATTCTGCTTCTTACTTCAGTAGTTTCCCGGTTCAACACAGAGCTGTGGAAATGTTCTGAGAGGAACCAGAGATTGCCACGTCCTGGACAACTTTTACTAGTTTTCCCGGCAAGATTGGTAAAGAAATAGCAGAAGGGGGAAGGAGCCGCAGCAATTTACTATGATTTATTGCGCAAGTCATCAGCAATTAGAGAGCGTTGCATCCTACCCTGATGTATTTTGAGGTTTAACTAGTTCTCTGGATATTTTCATGTTTACATGATTATTTTTCTGAAAGCATCTAGGAAGTCAGGAGCTGTCCTTCTCCTTGTTGCTTGAATACAGAAGCGACTGTAGGAAATGCAAACACGAGGAATTCTGCAGATGCTGGAAATTCAAGCAACACACATCAAAGTTGCTGGTGAACGCAGCAGGCTAGGCAGCATCTCTAGGAAGAGGTACAGTCGACATTTTGGGCTGAGACCCTTCGTCAGGACTAACTGAAGGAAGAGCTAGTAAGAGATTTGAAAGTGGGAGGGGGAGGGGGAGATCCAAAATGATATAAGACAGGAGGGGGAGGGATGGAGCCAAGAGCTGGACAGGTGATTGGCAAAAGGGATACGAGGGGATCATGGGACAGGAGGCCCAGGGAGAAAGAAAAGGGGGAGGGGGGGAAAACCCAGAGGATGGGCAAGGAGTATAGTGAGAGGGACAGAGGGAGAAAAAGGAGAGAGAGAGAAAGAATGTGTGTATATAAATAAATAACAGCTGGGGTACGAGGGGGAGGTGGGATATTAGTGGAAGTTTGAGAAGTCAACGTTCATGCCATCAGGTTGGAGGCTACCCAAACGGAATATAAGGTGTTGTTCCTCCAACCTGAGTGTGGCTTCATCTTTACAGTAGAGGAGGCCCTGGATAGACATATCAGAATGGGAATGGGACGTGGAATTAAAATGTGTGGCAACTGGGAGATCCTGCTTTCTCTGGCAGACAGAGCGTAGGTGTTCAGCGAAGCGATCTCCCAGTTTGTGTCAGGTCTCGCCAATATATAGAAGGCCACATCGGGAGCACCGGACGCAGTATATCACCCCAGCCGGCTCACAGGTGAAGTGTCGCCTCACCTGGAAGGACTGTCTGGGGCCCTGAATGGTGGTGAGGGAGGAAGTGAAAGGGCATGTGTAGTACTTGTTCCGCTTACAAGGATAAGTGCCAGGAGGGAGATCAGCGGGGATGGATGGGGGCGACGAATGGACAAGGGAGTCGCATAGGGAGCGATCCCTGCAGAAAGCAGGGGGGGGGGGGAAATGTGCTTAGTGGTGGGATCCCACTGGACGTGGCGGAAGTTACGGAGAATTATATGTTGGACCTGGAGGCTGGTGGGGTGGTAGATGAGAACAAGGGGAACCCTATTCCTACTGGGGTGGCAGGAGGATGGAGTGAGAGCAGATGTGCGTGAAATGGGGGAGCTGTATTTGAGAGCAGAGTTGATGGTGGAGGAAGGGAGGCCCCTTTCTTTAAAAAAGGAGGACATCTCCCTCGTCCTGGAATGAAAAGCCTCATCCTGAGAGCAGATGCGGCAGAGACAGAGGAATTGCGAGAAGGGGATGGCAGTTTTGCAAGAGACAAGGTGAGAAGAGGAATAGTCCAGATAGCTGTGACACTCAGTAGGCTTATAGTGGACATCAGTACACAAGCTGTCTCTAGAGATAGAGACAGAAAGATCTAGAAAGGGGAGGGAGGTGTCGGAAATGGACCAGGTAAACATGAGGGCAGGATGAAAGTTGGAGGCAAAGTTAATGAAGTCAACGAGCTCAGCATGCGTGCAGGAAGCAGCGCCAATGCAGTCGTCGATGTAGCAAAGGATAAGTGGGGGACAGATACCAGAATAGGTTGTGTCAAGTTAGTTTTGGAATTTCTGAAATTTGTTGAAGTTGGAATTTATTTGTCCTTTAGCTCAAACTGCAATAAAAACAGCAGGAGTTTAGAGCTAAACATATATTGCAGACCAGTTCAAGTAGCAGAAAACATAAAATGAAATATTTTATAAGCGCTGTAGTAGCAATAATGTTTAATATTACCTAAGAGTTTGAAATTTAGCCTAGTACTTGTTATGCAGCTTTATATATTTCTGCAAAATGTGAATTTGTACAAATTTGGTTTGATTTAGTAGAAAATTAAATTATTTCTGCATGATATTTTTGAAGTAATTCAGTATTTCCCCCCAAATGTCAAGCAGCCTGTGAATTGTCTACACAATTAGGACCTTTACAATAACTCTAAAGTTAAAAAAAAATGCAAAGGTTGTACAGAAATGTTCATGTATTTTTAGGCAACATTACTGAACCAGTATGAGTTAATACATCTATAACTGAACTTCACTCCGATAAACCGGTTGTGGAGATTCTGCTGGTTTCAATCGGCTCCTTCTTACATTGATTGTCAGAATACCAACATCTGTCCGTGAACAGCTCACAGATAGAGGGTCCATGTCTTCAGGGAGCTGACACTTATGAGTGAAGGTATTTATGACAGTCCCATCTTCAGCCATCTGGAGAAATGAAAGCAAACTCTTGTTAATATTTGAGGTTTATGGTATAGAAATAATTGTTCCAATAGAAGCCTCTTAATTTCACAATCCTAGACCTAAACACCATTACTCCCACCGCAGGTGCTACTTGTCTTGCTCGGAATTTCCAGCATTTTTGTTTTAATTTCATATTTACAACATTGGCATTTTGTGCCTTACATTTCTCAATAGTGTGCATTCGATTCCCTCCATTTTTAAACCTATATAGCAAAATGTTATTTAAGGTACCTGAATTAGAATGTGAAAATAATACTAAACCAAATAGATTTTTAAAACATCATTTGTTAAACATCATTGATCTGTAAAGACTAATTCTGCAATATATTTGTAGTAAAAGAACATTTTAATTTACAGAGTTCTGTGCTGAAAGCACAATAATGCTCCAAATTTCACGTGCAACAAATGAGATTTTCATTAAGTCTAATTGCAATGCATTACAGCAGCCTTGAGACAGCAAAAGGTTATATTTGAATAAGGGAAACTGAAGACTAACTAACTAACCATCAACTGTATTTCTCTGTACTCATTTTGTTTTACAAAGGACTCCATAATCCTGATCCATAAATTCAGTTCTTGTGTCTGCGGTCTGAAATCCCTTTATTTCAGTCATTGATACGAATGTTCTGCTTCTCCAGTCCTGCCTTTTGAGAGCCATTTTACATATGATACGAGCAGACTGTACTGATACTAATTACATCCTACAGTAATCGGTGGAAGGTGTGTGATACCTCCTCATGTGACAAATGATGACAAGTAATGTGCGGTTATGAAAGAGACTACTTAAACTCAGTTTAAATAAACCACCTATCATCTGGAAATGAACTGTTAATCTTTTAAATATTTGTTTTTGCTATTTTGTACACAGCAAAGTAAGGATGAGTCATTTGGACCTTCTCTGCTTTGATGACTATGTGGTAGTTGTACATGGTGACAATGATCTCTTCTGGATCAAACTGACTGACATCAGCTGTAACTTGGTAAGTATCCCCAATAGTTCTGACATTTCCAAGGCTTCCTGGATGCCCAGATACTGGAGCTAGATAAATAAAACAAAACATAGTGAAAAGCAAAAATGGATTCTTATTTATATTACGCAGGCATATAATTCTGTCTAAGATAGGCTGATTAAAATAACTCAATATAACATAACGCGGAAAGAGTTGTGCCAGACTGAGGTGTCACTGAGGTTTGATTGGCCAGTCATCGAGCTGCCATTTCCGGTTATCGTATAGAAAAAATTGTTCAAATAGAAGTACCATCATTTCACAATCATAGACCTAAAACACTGTTTCTCCCACCTTAGGTGCTACTTGACCTGCACGGTATTTCCAGCACTTCTTCTTTTAGTTTCACCTTTCATTTTTGTCTTTCGTTTCTCATCAGTGTGCAATACGGGGGGAGAGTATTTCCTGAGATATGGGACAAATGAGCAGGAAAATCTACATTAAGTCTTCACCCCAGACGCCAGGGAATAACCAAGACCAGTATCGAGTTCATAGATTGTGGTATGATTGGGCTGTATAATTTTGTCTGTGGGCTCAGGATTTACATATTTCATCAAGTGGACATTCCAGAGTATCTCTGAACAGATGTTCTACCACTGGATAGAGTTCTGAAAGAATTCTTAAGTTTTAACTCTCCTTCAGTCTACTTAGCTAGCAAGGCAGTTTCATTGACCAGGAGAGCCTGGTCCTGATTAACAACAAGAATATAACAACAAACAAAATCTTCTGTTGACTTTTTTATAAACAGCAACATAAATAGCAATACTGTATAAGGAACAACAGCACATCATTCTCTGCAAATTCCAACATCTCCAATGAGATCCTGCCATGAAACATGTCTTTCACTACTCCCTCCCTCTCGTTCTTTGCTTTCTGCAGGGATCGCTCTCCATGTGACTGCCTTACCCTTTGATCTCCCTCATGGCACTTATCTCTGCAAGCGAGACAAGTGCTACACCTAACCCTTCACCACCATTATGGCCCCAAGAAGTCCTTCCAGGTGAGGCTAGTCTATCAGGGACGTCTGCTGCATCAGTACTCCTGGTGTGGCCTCCTCTGCATCAGTGAGACACGACCTAGATTGGGAGACAGCTTCATCAAGAACCTACATTCCATTCTCCACAACAAGTGGGATTTCCCAATTCTACTTCCCATTCCCATTCCGGCATGACAGTCCATGGTCTCCTCTGCTGCTATAAAGAGGCCGCTATCAGGTGGAGAAGCAATAGCTTATATTCCTTCTGGATGGCCTCCAATCTGACGGCAGAAACACCGATTTCCTTAACTTCTGGTAATTTCCCCCCCCCCCTTCTCTTTTTTCATTCCTCATGCTGGTTCCCCTTTTACCCTTTTTCTTTACACCACCTGCTCAGCATCTCCCTCTGGTACCCCTTGTCCTTCCCTTTCTCACATAGCCTGCTCTCCTCTCCTTTCAGATTTCTTTTTCGTCAACCCTTTACCACCTATCACTTCCCAACTTCTCACTTCATCCCCCTTTCCCTGCCTCACCTGGTTTCACCTATCACCAGCAACCTTTTACTGTATTCCTTCCTCTCCCCCCGCCTTCTTATTCTGGCTCCTTCCCCTTTTCATTCCAGTCCTGATGAAGAGTCTCGGCCCAAAGCATCGAGTGCTTATTCCTTTCCATAGAAGCTGTCTGACCTGCTGAGTTTCTCCAGAATGTTGTGTGTGTTGCTCTGTATTTCCAGTATCTGCAGAATCTCTTGTGTTTATGTAAAGAATAATCGTTTGCGCACTTTCTGCCTCACTAACTGTAGTAGTTATATATTGTGATACTCTGGATCAAACTGACTGACATCAACCACGTCTCGATTGGTATCCCAGGTTGTTCTGAGATTCCAAAGTTCCTTCAATGCCCAGCAACTCCCAGATTTTCTATTTCGCTGTCTCCATTGTAGCTCCTCTGCTGATGAGACTTTCCACACTAGTGTCTTTAAGATGTCTTGCTTGTCCATGATTGTCCCTGACAGGACGCCCAGCTGCATCTTTTCCATTTCCACCACTTCCACTCTCACCCCCTCTCCCCAGGGACACATCTTTTTTACAGTCCTAACGAAGGGTCTCTGCCTGAAACGTCAACTGTTTACTCTTTTCCGTAGATGCTGCCTGGCCTGCTGAGTTCCTGCAGCATTTTGAGTGTGTTGTCCACAAATAGGGTTCCCACTATCCACCCTTCCAGCCTCCAGCTTCGGTGGATCATCCGCTATAATTTCCAATACCTCCTAAGGGATCCCATCAGCAAATGCAAATTACTTTTCTCTTCTTTTCAGCATTTTGACGGGACCATTCTCTCTTCAAACCTCTGGTTCAATGTTCTATCTCTGCCAACCATTCTCCTGTCTGGCTGCTGAGTAATTCCAGTATTGTCCAATGTTTTCCTGATTTCCAACATGACAGTATTCTGTTCCAGCAACATCTGTGTTTAACTTAGGATGACATGGTACTGTAGTGGCTAGCACCACGCTTTGCAGTACCAGCAACTCAGGTTCACTTCCCGCTGCTGTCTGTCAGGAGTTTGTACATTCACCCCCTGACCACGGGTTCTCCAGTTTTCTCCCACAGTCCAAAGACATACCGGTCGGTAGGTTACTTGGCCATTGGAAATTGTCCCGTGATTAGGCCAGGACAACAAAGGGGTTTAATGGGTGGCATGGCTTGAAGGGCCGGAAGGGCCTATTCCATGCTGTATCTCAATCAATCAATCAATAGATAGAGAAACCAGCATCAAAAGTTGATCAAACGTTTTAATTTGGAAATATTTTGTTGCTCATAAATTTTGCAGCTACAATTACATTTATAACAGGTCACTAGTGTTAAAGTAAAGATATGTTCTTTGAGATTTCTTTTCTTATAGATCTAGTTACCCAATCCTTTTTTTAAAAGTATGGAGAGAGACGCTTTGTACATGGCACAAAAAAAATGTGAAATGTTCTTCAGGTCATGATACACTTAAAAGTTAAGCAAAAAGCAAGAACATGTCCCACACCAGGAAGGGAAAGATGGATGGAATGCAAATTGCAGAGGAAAGAATGTAAAAAACTAAAAACAAAGTAATCGATGAATCAAAGGATGACAAGTATTAAAAAATTGGGAAAAATGTGCAAAGCAAAATAAATTTAAAACTGATTGAAAGGGTGTTTGGATCAAAAAGCAACAACGCATTGTTCTCGTTAATTTTTTATCATCTTGTTTCATACTTTTCAAAATGGGGGAATTTGGTTATTAGAAATGAAATGTCTTCCAATAGTTTGTATTAATATTCAGGTCAACCATCTAGCTTTTGCCCTTTCACAAAATTGTCCTAAACTCATTGTCATAGCTTTTGTTCACATTTTATGTCAAAGAAGGTTAAGGATTATGTACAAAATAAACTTCTCTATATTCCGACGGAGCTGTGCCGATCTTGAAATAGTGGGTTTACTCCATAGCAAGCAGTTTAATTCTCTCCCAGATTGAGATTGCAAATGATGGTCAGCTTTGTACTGTTATCTTAGATTTGTGTGGAACTGGTTTGAGGTTGCCTGAAATTCCCTTCACTGCTAGAGTGGCAGCCAACAGCAAAGACTCTTCACAAGGATGGAAGATAGTTGAACTGTTGACTTTGATTTTGTTCTACCTTATTTTAGCTTCTCTTTCATATAATGAGTAAACAGACATGTTGCAACATTAAAGCAAAGGTGTGACTTGTGACCAATTAAGCAATTTTTAATTAATGTATTTGTGGCAATTACCATGAGTAGCCTTTGACATTTTTATTATCACAGCTAGAACAAGTGTTGTGTTGCAGTCCAAACTCCAGCAAAAATCCCACAAATTTCAATGTTAGCTAGCTGTGGCATGATCTGCTATTGGGGACCACAGAGTTTGCACATATCTGGAAAATACCAGCATCTGAGCAACAAAAGAAACTCTTGCTACAACATTCTAATTACAACTAGTCAAGAATTATTTTGCAAACCGGTAATTTAAACAATCCTAACCTTTACAATATAGCAAACACTGATAGTTAACTAATACTTCCCCATTAGACATATATGGTGATAAAGGAGGATTTGATGTTGGATTAGTTTTTAATTAATATATCAACATTAAGAAACAAATTATATTTTGATTTATTTATAGTTCAAAAGCAAAGGCTACGTAAGAAGATTCCAATTAACTATGAAGTCAAAGACAAAAGAATTCAGGCATTAAAGACCAAACCTGTGTATCCAAAGGATTCATTCCTAGGCCTTGCAAAATGGCCATTCCCGAAGGAGGATTTTTCCATTTCTTCCTCGAATATGTTCCGTGCTGCATCTATGTATTGATCGAAACAGGGGTCACCCGACGATCGCCGGCTATAGTTGCTGTAACACTCGGATCTGAAAGTTGAGGAAGAACTACGGGATGACATTGTATGTGTAGCAAAGCAGGAGAAGAGCGAGTGTGGCGGTATCTGAGACAATAGCAGCAAACCTCACAGGTTCTGGCTGAAAGCCAAAGTATTCTTAATAATCTGAAAGACCACCTCATCAGCCAATAATAAACCTTCAATTGTTACCATAAATAGGAGCTATCAATAGTTTCCAATACAAATAAGCATAAGGATTCAAAGTACTTGACTGATGATAACAAAAAAGGAATAGTGTTCGTGGAATGTGAGATAGGACGGCTTTCTCTGATATCAGCAAAATTCCATTGGACAGATAGTCCGTGAGGATTTTATAAAGACACTGCAAACATTAAGTTTAGAAAGAAACGATAGTGTAAGAGGAGATTCAATTATACTTCATGTATTTTTTGTAAAATAACAAACTTATTGAGAGTTGTGGACTGCCCGGGTCATTGAAAATAGTAGATGGATATAAATGTTCCTGTCCATCTTGAGCACAGAAGTTGAAATCTGTGTTTATAATATAGCCTCATTCATGTGCAAACAGAAGGTGCTTCTAAGAAATCTTGTTGAAGAAATCAAAGTTCAGGAATATTAAACAACAGAATAGCCTTTAAGAATGTCAAACCATACAAAATGAGTTACAACCTCTGGTTAACCATTTAGCTTTGGTTTGGAAAAGGATTCTTGTTCCAAATCTTCACAGGGGAGGAAAACTAAAAGGCAGTGAAGTATTGAGACTTCCAATTCAATTGAAGTATTAGTAGGTGAAGGAAGGGGGCTGGATCACATTGGATTGAACCTACTTCTTGGAATTGCCCCTGAGTGCAGACTTATATTGTACCTGGGGCTGTCTCAAGTTAGATTGTGAGGTCCAGATGATAACTAAGTGACTGATAGTAAAATGCAAAGTCTTACCCTGAAAAGCCCCTGACAACCACTGACAGCCAGCAGACCTGGGAATGGAGCAGAGGCTTGCCTTCCATCAAACGCTTCTGATGCTAAATGATTGTTTAAAAAATCTAAAGATGAAAAGTTAATTAAAGTACATTAAAATTAAAAATATAATTAAGAAAAAAGCCTTACCTTCCCAATATGTAACAATCTTCTGACGTACAATGCCCACTGACTGAATGGGATTTTGGATCCTATGGCAGCTCCAACTGGCACAGATGCTGAGAAGACATTCTACAATGTAATGTTGATGAATCCCAGCAAGACTGGATCTCCAACTGTGCTTTGTTTGAATGGCCGACCATTGACAGTTCCTATTGGACTCTCATTTCACAGCCAGCAAGATTTGTCTCCTAGGATACTTCAGGTTTTGCACATGCAGAATTTAGTAGAGGGAAATCGTAGATTGATGTGACCATCCCTCAGAGAGAGAAGAGAGACCAGCTGCCACACTTCCCTGTACACTTGATCTCATTAACTTACCTTCACCAACACTGCAAAAATACTCCAGTGAATAGTTCCAAAGCTATAGATGCATTTATGCTTCATACAAGGAATTGCATTTCTTAAATTATTGAAGTGCTTATTAAATTAACTCTACTGGAAATTATTTGAATTTTCTGCCAGACCCACTGTTGTATTGGCTGTTTTGGAATATTTGTAAGAGGAGGCATATGTGTGAAGAATGAAAGATGACATGTGAAATACCATGTAGGATGTTCAAAGACAGCCAATTGTGATAAGACCGCAAGGTGGTTGGGGATGTTAGGCCAGGGTGGTGTTTGTGAAGTGGAACAGTGCTATTGTCTAACAGCACTCAGAGGAAGGATCCTGTGATCCAGAATCAAAGAACGGTCTTCAAGGATCAGAGCAATGGGTGATAAGGTGTATCAGAATCAGCTTTATTATCACCAGCATGTCTCATGAAATTTGCTAACTTAGCAGCAGCAGTACAATGCAATGAATAATAACATCGAAAGGAAAAAATAAATATATCAATTACAGTAAATATATTGTGTGTATATTATTTATATATTGAATAGATTAAAAATAGTGCAAAAGCAGAAGTAATATATAAAAACATAAGGTAGTGTTCATGGGTCCAATGTCCATTTAGGAATCATATGGCAGAGGGGAAAAGCTGTTCCGGAATTGCTGAGTGTGTGCTTCAAACTTCTGTACCTCCTTCCTGTTGGCATAAATGAAAAGCAGGCATGTCCTGGGTGATCGGGATCCTTAATAAGGGATGTCGCCTTTCTGAGGCACTGCTCCTTGAAAACTACAGAGGATATTACCCAAGATGGAGCCGACTAATCTTACAACTTTCTATAGTTTCTTTCAGTCCTGTGCAGTAGCCCCCCTCCATGCCAGACAGTGATGCAGCCTGTCAGAATGCTCTCCAAGGTACATCTATAGAAGCTTTTGAGTGACTTAGTTGACATACCAAATCTCTTCAAACTGCTATTGAAATATAACCACTGTCTTGCCTTCTTTATAGCTGCATTGATATGTTGGGACCAAGTTAGATCCTCAGAGATCTTGACACCCAGGAACTTGCAATTGCTCACTCTCTCCACTTCTGATCTCTCTATGAGGACTGGTTTGTGTTCCCTCATCTTACCCTTCCTGAAATCCACAGTCAGCTCTTTGGTCTTACTGGCAGTGCTCCTCAAGGGTAATGGGATGATTAGTGAGAAAATGGTCCAATGGGCAATGGGGAAGGTGAACAATTGGGATTAATTGAGAGTTTGAAGGTAATATTAGCTAGCAACCTCAAAATTTATAGGATGTCTGCATTAGTAGAAGAAACTATGAGATAGTTCAGAACACAAGAGACTTTTTTTGAAACTTATGATCAAACAATCAAAGTGGGATAATTTCACAGAGGATTCTGTTACCTTGCACATCCTAAAAAGTGCTGTTAGTAACTAGTCACTGTGAACTGACCTTTAGTATCGGTTGGCGGAGAGAAATAAAACAGAAAAGTACGTGAGAGTAAGATGCAGGACTAAAGGGGAACAAGACAAAATGAATTTGGATTCATGGGATGGCTCTGCTGAGAGTGGGAATGGCCTCTTTTTTATATTGTATTAATGGGGTTCCTCCATAAGCAAGTAAAAATTACTTCCTAAAAACACTCATTTATTAGACAAAACATGAAGAAACCACTTCCCTCTGTTATAATTCCACTAAAATTAATTCTCAAACCAGGGTCCAAGGGGCATGCTGGGAGCAGTACCAGATGTGCTTGAAAATGAGGTGAAAAATCAAGTGAATCTTCAGCACAGAACGTCATACATATTGAACATGTAATAGAGCTCAGTAGTTAAAGTAGGAAAGTTCCAGAATCTAAGGGGAGTTTATGGGAATGAGGTAAAATAGATTACAAGGAAAAAATTGTTTAAGCCAGCATAGGTTTGAAGGGCCAAATGGCATACTTCAATGTCATGAAGTATGAAATGTCACCTCAGGAGTGTTCTTGCTGATGTGTTCAGCTGCTTTGTCAATAACACTTCCTTCCTTCACAAGGTCAGAGGTGGGGCTGTTCACTGATGATTGCATGGTGTTCATGATAACAATGCAGTCCAGTCCATCCCGGTGTGCAGCAAGAACAAGACAGCTTTCAGATGCCCACTGATACATGACAGGTAGTAGTCACACTACAAACGTGGCAGGTAATTCAGATTCAGCTTTATTTATCACATGTACATCGAAACATCCAGTGAAATGTGTCATTTGCATCAACAACCAACTCAGCTGAGAATTTTATTGATTGATTGATTGATTTAGAGATAGAGTGCAGAATAGGCCTTTCTGGCACTTCAAGCTACTCCACCTAGCAACCCTCGTTTTAGCCCTAACCTAATCATGGGGCAATCTACAATGACCAATTAATCTAATAACAGTACGTCTTTGGACTGCAAGAGGAAACCAGACCATTCCCTGACAGCAGGCTGCAAGTGTGGCCATACATTCCAGCAACAAGCAATATCAGCAGAACAAGGTCCTTTTCTCCCTCTCTCCCACCCACACACACGGACACTACCTCCAACTCCAGGAGAGGCCTCCAGTCTCAAGGCTTTGGACACTGGGCTTTGACTTCCAGACTTCCATTCAGCCTTTGGTTTCAATCACCCCCCCCACCCCCTCCAGACTAGCCAAAGGCAGGGCCCGGAACTCCGGACTCAAACTCCAAGTGTACCGACTGACTGGCTCTCATGCCTCCTGCTCACATCCCAGGGCACATTGACATGGGGCAGCCTGACATCCTTGGACGTCCTGTGTCACACGTTCACTCATGACACAAATTCTTGATATTCAGAGGTGTTAACTGTCCCCACAAGTAACATCCTGGAGTGACTAGCAAAAAAAAACAACTGCTGGAGGAAGTCAGTGGATGAGGTAGTGTCTTTGGAGGCACATGACAGATGACATTTCTGATTGAGACCATTCCCTTCAACACCCTTAGGGGTCTATTCACTCACTCCAGATACATTATGCCTACAGTACCATGAACAAAATTCACTGCAGCTACTCATACGGTACCCCCCAAACTAATGACCTCTAACTCCAAGAAAGACAAGAACAGTAGGCATTTCGGAGAGCCACAGCCAGCAGTTTCTCCTCTGAGTTACACACAATGTCGACTATGAAAAATATTGCCAATCTTTTTTTGACTCTAAGTCCTAGCAGTCCCTATTCTAGTAGCATTAAGGAGAAACCCTCATCCGAACTGCAGCGACTTTACAAGGTGGCTTATTGCTGCCTTCTCGAGGAATTGGGGTCAAGCATTAATGTTGACACTGCCATGATGCCTAAATTTTGAATTTTTTTTAATCTAAGGGACCACATATGCATAAATATTTCCAGATACAACTTTAGGCTTTGCTGGAAGAAAAACTCTGACACTGACAGCAAACTATCTCTATCAAGCCAAAAATGTCACAAATTTAAATGTAAAGTACCTGCACATATTTTCCATCGTTCTTATTTTTCCCTATGTTTGTTGTCATTGTATATTTTCTGCTATTTATCAAAGAACAAACGCCTAATCCTGCAATAATTTATCTTTTATCATTACACGGTACTGCTTGACACTTTCATTTGCTGAATGTTTATTTCTGCATAAAAAATGTGTAGATTATGTGTTTCAGTTTCTGTATCCAGTCATCACCACTCTTCTCTTCATATATATTGTTAGGTCCATAAAAACAAATGTAGGAAGTATTGAGATTTTCTAATTTACACTTAGAAGAGAAATGTCATATCTTCTATAGTTAAGAAAACAATCAAGAATTTAGCCTAAATCAGAATCCTGGGCCAATCATTGTTACTTTGTTAAAAATCTGGGCTTCTATTTTTTACTTGTCAGAAGAGGGGCTGCTGAAGCTCTTTCCTCCAATGCAGTGGTCAAACTATGGGGGGCCTGATTTTACCAACTGATGACCAAGATTTCCAAAGGGATCTGCCAGCTATCAGTTTTTCACGCTATAAGGAGACTCAGACTTCCAGGTTTGTGTGGCTAAACATAGAAGCTTGAAAATTTCTGCAGGCGAGATGCTGAGGCATTTGACGGTCTGCTCCAGTGCTGAATTTACCATTGGGCCCAGTGGTGGAACATAGACCTCCTGAAGAGAGGGTCCCAAGTCACCTGTCTGACTGGAATCACTAACCTCGTTTTATTTTAATTTAACATCCTTATTACTTGCGGTATTATAATAAGTTATACTATTATATTTGTTGAAATAGTTTGATAAATTTTAATGTTTTGATTATTTTAAACTATTTTGGTAGTTTTTAAATATCTCTGACAATTGGGGCACTGTACCCTCTAAGTAGTACAGGTGCGTGGCCATGCAATAACTGAAATGCTCCCGCGTACATTGCCTTTGTTGGAGCTGGAATTTTCTTTTCAATAATGCTTTAGTAGAGTGCTGCACAGTTTTCAGGCCATGTAAAAATTTCCTGCTCAAAGCAATGGTTGGTCTGTGCAGCCGTTAAAAAAAAATAAAGGAAACATTGAAATGGAGACGTTTATAAACTGTTAAAAAATGTTTACAGACTTTGAGATGTGGACAGGACCAGGACCTGAGACCTGAGGACTACACACGTACGGATCCCACTCTTGCTCATCAGATGCTGTCAGCTGGGGAGGGTCACATCATGAAAAAGTCGATCCAAGCTCCACTTAAGTAATTGATACCATTCTGAGAAAAATTTTGTTAACTGAAGTTTTATAAATCAAAAAGGCTGGACAAGACAGCCAATGACTCTGAGCCCCACCAAAGCCAGTATAAACTAATTCAATCTTGCTTGTGATAATACTACATTTTAAATTATTTATATCGATTTTCCTCAAGTATGAATGGTACTGCCAACCTTGATCAGTTACGGAGATGAGCTGAGGAATGGCAAATCGATTTCAACTTAGAAAAGTGTGAGATAATGGACCTTGGACAAGCAAACCAGGGTGAACCTATCCAGTGGAAAGCAGGGGATCTATGAGTATTGCGGAACAGAGGGACCGGAGAGTACAAGTACACAATTTGCTGATAGTGGTCAAAGGTGGTTAAGAAGGCATCTAGCAGTATGCTGACCTTCATTAATCAGTACAGCGAGTTTAGGAGTGAGGACATTATGTTACAGTTTTATAAGTTACTGGTGAGGCTGAATGTGGTGTATTGTGTACAGTTTCGGTCACCCTGTTGTAGGATATTTTAAAAAATTGTCAAACTGGAGAGAATACAGAAGAGGTTTACAAAAATATTGCCTGGACCAGAGGGCCTGAGTTATAGAGAGAGACTGGCCACACTGGATCTTTACTCCTTGGAGTGCAGGAGAATGAAAGGTAAAAGTTTATAAAATTATGAGAGAAATGCATGAGGTGGAGGAGCAGGGGAGTGTAAAACTAGAGGGTACAGATAAAAGATAAGAGGTGAGAGATGGTGGAATTCTTCATTAAGATGGAGAGTGATATAGTTAATTAAGTAACAAAGGTTCTGAACTTAAAGAAGGGTAACTTTGAAGGTATGAGACCTGAATTAGCTAAGACAGACTGGCAAATGATACTTAAAGGGTTGACGGTGGATATGCAATGGGAAGCATTTAAAGATCGCATGAATGAACTACAACAATTGTTCATCCCAGTTTGGCAAAAGAATAAACCAGGGAAGGTAGTGCACTCGTGGCTGACAAGGGAAATTAGGGATAGTATCAATTCCAAAGAAGATACATACAAATTAGCCAGAAAAAGCCGCTCACCTGAGGACTGGGAGAAATTCAGAGTCCAGCAGAGGAGGACAAAGGGCTTAATTAGGACAGGGAAAAAAGATTATGAGAGAAAACTGGCAGGGAACATAAAAACTGACTGTAAAAGCTTTTATAGATATGTGAAAAGAAAAAGATTGGTTAAGACAAATGTAGGTCCCCTACAGACAGAAACAGGTGAATTGATCATGGGGAACAAGGACATGGCTGACCAATTGAATAACTACTTTGGTTCTGTCTTCACTAAGGAGGACATAAATAATCTTCCGGAAATAGTAGGGGACCGAGGGTCTAGTGAGATGGAGGAACTGAAGGAAATACATGTTAGTAGGGAAGTGGTGTTAGGTAAATTGAAGGGATTAAAGGCAGATAAATCCCCAAGGCCAGATGGTCTGCATCCCAGAGTGCTTAAGGAAGTAGCCCAAGAAATAATGGATGCATTAGTGATAACTTTTCAAAACTCTTTAGATTCTGGATTAGTTCCTGAGGATTGGAGGGTGGCTAATGTAACCCCACTTTTTAAAAAAGGAGGGAGAGAGAAACTGGGGAATTACGGACCAGTAAGCCTGACATTGGTGATGGGGAAAATGCTAGAGTCAGTTATCAAAGATGTGATAACAGCATATTTGGAAAGTGGTGAAATTATTGGACAAAGTCAGCATGGATTTGTGAAAGGAAAATCATGTCTGACGAATCTCATAGAATTTTTTGAGGATGTGACTAGTAGAGTGGATAGGGGAGAACCAGTGGATGTGGTATATTTGGATTTTCAAAAGGCTTTTGACAAGGTCCCACACAGGAGATTAGTGTGCAAACTTAAAGCACACGGTATTGGGGGTATGGTATTGATGTGGATAGAGAACTGGTTGGCAAACAGGAAGCAAAGAGTGGGAATAAACAGGACCTTTTCAGAATGGCAGGCAGTGACTAGTGGGGTACCGCAAGGCTCAGTGCTGGGACCCCAGTTGTTTACAATATATATTAATGACTTAGACAAGGGAATTAAATGCAGCATCTCCAAGTTTGCGGATGACATGAAGCTGGGCGGCAGTATTAGCTGTGAGGAGGATGCCAAGAGGATGCAGGGTGACTTGGATAGGTTGGGTGAGTGGGCAAATTCATGGCAGATGCAGTTTAATGTGGATAAATGTGAGGTTATCCACCTCGATGGCAAGAACAGGAAGACAGATTATTATCTGAATGGTGGCCGATTAGGAAAAGGGGAGGTGCAACGAGACCTGGGTGTCATTATACACCAGTCATTGAAAGTGGGCATGCAGGTACAGCAGGTGGTGAAAAAGGCGAATGGTATGCTGGCATTCATAGCAAGAGGATTCGAGTACAGGAGCAGGGAGGTTCTACTGCAGTTGTACAAGGCCTTGGTGAGACCACACCTGCAGTATTGTGTGCAGTTTTGGTCCCCTAATCTGAGGAAAGACATTCTTGCCATAGAGGGAGTACAAAGAAGGTTCACCAGATTGATTCCTGGGATGGCAGGGCTTTCATAAGATGAAAGACTGGATCAATTAGGCTTATACTCCCTGGAATTTAGAAGATTGAAGGGGCATCTGATTGAAACGTATAAAATTCTAAAGGGATTGGACAGGCTAGATGCAGGAAGATTGTTCCCGATGTTGGGGAAGTGCAGAACAAGGGGTCACAGTTTGAGGATAAAGGGGAAGCCTATTAGGACCGAGATGAGGAAAAACTTCTTCACACAGATAGTGGTGAATCTGTGGAATTCTCTGCCACAGGAAACAGTTGCGGCCAGTCATTGGCTATATTTAAGAGGGAGTTAGATATGGCCCTTGTGGCTAAAGGGATCAGGGGGTATGGAGAGAAGGCAGGTACAGGGTTCTGAGTTAGATGATCATCCATGATCATACTGAATGGCGGTGCAGGCTCAAAGGGTCGAATGGCCTACTCCTGCACCTATTTTCTATGTTTCTATTTACAAGAGACCTGTGAGGTAACTTCTTCACACAGAGGGTGGTGAGTACCTGGAATGAGCTGCCAGAGGAAGTGGTTGAGACAGATACAAATGCAACATTTTAGAGGCCTTAGGATAGGTACCTGGAGAGGAGGGGCTTGGAGAATAATGGCTGAATGCAGGAATTTGGGACTGGTAGGAAGATAGGACTGTGGTTAGCAAGGGCTATTTTCCGGCGTGTGTTGCTCGATGACCCTGATATGCATCTGTAATCATATTATTCAGTATGTGACTGATTGAGTTCAGTTTTGATCAATTGTCACCACAGGCCGCTGAGGATGGTGGTGCTTGAACAATAACTGCAGGGCATGAATATTACCTGCCATTTATCATCACGTTTGAATACTATCTCCAGATCATGAAATTAAAACAGGAAATGCCAAACAAACTCAGCACGTCAGACAAAATATCTGTGAGGGAGAAGCAGTTAATGTTTCATGCCTGGACCTTTCACTGGAATGTTATTTTCAGCACAGTACCACAGTGGTTTGAGAAGATGCGTTCTCACCATTTCCTAAGGACAAGCAATACTAACGTTGGCGGAGCTATTGGCACGTCCGTAGAAAGTGCAATCTAGAATGCTTTGAATTATATAAAGTCAGTATATAGCAGGAACAAACTAACTTAAAATACTGACTACAACCAAGAAATCTTACCATAATGGGTTCCAAGCGGTTAGATTTATTGAATGCACTTTAATATACACATTTTGATGCAAGCTCATGTTCTGAAGTAGTAAGGATTCACATTTTAAAAGAAGGAATAAAAACTGCAAGATTATCAAGATAGGATATAAGAGCATATGACATAGGAGCAGAATTAGGCCATATGGCCCATCAAGTCTGCTCTGTTATTATCCCTCTCAACTCCATTCTCCTGCTTTCTCCACATAACCTTTGACACCCTGACTAATCAAGAACCTATCAACCTCCACTTTAAATATCCCCAATGATTTGGCCTCCACAGCTGTCTGTGGCAATGAATTCCACTGATTCCCCACCCTCTGCCTAAAGAAATCCCACCTCATCTCTGTTCTAAAGGATGTCCTTGTGTTTCCTTGATATAATGGAAATAAACTAAAGCGATTTATATTTCTTTGGCAGACCATTCTTCAGGAATGGGAAAGAAATCAGCACATAAAACCTTGTCTTTTTTCAAATGCCTAGAAGCCCACTGTATATTCTAAACCTCTCCTGAACTGTACATGATTCAGTGCTATCTTCAGGATAGAATGATTACAATTTGAGTCATTGAGATATAAAACATGGAAGCAGTCCTTTAGCCCTCCAAGTCCATACCAGCTATTTTATCCAATATAATCATCCATTTAAAACACTACTACTACATTTTAAATAAGTCCTACATTAACCCTAAATGAAGATTCAAAAGGTTCAAAGGTTCATTTTATTATTGAGGTATGTAGGCGGAATACAACTCTGAGATTTGTCTTCTCCAGATAGCCATAGATTACAGAAAACAATATTAGTTGAAGGAAAGATATCAATTCCCTCCCCCACCACGAAAAGAAAAAGAAACAAAAACTCACAAACTCCAAGCACCCCCCCCAACCCCTCCCTTGCACAAAAACTAACAGGACATCCATACCACCCAACCCACCAATCCACAACAAGAAAGAAAGGGCAAGAACATGGAAAAAAAAACATAGAACTGAAAGAGACCAATATGAACTACAATCCAGTCCGTAAATCTCAGAATTTCAATAGCATCTCGCTGCTCCGAGGCAGCGACTCAAACCAGTGGCCCCTTCAAGGGCAGCGACTCAAACCAGTGGCCCCTTTGAGGGCAGCGACTCAAATCAGTGGCCCCTCTGAGGGCAGCGACTCAAACCAGTGGCCCCTCTGAGGGCAGCGACTCAATCTAATGGCCCCTCCGAGGGCAGCGACTCAATCTAGTGGCCCCTCTGAGGGCAGCAAATCAAACCAGTGGCCCCTCCGAGGGCAGCGACTCAAGGTGGAGCATTTAACAGTGACTAATTCACCGAGCAACCTACACATCGTTGGGATGTGGGGGGAAAATCAGAGAACCCAGGGGAAGCTCGTGCTGCCACAGGGAGAACGTGCAAATGCCACACAGACAGTATCCGAGGACAGGGGTAAACCCAACCTGGTTTCTAGTGCTGAGAGGCAGTGACTCTACCAGCTACAGTGTGTGCCATTGTCTCTGATATCATCACAGTCAAATAGTTATGTCACCTTTTAAAAATCGCCTTGTGATCTATTGCGTAACTACTTCAATATTTATCAAAATGTGGTAAATATTTTTTAGATGCTGCTGGGCTACATTTTCTTCCTGTGCACAGTTTTGATTGTTACAATACCTCCCTAGGTCACTGGTTCTGTCCCATCAATCAGACAATAATTGTCCAGATTCTTTTGAACACAGTGTGCCAGCAAGATGCTATTAAGAACCCACATTTAACTTCAGACAATGAATTAAGCAACAACATAACCCACAGAGACAAATCAGAACTTGGCAAATCATTTGTACCTTGTAATAATTTAAATCAGGGCTGTGTGATAACAGTCTGCCTAATTAGAAAGATTAAATCAACACCTCTTGAAATTGTTCATAGCCCGATCTTACATGGATACAACTATCCGTCCATGGATTTCTTCCATTTGGGATGCAAAGGCACAATAGTGCAGGAGTTTTCCTTTACTCATTTTTTTCTCAACTTTTATTCAATTGCTTACCAAAAATAAAATAATTTCTAAACACTCAGCACTTGCCAGAGAGAGCTCTCTGCTGTTTGAAAACCAAGGCCAGAAGTTTATTGCTCTGTTTACTTAACTTTGAAACATAGTTACACATCTCCCTCACATTGATACAAAAGTATCCTGATGTTGCATGCTGCAGTGTGTTTTCTTTTGTCTTTCTTGTGCAGTGACTGCCACGTCTTCACAAACAGCGGGTGTTATAAGAAGTGCCACCCAAAATTCTTTTTTGTGGAAGACAGCCAATACCTCATTATACATACACACTCATCACACCACCAGCACTCTTCCACACACTGAACAGTGCTGCTAACTTGAAGGTGGCTGCACCAGCTGTCACTGAGGGCAAGGACTGTGTTGTCAGGATTAGTGAGAAGGACCTTGGAGGCTGTGGATCAGGAATAATGTCAACTGGTTACAAGAGATCCGGAGACTGCTAAACTGACGTCATCTCAAGGTAGAGGAGCTTCCGTTAGGAGCAACACCCCCTTATGTTTACCATTGAATCGTGATGAAGAGTCTCAGCCCAAAACATCGACTGTTTGTTACCATCCATAGGTGCTACCTGGCCTGCTGAGTTCCTCCAACATTTTGTGTTTGTTGCTCAAGGTTGCCAGTATCTGCATTTGAGACTTGCAGACCTTGCCTTCTCCTTCATTCCTTTCTCGACAACAGGCTCACTCTGCCTGTCACTTCTACGCACAAGTTGATTCTGCCTGCTTTTTTTAAAATTTCTATTCCCCCCCCCCTTCCTAGCTATAGGTCCTGCTGCCCTGCCTGCCCCATTCCATTTTGTGTCTTGCTCAACTTCTCCTTAATCCACGCCAACTCGCTTTAATTTACATTCGCAAACACAAGAAAATCTGCCGATGCTGGAAATACAAGCAACACACACAAAATGCTGATGGAACGCAGCAGACCCTGATGAAGGGTCTCGGCCCGAAACATCAACTGTACTTCTTTCAATAGATGCTGCCTGGCCTGCTGCATTCACCAGCATTTTGTGTGTGTTGCTTTAATTTACGTTGCTCATTTATTCAGAGACAGTACCAGCTAAAGATGCTTATGTCACTCCACTAGAGACAAAGGAAGTGTAGGATTATTATACTATGAGAACTCCTTATCAGGATGCCTTGTAGATGTGAGGTCACAGCTTGTAATTAGTGCACACTCATAATGTTAGAGAGTCATTTGCAAGACTTTATTTAGAAACACTTGGCTTGTGTCCTGTGGTGGCAGGCCATCTTGGGACATTAGCTTCAGCATGAACTCATCTTTCAGACACGTTTAAGGAACTGTACGTTTGAATGCACAGAGACTGACGTGTGCAAAATGATGCCAGCTCCAGTGTATCACAAGTGCTCTCACTGCCGTTAAGAGGCATTCTTGGTGATAAGATACAGCACGTTGCTCAGCATGGTTGCAGCACCACACAGACGCGTCCCTTTCGCCCTTCACGCTCTCCACAGGGAGGCAGGAGAGGGAGACCTGGCTCGTGAGCAGCTGCCCCAGAGGAGTAGCTGCAGCCCGCCACAGGTCAGGAGGATTTTCCACAGTGGCAGTCGATTAATCTCGTGCACTTTGTTTCTGCTGAACTTAAGCCCTTACACACTGGCACCCTGAGGGAAGGGATCAGAGGGGTGCACTGCCCAAGTAATGACATCAGGCAGTAGTAGCGGGTAGTCAGTCAGGAGAAGGGACCCATTGTCTCAGTTCCTTGGAAACTGTGCCCAGTCAGTGGTGCTGACTCCGCCAGCCCAGCCCCTATATTGGGAGCCATTTAGGGGCAGGCTGTTGGGCAGATATTCTCAAACATATGGAAAAGCACCTGTCCTGTCAGACCAGCCCCATGAGATGTAGGAGTGTGGAAGATTCCACATCTTCATTATCTCCAGAGCTGGTGCAGAATCAGGGGAACGCCCCTTGCCCCGTGGAGAGATGAGTCCGTGCCTAACAATGACAGTGCCTGGGAACACAGCTGCTGAGGGAAGAGCCTACACTCCCTGCTGAGGAACGATCCTGGTCGTCCTGGTCCTTCAGAGCTGTGCTGAGCCTGACCCGGAAAAAAGGGTCAGCCATGTTTGAGTGGAGGAGCAGGCTTGATGAATTGAATTGAATGATCTTTATTGTCATTATACATAGGTACAATGAAACTCTGTTTGGCTTTATTGAGCCCAGTGGCCTAATACTGCTCCAATGTCTTACGAACCAGCTGTGGATTAATCGGGGGGAGGAAGGGAGGGGCGGAGAGCTGCAAATGGCGTTGCTGTACCTCAGTGCCACTATCAGCAAGCAGACGGCTGTGATCCACTGACCTCTGCTGCCTCACCAGAGCTCTGGAGACTACATTGACATCTGATCAGCACCGGCTTTGCACACTTTTGTCTGCCCTGAAGTACGTGACGGCAGTGGGAAACCAGACCCTTAATGTCACTGAGGTGCACAATCCCTCCTACAACGGCAAGCTCTCAAGAACTGTCAGTGCATCCCAACCTGATATCTCCTCATCTGGAGCAAGGACACACACTCATCCTGGCCATCATCAAAGCCAGCGACCATTGTGCAGTGGTTGCATTTCAGATTCAGATTCTTATTTATTTATTTATTTATTTATCTATCTATCAACACATGTGTTGACACATACCGTGCAATGCATCAATTTGCATAAATAACCAACACAGCCTATGGATGTGCTAGGGGCAGCCCGCAAGTGTCATCACGCATTCCAGCGCCAACATAGCATGCCCACAATGCTCAGCAAAACACAACATTTCCAAGTCACATGGAAAACGTGACAAAGGTGCTAAGTGAGTGGGTTTTGACACACTGCCTCACAGAAACAATTGTTTCAGCAAGTTAGCTTATCAACTGGATATGTTGATCCATTAAATAAATAAAAGAGATCCTGAAAATCTTGAGCAACACACACAAAATGCTGGAGAAGCTCAGTAAGTTGGGCAGCATCTATGCGGAGGGAAACAAACAGTCTACATTTCGGGTCTTGTCCTGAAATGTTGCATGTATATTCCCCTCCATAGATGCTACCTGACTTGTTGAGTTCCTCCAGCATCTTGTGTGTGTTTTTCCTTTTAAAGTTGGTTTTCCCTCTGTACACTTCATGCTGAGTGAAGTCAGTTAACTGACTGCAGATTCTGCTCATCCTTTGTGCCCCTCAGCTCTCAAAACTTTCTTAACCAAGGTAGTTCAGCTGGGTGCATCACTGGAGCATTTCTGCAGCTGTCACCACAGATCACAAGCGCCTTTCTCAATCAATCCCATGTCCTGTTGGAGTATAAGCTTCCTCCCTTACGTGTCTCCTGCCCTTTCCCTGAGCAACATCATGCACTATTCAGTAGAGAGGACATTGTGCCTCACAGTGGAAAGCCAACATGGGACGGCATGGTAGTGTAGTGGTTAGAGCAATGCGATTACATCTCCAGCTGTAAGATCAGGGTTCGATTTCTGCCGCTGCCTGTAAGGAGCTTGTACATTCTTCCTGTGGTCACATGAGTTTCATCCGGGTGCTCTGGTTTCCTCCCAAAGATGCATGGTTTGGGTTACTAAGTTGTGGTCATACTATATTGGCACCAGAACTGCGGCAAAACATGCACAATCCTTGTTGATTTGATCCGATGTAAATGACATGTTTGTTGGTATGTTTCGATGTACATGTGATAAATAAAGCTAAGCTTATCTTAATCTATGGTACAATGCCATGAGTTCAGGTACCGAGGCTCAGAGTCTGCTGCTGCTAGACTCCAGTACAGCACAATGATTTCTATTGTAGCAAGTAACAGTGGTTCAGGTGCTTGCCTGAGACAAGGAGTTTCCTCAGAAATTCTATTGTAATACCTAGTGATGTCATGTTGAGTAGGACCCAGGGGCAGAATCACTAGCCAGTGACATAAACAACTTCGGATGAGCTCAGTGCTGGTGACAATGACAGATGCCATTTATCAGAAAAGGGGGAGGAGTGGGAGGGACTAGGCTTCATGTCCTACTGTTTGCAGGATGGCTGTCATTCAAGAATTATCATTGGGAGAAGTACAGAGACAGGTGCATCTTCTTTGAACTACTGTGCATCATTTCTCAACTCCAGCCACTTTGTTAGGAGGCTTTGTGGGAGCATAGAAACCACATTTGGCTGTCGGATCTGTAATTGAATAGACAGAGATGTCAAATGGTCCTGACTGAAATCTCAGCCCGTTCTCTATAAGGCTGCTGAGTGCACTTCTTGATCATCAGTCTGACTCTGAATGCAGGTCCACCGTGGATGGCCGTAGAATGGGAATATTTTTGAGACACCAGTGTTAGTAAAATCTGGTTCTCCTGTGAGTGAACATGAACTCTTCCTTTTCATTAATGTGTCATTTAAGTATATATTTATGGAGATAGGAATTAGGAGTGGGAGTTAGTTCACTCAGTTCCGAGAACCTGTTCCACCATCGCTGATCTGTCTGCAAATTAACCTTGCTCTCTCTGCTGACCTGTGGTAAACCTACACTCTCTCGCTTAACATAGAAACATAGAAAATAGGTGCAGGAGTAGGCCATTTGGCCCTTCGAGCCTGCACTGCCATTCAGTATGATCATGGCTGATCATCCAACTCAGAACCCTGTACCAGCCTTCCCTCCATACCCCCTGATCCCTTTAGCCACAAGGGCCATATCTAACTCCCTCTTAAATATAGCCAATGAACTGGCCTCAACTGTTTCCTGTGGCAGAGAATTCCACAGATTCACCACTCTCTGTGTGAAGAAGTTTTTCCTAATCTTGGTCCTAAAAGGCTTCCCCTTTATCCTCAAACTGTGACCCCTCCTTCTGGAAGAAACTATCTTATGAAGAATCTATCTACCTCTGCGTTAAAAACATTTAAAACCTGGCTTCCACCACTCCTTGAGATAGAGAGAGTTCCAAGAGCTCACAGCTAAATGAGAGAAAAGATTTTATATCATCTCTACCTTGAATGTACAAAACTTACTTTTGAACAATGATTCTCTGGCAACAGGTAAACCATTTCTGCACATCCAGTTCCACCCGTCAAACCCACTCACACTCTTTTATGATTTAATCACGTCTCCTCTCACTCTCCTTGAATAGATGCAAGTTTAGCTTGTCCAATATGTCCTCAAAAGACAGCCTGTCCATTCTAGATGTTAGGCTGTCAAGTTTCTCTGCACTGCTTTCAAGGCAGTTACATCCTTCTTCAAATAGGCCAATACTGTAAATCATATTTCAGATTTCCTCTCACCCCTGACATTAAACAAAAGCCTCCCTACTTTTGCATTCAACTCACAAAAATATTGTGTGTACTTTATTAATAAAATATATCTTCATACTTCAGCAAATCATGAACTACAATAGCAATACTCTGTGTGTCTCAGCACTCTGCAATCTCTCCTCATTTAGATGATGTTCCTGTTTTGTTTTCCTACCAAAATGAGTGTTCACATTTCTTGCTCTCGCTGCTTTAGCAGATCTTTGCCTACTCAGTTAAACCGATTTGTATCTTCTTGTAGCTTCCTCATATCTTTCTTACTACTTAATCTTCTACCTAACTTTGTGGCATTGGCAAATTTAACAACAAAGTCCAGTCCCTTCATCCAAGTGTATTGAAGTGTAAATTGTAAAAGTTAAGGCACCAGAACCAACTTCCATGGTGAAACACTCATTATATCTTGCCAACCAGAAAAGGACACATTTATGCCTACACTGTGTTTCTTTCCTGTTAGTCAGCCATATACTGCACTCATATACCTCGTGTACCACAATAGGAAAATGTGCTGGAAAACGTGAAAATCTTGTTCAAAAATGAACTGACAATGTTAGTAACTGTTGCTGATATTCAGACTGTATTCCCAAATTATTCTGCATTAATTATAAACCATCAAATGTTCTCTTTTGACATTTATTCCTCAGTTATTTCCAGGTGACTTTCTGTTGCCAAACGATTTTCAAAGATTATCTTTTGTTTCATCTACTCAGGACGTCTATCTGGAGCATTTGATGTACTGTTTGTACATAAATATTTTTTAGAAGTTGCTTTAAAGTTGTTCCTGTGGAGATAATGTCATTCACTTCATCCTGAAAATGGAATGAGCTGTAGAATTGTACAGCACCTTGCGACAATTGGGCAGGAGTACAGCAGGAAAGAAATAAAATAGTGTATTAAAAGGAAAAATATTCTTACAAATCTTGCAGTTAAAATACAGAGTAGAACATATTGTAGAATATATGTGCATGCAGTCCACTGCCAAGCATTTCCTGGCCTCGTGCAAAACTGGTTAATTAGAGGAGTGCCGATTTGTGATTATTTTCACCATGTTATCTGTGGAAATGGTGGAAGGCCTTATGTAAATTGCATTGGCTTTTTGATTGCATATGTTGTTTTTGATGCCAATGATTGTGTGTAAATGAATGTCTTCCTTTGGTCAGAGATGTGTGAATGTAATTGAAAACTTGTTTCAGATTTTCTTTAGTTGCTTGTCTGTGAAGGTATAGATTTTGAATATTCACTTTTCCTGCTACCCCCGTCACCCTGAGAAGCTTAAATGTTCCTTCTAAAGTATAAAATCATGGTTTTTAAATGACTACATCCTGTTGGTGGATGGAACATGAAAATTTGTGACCTTCAATTGGAAAATTGTTTTGATTTCATTAAGTGCCATGTAATAGCCCGAAATTGATGAAGTAGTGAATCTGCTGCCAGCAAACTCGCCTTACATCCAGTCGGACCCTTTACTTTGCTGAACTGCTGTAAGCTGCAGCTGCACTGGGCTAGTGAACTTCTCTCGGCTCACACAGACTTCAGCAGAAGATCCAGCAACTCTGCCCACCAAGCATTCTATTTATTTAATTCAGCTAGTTTAAGCATAGATATTCTCCCTAAGTGTACAACTGATTTTCAATATTCTTTTGTGAGTTTTGGAACATTCACGAGCAGCCAACTGAACTAGTAGCTCTGACAGCTAGCGAACTGGAGAACAGGACCACACCTACGGTTGCAACCCTTGTGTGTGTGTGCAGACAGCCACTGGTCACCATGTTGTCTTGGCCCCTCAACCACATTGGACGTAACAGGATGGGCCAAAGCATGCAGCTAGTGAATGGCTGCCCAAAGTGTTTTCAGTTTCTGTGTATTTTTGACAGCGATCTTTGCCTAGAAATAGGACTAGCTGCACTGGTAACAGGGTAACAAGTAGCTGACCTCGTGCTGTTTCTGAAGTAAAATGCCTTGGGTGTAACGGACTGGGCGCTGCACATACCTGGAGTCCGAGAACAGAGGGTTGAAGGTAATGGAGGATCAGGGTATACTGCAAGAACGTCAGGGTCCTGCAGATTGAAAGGCTGGTGTAGAGGAGACCAACAGTCTGGTTAGGTGGATTCAGAAAGCAGTGGTGGGCAATCATTCAGGGGGATCAAGACTGGCCATTTGTCATTTGAATTGATGGGGGTGGGGGTGAGGGGAGGAGAAGAACTGCAGGCTCGGAAGATCTGCAGCATGTTCGAGACTGAGGGGAGATGAGCTGGAATGGTAGAGTCTGATGCTGAGAAGATGAAGGGATTTATTTCAAGTCCAGCAGTATGTTGAGCCCAGGGAGAACCAATGATGTCCCAGGACAACTTGGTTCAAGACTCCCCCACAAAAGGTCCATTGTTAGGAGAAAACGCTGATGCCCTAAAAGAATTGATCCTCAGCCCTCCACTCTACTCCTTGTGCACTCATCACTGCGTGGCCAAATTCTGCTCCAGCCCTACCTAGAGTTTGGAGGTGATACCACTGTAATGGGCAGCATCTCAAATAACGACGAGTCAAAGTACAGAAGGGATATAGCGATCCTAAAGATAGCATCATGGCAACAACCTTTATGTTAGTGTCAGCAAAATGTTGTTGACTTCAGGAAAGGAGGCAATGCCCATGTTCCTCAATGATTCCTAGGGGCGAGTATCACCTGTCCTGCTCCAACCACATTATGCCAAGACCAGGAAAGTTCACCAGTCCTTCTACTTCCTCAGGAGGCTAAGGAAATTTGGCACGTCTCACATTGACCCTCAGCAACTTCAGAAAGCATCCTATCTGGATGTATCGTGGCTCGGTACAGCAGCCGCTCTGCCCATGAATGGAAGAAACTGAACGGAATCATGGACACCGTTCAGCATGCCATGAAAAGATGCCTCCCCTCCATGCACTCTGTGTACACTTCTCCCTGCCTCGGTAAAGCAGATAGCATAATCAAACACCAGATATTCTCCCTTCTCCCGTCCCATCAGGCAGGAGATCACAAACCCCGAAAGCACATACCACTAGACTTAAGGACAAATTCTACCCCACCGTTATAAGACTATTGAATAGTTCCCTAGTACAATAGACTTCACAATCTACTTCATTATGACATTGCGCCTCAATGTCTACCTCCACCATACTTTCTCTGTAACTGTATTCTGCATTCTGTTATTGCTTTACCTTGTACCACTTCAATGCCCTGTTGTAATCAACTGATCAGTATGAACAGTATGCAACATAAGTTTTTCACTGCATCTCGGTCCATTTGACTTTAATAAACCTATTTACCAATTTACCTCCCACAAGCATCAACGCAGAAATCACATCAGGTACACAAGGGTGACTCAGACCTGGAAATCCCCAGTAAATGAAATACCCCAAAAATAGTTGTCAATTACATTTCACTAGAATGTAGGGGTTGGGGCGTGGAAGGTGGAAAAGTCAATTTCCAGTGTTACAGCACCGTCATGTGCTATGTTACTCTAATTTCTGGATACAAATCATTTAAACTGTAGTGGTAGACCTAGTGGTTAATAACATACTTCAGTTTAGCAAACAATCATTACTAAAAGAAAAATTTGCTTAAATATTTCCATAAGTTTGTTTACTCTACACAAAAAGAAAATAATTTTACTTGTGCAGCAAATGGGAATGCACCAATAACTATTCATTATAAAGGTTCAGCTTTTATTGCAGTCAGAGGCAGTCTATCGAATAGCGAATTAGACAGTGTTTTGTGATGGATATTCAGCTTCCAGGGCCTGACAGGCTCATTGATGAGCTCAGATTTCCAGCCTTAGCATTACCTTTCCAAAGGGACAGAGTTGGTTGTGAAAAAGTTAAACTTGTAACCAATATTTCTTGCACAGCTTTTTGTTCAAAGTTCAAAGTAAAGTTATTATCAAAGTACATTTATGCCAACAGTATGCAACCTGGAGATTTATTTTCTTGCAGGCATTCACAGTAATTGTAAAGAAATACAATAGAATTGGTGAATTACCACACCCAACAAGGCAAAGAACCAATGTACAAAAGACAACAAACTGCGCAAAAACAAAAAAGGAAAGCAAAATAACAATAATAAATAAATAAACAATAAATATTGAGAACATAAGATGAAGAGTCCTTTAAAGTGAGTGCCAGACTTGAGGGAACAGTTAAGTACTGGAGTGAGTAAATTTGAGTGAAGCTATCCCTTCTGGCTTATGAGCCTGATGATTGAGCGGTAATAACTGTTGAGGCATAACTATTCTTGAACCTGCTGGTATGGGTCCTGAGGCCCTTGTGCCTCCATCCTAATGGCAGCAGTGAGAAGAGAGCACGGCCTGGATGCTGGGAATCCTTGTTGATGGATGCTGCTCTCCTGCGACAGCATTCCTTGTAGATGTGCCCAATGGTTGGGAATGGTTTACCTGTGATAAGCTGGGCTGTGCCATTGTAGGCTTTTCCATTCAAGGGATTTCGTCTTTCCATGCCAGGCCATGATGCAGACATACTCCATATACTCTACACTGGACATCTATAGAAGTTTGTCAAAGTTCTAGCTGATATGTCAAATTTTCACAAACTTTTAAGAAAGTAGAGATGCTGCTATGCTTTCTTAGTATTAGCACTTACAGGACCCAGGACAGATCCTCTGAAGAGATAACACCGAGGAATTTAAACTAGTTGACCCTCTCCACCTCTGATTCTTTGATGAGTATAGACTCATGGACCTCGGGTTTCCTACTCCTGTCGTTTATAATCAGCTCCTTGGTCTTGCTGACATTGAGTGAGAGGTTGCTGCTGAGGCACCACTCAGCCAGATTTTCAACCTCCCTCCTATATGCTGATTCATTAGCAATTCTGATTCGGCCACCAACAGTGGTGTCGTCAGCAAACTTAAATATGGCTTTAGAGTGGGCTTAGCCTCATAGTCATAAGCATAAAGTGAGTAGAGCAGGGGACTAAGCACACAGCCTCGTAGCGCACCTGTGCTGATGGAGATATGTTGTTGCCAATCCAAACAGACTGGGGTCTGCAAGTGAGCAGATCAAGGATCCACTTGCACAAAGAGGTACAGAGGCCCAGGTCTTGGAGATAATTGATCAGTTTTGAGGGGATAATAGTATTGATCACTAGACCATTGCTATACTAAGGTAAGGGATGCCTACTCTTCCATCCCCCAAACTGCACGATGGGAAATCAGATCACTTGTCAGCCATTCCTCTACCTGCACACAGGCAGAGGCTAAAGGGCAAGGCTCCAGAGATAAGGACAACAAAGAGGTGGTCATGGGAGGCAGAGCAGCAGCTACAGGATTGCTTCGAGTCGCTTGACTGGGCCGTGTTGAAGGACTATCTGTGGATTTGAGTGAATACACCATGGTTGTAACGGACATTATAAAAACAGTTGTAGACGAGTGTGTCCCCACGAAATCATTCAGAGCCTTCCTCACTCAGAAGCTGTGGATGAACCATAAGATCCACAATCTGCTGAGGGCCAGATCAGTTGCATTCAAGTTTGGTGACCAAGAAAGTTACAAGACGTCCAGGTACGATTTCTGAAAAACCATCTCACAGGTGAAGTGGCAATTCTGGCCTAAACTTGAATCAATGAAGGATATTTGAGAGCTATGACAGGTCTTGAATGCTATCACCTTTTACAAAGTGAAATCAAACGTCATAGTCCACAACAGGGCTTTGCTTCCAGATGGGCTCATTGCCTTCTATGCTTGCTTTGATTGTCAAAACATGAAGAAACCATCACAAGCTCCCACAGCCCCCAAAGATCCTGTGATTTCAGTGTCTGAGGCTGATCTGAGAGCATCCTTCACAACGGTGAAGACACAGAAAGCATCCAGTCCAGATGAGGTACCTGGCCGTGTACTAAAGCCCCATGCTGGTCAACTGGCTGGAGTGTTCAATCAGATCTTTAACCTCGCACTTCAAGAATCTGAGGTACCCACCTGCTTCAACCAGGTTTCAATAGTACTGGTGCCCAAGAAGAGCTTGGTAACCCGCCTAAATCAGTACCTACGTCCACGGTGATAAAATGTTTCTGAGAGATTGATGACCTACCACCTGGGACATGCTCTCCTCTTGCTGCTGCCATCAGGAAGAAGGTACAGAAGTCTCAGAATCCACACTGCCAGGTTCTGGAACCATTAGACCCCTCAACCATCAGGCTCCAGAACCAAAGGGGATAACCTTATTCAACTTCACTTGCCCCATCACTGAACTGTTCCCACAACCTATGGACTCACTTTGAAGAACTCTTCATCTCGTGCTCTCAATATTTATTGCACATTTATTTATTTATTATTCTGATTATTATTTCTTTTTTATTCTTGTTGTCTTTTGCAGATTGGTTGTCTGCTCCGTTGGTGTGATCTTTCATTGACTCTATTATGCTAATTGGATTGATTGAGTAGGACTGCGAGAAAATGAATCTCAGGGTTGTATACAATGACATATATATACTTAGATAATAAATTTATTTTGAACTTTGAACTTTCAATCCATGAGGATAGAAAAGATGAACTATGAAGAATGCTAGCCCAAAATATTAGAGGATACACAAAAGTTTATCAGGAGTAAAAGAGAGGTCAGAGTAGATATCGGACTGCTGGAGAGAGATAGTAATGTGGTGCAAAAAAATGGCAGGTGAACTTAATATGTATTTTGCATGCCCAAAATTTGAGAATGTCAGAGGACAGAAGTGAGTGCAGTTGCTATTACTAAGGAGAAGGTGCTTGGGAAGCTGAAAGGTCCAAAAGTAGATAAGTCGCCTGGACCAGATGGACTACAACCCAAGGTTCTGAAAGAAGTAGCTGAAGAGATTGTGGAGGCATTATTAATGATCTTCCAAGAATCACTAGATTCTGGAATGGTTCCAGAGGACTGGAAAATTCCAAATATCACTCCACTCTTAAAGAAGGGAGGCAGGCAGGAGAAAGGAATTATAGGCCAGTTAGCCAGACCTCAGTAGTTGGGAAGCTGTTGGAGTCCATTATTAAGAATGAGGTTTTGGAGTACTTAGAGTTGCATGATAAATAGGCTAAAGTCAGCATGGTTTCCTTAAGGAGAAAGGTTGCTTGGTAAATCTGTTGGAATTTTTTGAGGAAATAATGGATAGGATTGACAAAAGAGAATCAGTAGATGTTGCTTACTTGGATTTTCAAAAGGCTTTTGACAAGGTACTGTACATGAGGCTGCTTAACATGATAAGGACACAGGGTATTACAAGAAAGATACTAGCTGGGTAGAAGATTGATTGATTGGCAGGAGACAAAGAGTTGGAATATCACGGGCCTACTCTGGTAGCTACCAGACAAGTTACACAGGAGATGGTATTGGGACCGCTTCTTTTCACGTTATATGTCAACGATTTCAATGACAGAATTGATGGCTTTGTGGCCAAGTTTGTGGATGATATAGAGCTAGTTGGAGGGACAAGCTACTTTGATGAAGTAGGGAATCTACAGAAGGACTTGGTCAGATTGGAAGAATGGGCAAAGGAGTGGCAGAAGTAGTCATGCACTTTTGTGGATGGATAGACTATTTTCTAAATGGGGAGAAAATTCAAAAATCAGAGGTGCAAAAGGACCTGGGAATCCTTGTACAGGATTACCTAAACGTTAACTTGCAAGTTGAGTCAGTGGGAAGGAAGCTAAATGCAATGTTAGCATTCATTTCAAGCGGACTAGAATATAAGAGCAAGGATGTGATGTTGAACCTTTATAAGGCATTTCTCAGACCTCACTTGGAGTATTATGAGCAGGTTTGGGCTCCTTATCTAAGAAATGATGTGCTGGCACTAGCAGGGGTCCAGAAGAGGTTCATGAGAATGATTCTGGGAATGAAAGTGTTAATGTACGAGGAGTGCTTGATGGCTCTGGGCATATAGAGTCATAGAGAAGTACACCACAGAAACAGAACCTTAGACCCATCTAGTCCATGCCAAATCCAATTAAACTGCCTACTTCATCAATCTTCACCAGCCCCATAGTCCCCCATACCCCTACCATCTACGTACCTATCCATACTTTGCTTAGATGTTGAAATTGTGCTCACATGCACCACTTGTGCTGGCAGCTCATTCCACACTCTCACGACCCTTTGAATGAAGAAGTTTCCCCTCATGTTCCCTTTAAACGTTTCACCTTTCACCCTAAACCCATAACATCTGGTTGTAGACCCACAAGACCTCCGTGGAAAAAGCCTATTTGCATTTACCCTATCTATATCCCTCATAATTTTGTATACCTCTATCAAATCTCCCCTCAATCTTCTACATCTTAAAGAATACAGTCTTAACCTATTCAATCTCTCCTTATAACTCAGGTCCTCCAGACCCAGCAACGTCCTTGTAAATTTTCTCTGTATTCTTTCAAACTTATTTACATCTTTCCTGTAGGTAGGTGACCAAAACCACACACAGTACTCCAAATTATGCCACATCAACGTCTTATATACCTTCAACATCCCATCTCCTGTACTCAATACATTGATTTTTGAAGGCCAATGTGCCAAAAATCTTTCTTTACAACCTTATTTACCTGTGATGCCACTTTCAATGAATTATGGACCTGTATTGCCAGACCCCTTTGTTCTACATACTCCTCAGTGTCCCACCATTCACTGTGTAAAACCTATCCTGGTTGGTCATACCGAAGTGCAAAACCTTGCCTTGTCTGTATTAAATTCTAGCTACCATTTTTCAGCCCATATTTCTAGCTGATGCAAATCCCTCTGCAAGCCAAGATAGCCTTCCTCACTGTCCACTGCACTTCTTGGTCATCTGCAAATTTGCTTATCCAGTTAAACTCATTATCATCCAGATCATTGATATAGATGACAGACAACAAAGGACCCAGCACTGATCCCTGCAGCAGGACACCACTAGTCACAGGCCTCCAGTCAGAGAGGTAGCCATCTACTACCAGTCCCTGGCTTCTCCCACAAAGCCAATGTCTAATACAATTTACTACCTCATCTTGAATGCCAAGAGACAGAACATTCGTGACCAACCTCCCAGACAGGACCTTGTTAAATGCTTTGCTAAAGACCCTTTGCACTGCCTTACCTTCATCCACTTCCCAGGAAACTTCCTCAGAAAACTCTATAAGATTGGTTAGACAAGACCTACCATGCATAAAGCCATGCTGACTATCCTTAATCAGTCCATGTCTAGCCAAATACTTATACAGTATATCTGGTCCTTTAGAAGACCTTCCAATAACTTTCCCACTACTGATGTCAGGCTCACTGGGCTACAATTTCCTGGCTTCTTTTTAGAGCCTTTTTAAAACAGCGTAACAACATTGACTATCCTCCAATCCTCTGGTACATCACCTGTCACTAAGGATGATTTAAATATCTCTGCTAGGGCCCCAGCAATTTCTGCACTTGCCTTATCAGGCCCTGGACATTTATCCACCCCAATTTGCCTCAGGATAGCAAACTCCTCCTCCTCTGTAATCTGTATAGGGTCCACGAAATTGATGCTGCTTTGCCTCACTTCTATGACTGTGTCCATCTCCAGAGTAAATACAGATTCAAAAAATGTATTTAAGACCTCCCCCATCTGCTTTAGCTCCACAAATGGATTACCATTATGGTCTTCCAGACAACCAATTTCATCCCTTGAAATCCCTTTACTCTTAACATACCTGCAGAATCCCTTAGGAATCTCCTTCACCTCATCTGCTAGAGCAACTTCATGCCTTCTTTTATCCCTTTTGATCTCTTACATTTCTTATACTCCATAAGCACCTCATTTGCTCCTACCTGCTTATACCTGCTATGTATCTCCTTTTTTTAAATTTTAACAAGGGCCTTATTATCTCTTAAAGCCATAAGATATAGGAGCAGAATTAGGCCATTCAGCCCATCGAGTCTGCTCTGCTATTCCATCATTGCTGATTCTGGATCCCACTTAACCCCAAGGCTCCTTACACTTGTTACCTTTACCTTTAATTCTGACAGGCACATACAAGCTTTGTATTCTCCAAATTTCACTTTTGAAGGCCTCCCACTTACCAAGTAAAAAACAGCCTCTCCCAATCCACACTTGCCAGATCATTTCTGATACCATCAAAATTGGCCTTTCTCCAATTTAGAATCTCAACCTGCGGATCAGACTTACCTTTTTGCATATTTACTTAGGAACTAATGGTATTGTGGTCACTACATGCAAAGTGTTCCCCTACACGAACTTCTGATAGCTGACCTGCCTCGTTCCCTAATAACAGATCTAGTATCACACACTCTCGTTGGGACTTCTACGTACTGGTGAAAGAAACTTTCCTGAACACACTTGACAAACTCTATCCCATCTAGTGCTAAACATTATGGGTGTCGCAGTCAATATGTGAAAAGTTAAAATCACCTACTGTAACAACCTTACGTTTCTTGCAACACTCTGCAATCTCATTACAATTTCGTTCCTGCAAGAGGGGCATTCCACTATCCTCTACTGTTCTAACTGAGCAAATGTAAAATGTAAAGAAAGGGGAGGGGGAATAAAAAGACTATTACAGCTTATTTTTTCTTCTTTTCTGCCTTCTCTGACTGAAGCTTTGAAGAGCTAAAGCCTCAAAATCTAACTCTGTCCACTACAACGATGGTCGCTGCGCCTGCCCCACCTTCCGTTAATTTGTTTTTGCTAATCAACCCCAAACTTCGATTGGACGCTGGTCAAAGCTCCAAAAGACTGCCACAAGTTGTTCCCTTTATACTCGCTCAGCAGACCTGAGTGAATGACGTCCTCTCAAGCTGCCGATCGCCCGACTGGTCGCTCGTCAAAGCTCCTTTTGTATTTTATTTTATAGGGATACAGTGAGTTTAGGCCTTTCCAGCCCTTGGAGCTGCACGGCCCTTAATCCTCCAACTTAATGCTAGCCTGGTGACGGGACAATTTGCAATGACCAATCAATCTACCAACCAGTATGTCTTTGGATGATGGGAGGAAACCAGAGCACCTGGAGGAAACCCATGCGGTCATGGGGAGAATATACAAACTCCTTGCAGGCTGCAGCCCAATTGAACACAGGTCACATGTACTATAAAGCATTGTGCTAACCACTATGCTACTGTGTTGCCCCGCTGGAGTTTAGTAGAATGGGGGGGGGGGGGGATCTCATTGAAATCTATCAAATATTGAAAGGCCTAGAAAGAGTGGATGTGTAGAGGACATTTTCTATAGTGGGAGAGCCTATGACCAGCAGGCACAACCTCAGAATAAAAGGATGACCATTTAGAACAAAGATGAGAGGGAATTTCTTTAGCCAGAGTGTGACGTATCTGTGGGATTCTTTCCACGGATGGCTGTGGAGGCCAAGTCATTGAGTATATTTAACACAGATGTTAATAGGTTCTTGGTTAGGGAGAAAGCAGGAGAATGGGGTTGAGAGGGATAATAAGTCAGCCACGATGAAACGGTGGAGCAGACTCAATAGGCTGACTGGCCTAATTCAACTCTGTCCGCCAGAGAAAGCAGGATTTCCCAGTGGCCACACATTTTAATTCCACGTTCCATTCCCATTCTGACATGTCTATCCACGGCCTCCTCTACTGTAAAGATGAAGCCACACTCAGGTTGGAGGAACAACACCTTATGTTCCATCTGGGTAGCCTCCAACCTGATGGCATGAACATTGACTTCTCAAACTTCTGCTAATGCCCCACCTCCCCCTCGTACCCCATCTGTTACTTATTTTTATACACACATTCTTTTTCTTTCTCTTTTTCTCTCTCTCCTTTTTCTCCCTCCGTCCCTCTCACTATACCCCTTGCCCATCCTCTAGACTTCCCCCCTCCCCCTTTCTTTCTCCCTAGGCCTCTTGTCCCAAGATCCTCTCATATCCCTTCTGCCAATCAACTGTCCAGCTCTTGGCTCCATCCCTCCCCCTCCTGTCTTCTCTTATCATTTCAGATCTCCCCCTCCCCCTCCCACTTTTAAATCTCTTACTAGCTCTTCCTTCAGTTAGTCCTGACGAAGGGTCTCGGCCCAAAACGTCGACTGTACCTCTTCCTAGAGATGCTGCCTGGCCTGCTGCGTTCACCAGCAACTTTGATGCGTGTTGTCAGCTCCTATGCCTTATGGTCTAATACCGTGTAGTCAGAGAGTCAGCCCTCAAGACATTAATTTTGGGTGCCTGGGGTTTCTGTCCCCAGAAGCTTTTAAACCATCTGTGTGAATTACTTTGTCCCAGCAAAGGTATCTGAAAAATGCACATGTGAATAATGTCAACTGGTAGCAAAACAATATAGATGTTGAAAAGCATTGGGGTTTGTTAGGAATGACAAGGAGAGTGAGAGAAAGATGGGGTGATAGAAAGAAAAACTAGAATTCATTCCTCAAGCTTCAGATTCTGCAGCTCATTGGTATGTTCTTTTAATTCTTAAGAATTGTTCCTGTGCTTGGAAATCCTTTGTAGTTTGTAAGTCTTTTGTAATTTGGAAAACTTATAAATCAGAAATCCTCTGTGAGTTTTAAATGTGTTTGAAGAACTATTTCTCTAAATTAAAATGTTTTAAATCAAAATGAAAATAGACTATTTTGTTAGCTGGAAGTACCGTCCTTGTTTGGGGGGGGTGGTGTTGAGGGCGAAGTACAAGTAGTGAGTATTGGCAGCTGGACCTCACCACCTGAAAGTAAACTAGTCTTTGAACAGGAAAACCACAAACAAGAGAAAATCTGCAGATGCTGGAAATCAAAGCAACACACACAAAATGCTGGAGGAACTCAGCTGGCCGGGGTCCATCTGTGGAAAAGAGTAAACAGTCGACATTACTGGCCAAGACCCTTCATCAGGACTGGGAAAAAAAAGATGAGAAGTCGAGAGTAAGAAAGTGGAGCGAGAGGAGGAAGAAGTACAAGTTGATACGTGAAACTGGGAGAGGGGATGGGGTGAAGAAAGAGATAAAGAACTGGAGAAGGGAGATTCTGATAGGAGTGGGTAGAGGACCATGGAAGAAAGGGAAGGTGGAGGAGCACCAGAGGGAGGTGATGGGTAGGGAAATAGGAAAGGGGAATGGTGATGGAGAGGGAGGGCAAATACTGGAGGTTTAAGAAATCAAAGTTCATGCCATCAGGTTGAAGGCCACCCAGACAGAATATGAGGTATTGCTCCTCCAAACTGTGTGGTCTCATCATGGCAGTAGGCTGACATATTGGAATGGGAAGTGGAATTGAAATAGGTGGCCACTGGGATATCACATTTTTCTGGCGGACAGAGTGTAGATGCTCAGCGAAGTGGTCTCCCAGTCTACATCAGGTCTCTTCAATATGCAGGAGGCCACACCCAGAGTACCAGATAGAGTAGATGACCCCAGCAGTCTCACAAGTGAAGTGTCGCCTCACCTGGAAGGACTGCTAGGGCCCTGAATGGTAGTGAGGGAGGAGGAGTAGGGGCAGGTGTGGTACTTGTTCCACTTGCAAGGATAAGTGTCAGGAGGGAGATCAGTGGGGAGGGACAAATGGACAAGGGACAGTATAAACAGTATGTTGATACAGTATAATCTTCCTATAGTGAGGGTACCCATAGATATCTATATTGGATGGGGCTTAAAATTTCCTTTAGAGTTTAGGGCTTTGCAGACAGTGAACCCAATACCATCACAGTTTTACATGGATCCTGTTTATGTAACTTCTTTTGAGGTCAAAGATCTGATCAGAACAAATGTGCATTCTATGCAAGATTAGTGCATGTACATTACAAACTCTACCCTGGTCAGTATCTTTTATTTTTCACGGGTACATGTATAGTTTAAAGTGTAAATACCAAACTTGTGGTCAGTGGTGAGGATCTTAGTTGCCTCCACAACATGCTGTGCTGTTTTCAGGCATCTCTACCACAACCAAAATAAACAAATTGCCAAAAATCTAACATGGTGATGAACTAGCATGTAAAGTAAGACCATAAGATAAATAAAAGGAGAATTAGGCAGCTTGGGTCATCAAGTCTGCTCCACCACTTCTTCATGGCTGATCCAATGCCCTCTCATCCCCAGTCTCCAGCCTTCTCCCTGTATCGCTTCACACCCTGACTAATCAAGAATCCTCCAACCTCTGCCTTAAATATACCAGATGACTTAGCCTCCACAGCCGCTGGTGGCAATGAATTCCACAGACTCACCAATCTCTGCCTAAAGAAATTCCTCATTTCTGTTCTAAACAGATTTCTCTTTATTCTGAGGCTGTTTGCCCCGGTCTTAGACTCACCCACCATAGGAAACATTCTCTCCGCACCCACTTTATCCAGGTCTTTCAACATTTGATAGGTTGCAATGACGTCCCCCCCTCGTTCTTCTGAATTCCAGTGAACATAGGCCCAGAGCTATCATCGCACCTCATATGATAAGCCTTTCAATTCCAGAAGCATTCTCGTGAACCTCCTTTGAATCCCCTTCAATGTCAGCACATCCTTTCTTAGATAAGGGGACCAAACTACTCACAACACTCCAAGTGAAGCCTTACCATTGCCTTATAAAGCCTCAACATTACCAGACATCCCACCTCTCCCGGAACTTCCAGGAGTCTCCCGCATATTAATAGTGGCTCCCTGATGCCCGCAAATCATATACAATATCACGGAAATCAATTTTTTTGACAGCGAGCGAGAGAAAAGCAAGAGAGAGTGCGAGAGTGACGAGAGAGAGCACGCACGCGAGCGAGAGAGCGAGAAAACAAGCGAAAGCGCTTGAGAGCGTGCAAGCGATCACGAGAGAGAGAGAGCGCCATGGCAAAGTGTTCCAAAAAAATATAAAACGTACTTCACCCCAGACTACACTAAAGTGTACCCCTGCCTAATAGGGGACAAAATAATGAGTGTTGCTCGCTGCGCTGTTTGCAACAGTGACTTTTCTATTGCCCATGGTGGGTTAAGACTGTAAAAGACATGTTGAGGTGAGTTTAACAGGTGTCATTCATTCATTAGCATAGCTAACGTTATTTAAACTAGCTGGCCAGCTGCTAAGGGGCTACTCTGTTGCAGACATCCCACCTCTCCCAGATGTCTCCTGCAAATTGATGGTGCTACCTCCCTGAAATGGGTTTTTGCAGGGTGGGATGTCTGGATTACATCCTTGCTTTTATATTCTAGTCCTCGGAAATGAATGCTAACATTGCATTTGCCTTCCTCATCACAGACTCAACCTGTAAGTTAACCTTTAGGGAAAGTCCCTTGCACTTCTGATTTTTTAATTTTCTCTCCATTTAGAAAATAGTCTACGCTTTTATTTCTCCTACCAAAGTGCATGACCATACACTTCCCGACACTGTAGTCCATCTGCCAGCTCTTTGCCCCTTCTCCTAATCTGTCAAAGTACTTCTGCAGCCTCTCTACCTACCCCTCCACCAACCTTCATATCGTCTACAAACTTGGCCACCAAGCCATCAATTTTGTCATCCCAGGCACTGACATATAACATAAAGAGCAGTCCCAACGCAGACCCGTGTGGAACGCCACTAGTCACCGGCCGCCAACCAGAAAAGTCTCCTTTTGCCTCCTACAGTCACGCAATGCTCTGTCCATGCTAGGATCTTTCCTCTAACACCATCAGGCCCTTATTTTGTTAAACAGCCTCAAGTGTGATACCTTGCCAAAGGCCACCTCAAAATCCAGCTGCACAACCTCCACATGATTCTCCTTTGTCTACCATTCTTGTTATTTCTTCAAAGAATTCCAATAATTTGTCAGGCAACATTTTCCCTTGAAGAAACCATGTTGACTTTGGCCTATTTTATCATGTGCCTCCAAGTACACTGAAACCACATCCTCAGCAATCAACTCCCAACATCTTCCCGACCACTGAGGTCAGACTAACCAGCCTGTAATTTCTTTTCTCTTGCCTCTCTCCCTTCTTGAAGTGGAGTGACATTTGCAATTTTCCAGTCCTCTGGACCATGCCAGAATACATTGATTCTTGAAAGATTATTACAAATCCCTCCACAATCTCTTCAGCCATCTTCTTAGAACCTTGGGGTGCACACCATCTGTTCTAGGTGACTTATCTACCTTCAGACCTTTCAGTTTCCCAAGTACCTTCTCCCTAGTAATGCACCTTGACACATTTCAGCCTCCTGACACTCTCACACTTCTGGAATACTGTTAGCATCTTCCACAGTGAAGACTGATACAAATTATTTATTCAGTTCATCCGCCATTTCCTTGACCCCCTATTACTACTTCTCCAGCATCATTATCTAGCAGTCTGGTACTTACCTTGCCTCTCTTTTATACTTTATACATCTGTAGGAAATTTCAGTATCCTCTTTAATATTATTGGCTAGCTTACCTTTGTATTCCATCTTTTCCTTCTTTGATGTTTTTAGTTGCTTACTGTTAGTTAAAGGAGTGGATTTCGTCATCGGATTTCGATGGACAACCGAAGAAGAAAAAGAAGACTGTTAGTTTTCAAAAACTTCCCAATCCTCTACCTCCCAACTAATTTTTGCTCTATTGTATGCCCTCACTTTGCCTTTGATGTTGGCTTTGACTTCTGTTGTAAAATAATCCAAAGATGTCCTGCCTTCTTTGGTCCATGAGTTTTAATAATACAAGAATAATTACTGTGCAGCAAACTCTGATTAAAAATAAACACACAAAACTTTGTGAATTGCAATAACCTATATTGAAATCCATAATAATGTATAGTTATCTATAGTAAATTACTTTATATCAATTCAGCTTCTACCTTAATCACACATGACATTCCCAACCTTTACAGACTTTGAACTATTGCAACTTTTGTTGGTATCTGCACAGAGCTTGCCCAATATTGGAAGCTCTGGTTTAATCTCCCTCACATCAGAATATGGACCATGGAACCCTACCATTAAGGAATTTACCATTTTCAATGCGATATATTTATTAGTGCAAAAACTGCAATGGCAATTTCTATAGTCTATGAATTCTAGACATTGACAGAAGATTGGAGAATATGAATCTATTGCAAGGTCCAAGAATAAAAGTCCACAAGCTGTTTGAAGCAAACAAAGGAACTTCACTGATAGTTTATTTGGAATTCTTAATTGTTGCTATAACAAAGAAAATGATAGACAAAAGAAGACATTATTTTCTAAAGAACAGTACCGCATCATACATGTACAATTTTACAAAATAAATGAGTGCAAATAGATTTCATCAGAACATTCACAGTGGCATCTTCCATTAAACTGGGAATTTTTAAAACTTTCAGAGAGATGAAAATATTTTGGCAAAGCTTGTAATGGGAGAGGTCTGCATCCTATGCTAATCAGTGTGAAAAATCATTTGAAGTGGTTTATTCAGCAAGGTTTCTGAGATGCACAAAGCATAAGTGCCCCGTGCTAAATCCAAAGACTTTAACAAAGACTAGCATATCCTTAGCTGCAGACTCAAACACATCCAAAACAAACAGGCAATATCATCAAATATCCATGACTGAAAAGTGATTGATTAACAGTTTTCCTAATTGTAGAGACTGATCTTTTAATGTTGTTCAGTTTTTATGTTTTTCCCAGATGGTACCATACACTTCTCTTAAAGTGTTTTTCAAGCAAGAACAGAAACTAAACATGTTATTTCAGTATTCTGGAGAAGATTGAAGTATATTCAGAGAGCACATGAGGTCATGGAAACATTTTAGTACATAATCGAAGCAGATGATGTTTCTTGTGAAAATTAGAATATCTACAAACATATCCAAATAAAATGCTAGACCCAGTCAAATAACAGAACTTTTGCTTATGAGGTCTAGCAAAGCCATGACTGAAGCAAATTGCAGGAAAACAGCCATAAGCAAGAAAAAACATTGCATGGGGAGTTTTCTTTCCATAGCCAATCCATTATCATGCCAAGGGAGCATCAACAACACAAAAAAGCTACAGGCAGAGGACTGTCATCAACTAAAGTCTTCCTTACATGCAAGTATGTGATCTGAAAATGAGAGCCCTGGATACTGTAATAGTGGACCTTTCTGAATGGAGTGGTAAAGAAAAAACTGCATGTTTCATTGTTAAGAGTTTTCACAGCAAGTCACGTCAAGAGAGAGCTTACCGGTGAATTTTCTGACTTTTACAGAAAGTGAGTGCGAGTCTCACCGATCAGTATTTCAGGCTGTGAGGTGGCTTTTTTTGGAGTGGGAGGATTTCTGTATTAGTTTTATGCAGATGTTTGTTGAAACACTTGCAATTTAAACAGCATGATTATGAAAGTCAGTAATACCACAGTATTTTTGTTTGTAGACGATATCACACAGTGATAACAAAGAAATATCCTACAGCAACAGCACTGAAGCCCCGTGCAATCCAATTTACAGCAATACCTCACAAGATGCAGACACAAATACAAAAATATAAAATTTGAACCATAATGCACTTTTCCTTTACTGCATCAGTGGAAACTATTTTATCCAAAATTAGAGGATTCAACTGTGGGAATTTAAAAGATTTAGACACTTCCATGTGTTTCATTAGACCATTGAAAATTAATTATTTGTCAGATTATAGTATGTTGAATGGTAGAAAACTAGTAGGTTAAAAGCAAATACCTCTCAGGTGAAATATTTTTAAAAAGACATTGCATGTCTGTTTTTAAGAACATTCCAGCAGCTGTTTAATCTTGTATGAAGATTATAATTTGGCCATTTTAACACAAGACGTAGCCATGCCGTTGAGACTGCAGAGTGCTTTCCAGCAAGAAAAAGTAACGTAGCATGTAATTTAAAGATCCAGTACGAAAAGTTCTCAAAGCTTGAGCTACATACCGTGCTAAGAACATTTCAGCAAACAGTTCCTTTCGGCACCTCATAGCATGCAAACCTGTGAAGTGCTTGGACTTTTGCACCAAATCTCAGGCTATTACTTGTGCGAAGGGTAGTCTTTTACAAAATACAGAGCGATTGTGTGGACGCCTAAAGACCAGTATCAAAGAATGAAATGCATGCCAGGGTTACAAGGGTTTATTGATCTTCAGCATCGTCCTCTTCCAGAGATACTACACCCGAGGAAGCAACGTCTGATACCTTCCTCCGCCCTTCGTATTCCCCATCCTCCTTCTTAGAAATGCTTTTGTAGTCTTGGCATGACATATCGTCTTCTTCTGGAGTAAAACAAGATTCAGCATAAGACACAGAATAAGAGGAGTCCTCGCAGATAAGGTTCCTAAAGGCACATTCAGTGTTTCCGTTTGGGTGCAGCTGAGAAATCACATCCTGATGACCGGACATAACACCGATCTGGCCAAACAGTTTTGCAGCTAATTCGGTCGGGGTCCCCAGCTCCATTTTAAGCAAAGGATGGTCCTCCAGACTGCACAGACTTGAACAAAGGGTCTCTGGGGAGACAGTCTGGGAGGACTCACTCTCCTGTTCGCATGATGTCTGCCGCACTGTAAGTTGGCACAAATGACTGTGCAGCCTGTCTCTTGAATAATTCACTTGTGGGTGCTGTCCTGCTGGATCTGAAACAAGAACATGGTATCTCGTGAATAGAGGCACATTTACTGATTATTGGTAATTATTCCTTTTTTAAATCTTTTATTAATTATTATTGAAAATCAACAACAAAGAAAATACATTAAAATAATCAAGTCAACATATCAATATGTACAATAAAACTATCAACCAAGTTAAACAATATATCAATAATAATAAGAAAAAACAAAATGTTAAAGCTATTTTTTTTGGAAAAAAAGAAAGAAGGAAAAAGAACCCCTACTAACTAAAACAAAAAAAAACTAACAAAAAAAAAACAAAAAAAAAACATTTGGAGCACAAACCCGGAGCTATATGCCATACAAGCTTCCATAAAAGAAAGACATCAATTCGCCAACCAAATCCATTTACCCAAGAATTATTCTTAACAGCAGATTAAGATTCATTGCATTCAAGTAAAATCTAAATAGGATACACCATGCTTTTATTTAAAGCATCATCAAAACAAAAAACAAAGTACTGAATAGGATCTATAGCCATTCCTACATTCCTATTAAAGCTTCTCTTCCCACAGCCCTCCAGCTAGAAAAGGAAGATGTGGCCAAATACTGGTCTCCACATAAATTTGTGCATCAAATCAATGTACTTCGTGCTTATGCCCATTCATCTCCATGGCTTAAATCACAAAGCTGGCCAAAAGGACATTTGAAATAGCATTAGGGTGGTAAATACTCGGTATCAGGGTGTGAAGTTACTCTAAAGTGAGAGTGGTGCCATTCCCTGTGCGATCACTCAGTTGAACACGGTTCTGACAATTCATTAAGCACTCATTTTGGCAGAGCTTCAGTCTTTCAACTTCAAAGTAAATTTATTATCAATTATTTATATGTCACCATACACTACCCTGATTTTCATTTGCTTGTGGACATTCACAGTAGAAGAAAGAAATGCAATAGAATCAATGACAAACTGCATGCGAACAAAGACTGACACACTACCAATGTGCAAAAGAAAATAAACTAGCAAATACAACATAAAGTTAATAATAATTAAACCAACAAATGAATAAATAATAATGAGAACAAGTTGTAGAGCCCTTGAAAGCGAGTCTAATGGTTGTATAATCAGTTCAGTGTTGAGGTGAGTAAAGTTATCCATGCTGGTTCAGGAGTCTGATGCTTGAAGGGTAACAACAGTTTCTGAGCCTGCTGGAGTGAGAGCTAAGGCTCCAGTACCTCCTGCCCGATGGCAGCAGCCACTCCCCATGGCAACCAGACAGTATCACATACTGTAAGGAGAGGTAAAGGCCCCAAATGTTGTCATTCCCATCAGAAAGATAACACGGGACAACAAAGCTTTTGTTTCCTGAATAGTTTTGGGTGTATCTTATGAAATTTTGGCTGCTAATCATGAAAATTGCCATAAAAATTTCCTATCACACACCACTTTTTTGAAATCACCTATATTTGTTATTTCAATTCATAATTCAAGTCAGAATAACTGATTCCAAGTTGAAGGAAGGCATTTTTGTTAGTCCAGAAATCAAACAGGTCATCAATGACAGGCAATTCGAAGAACTTCTAGTGGGACTAGAGAAAATTGCATGGAAGGCATTCAAGAATGTTGTTGAAAGTTTTCTTGGCACCAGACTATATGCAGCTGGTTGACAACATGTTTCAAGCATACAAAACCATGAAGTACAACATGTCACTAAAGATTCATTTTCTGCATTCCCGTTTAGAATTCTTCCCTGCAAATCTTGGCGCTGTCAGTGACGAGGATGGTGAAAGGTTTCACCAGGACATGGCAGAAAAAAATGGTATCAGGGCAACTGGAATCCATCAATGTTGTCTGATTATTTTTGGACACATAAGCGAGAAGCCTCAGACACTGAGTACGAATGAAAGTCATCAACAAAACATTCTTAGCTTAGTTGAACTATTGCAAAGTGTCAGCACCATTATGCAATTAAATGCATTAAGTCAACAAAAGTTAATTTCTTGTTTCTCCAAATTCCTATATGATACACTAGTCTGAAATTATATTGGTGTTCAGCTTCAAGTGATCTATCAAAACAAAAAAATATTCTGAGGAAGTAACAGTTTTGAAAAAATTTATTGTCCTGTGTAAACACCCAGGTGGGTCTGAATGCCAGGGGATCTCTGAGGCTGTGCTGAGTAGAGTCTGGTGACAAGTATCTATAGTTGTCAGGTATGACAATTTATAATCAAATGGACAGGTCTGAACCATTGATAGAATAATTTGGTTCACTTTGGGCATCATGATTTTGCAGACTCCTTGCCGGAAGCATTTTCTCTATCAAGAAGTCCCTCGTATCCCAGGCAAACAATGCTTCATTCCCTCTACTCTGCTGGTAAAAGAACCTAGGCGACTGAGTTCATTTATCCTTCTGGCTGCCACCTTCTGCTTCCTGCACCTGCCACTCTTCAGGCTCTGCCTAAAGCATTAGATCTCTTTGTCAACACACACAAAAAATGCTGGTGAACGCAGCAGGCCAGGCAGCATCTATAGGAAGAGGAACAGTCGACGTTTCGGGCCGGGACCCTTCGTCAGGACTAACTGAAAAAAGAGATCTCTTTGTCATTCTTTCTCTTCCTTCAGAAGGCAGGTTATGGAGTATGCAGCGTCCCACTGAAAAGGTCTCTGTGCCTGTGTATGGTGCAGTTCACCCTCAACTACTGCAGGTACTGGAACCATTGTTTTTGAGCACCAGTGCTGCTTTCTGCAATAGGACCATAAGATATAGGATCAGAATTAGACCATCTGGCCCATCCAGTCTTCCCTTCCATTGATCATGGCTGATCCAATTTTCCTCTCAGCCCCAATCTTTAGCCTTCTTGCCTTGTCCCTTCATGCCCTGACCAATCAAGAATCTATCAACCACTGCCTTAAGTATTCATAAAGGCTTGGCCTCCACATCTGCCTGTGGCAAAGATTTCCACAGATTCACCACTCTCTTCATCTCCATTCTAAAATGACGCCCCTCTATTCTGAGGCTGTGTCCTCTGTCTTAGACACGCCCAACATAGGAAACATCCTCTCCACATCCACAGTATCGAGGCCTTTCACCATTCTATAGGTTTCAATGAGGTCACCAATCATTCTTCTGAATTCCAGTGAACACTGGCCCAGAGCCATCAAACACTTTTCATATGACAAGCCATTCAATCCTGGAATCATTTTTGTGAACTTCTTTTGAACCCTCTCCAGTTTCAGCTCATCATTTCTAAGGGGCCCAAAACTGCTCATAATACTCCAAATGAGGCCTCACCAGTGCTTTATAAAGTCTCAACATTATGTCTTGCTTTCATATTCTAGTCCTCTTGAAATGAATGCTAACATTGCATTTGCCTTCCTCACCACATACTCAACCTGAAAATGAGCCCTTACAGAATCCACCACAAGGATTCCTAAGTCCCTTTGCACCTCAGTTTTTTGTATTTTCTCTCCACTTAAAAAAAGTCAACCTCTTCATTTCTTCTACCAAAGTGCATGACGATACACCGCCAAAGTATTCAATCTGCATTTTCTTTGCCCATTCTCCTAATCTAAGTCATTCTGTAGCCTCTCTACTTCATCAAAATTATCTGCCCCTCCATCAACCTTCATATCATTTGCAAACTCTGCAAGAAAGCCATCCATCCCATCATCCAAATCATTGACATATAATGTAAAAAGCATTGGTCCCAACACAGACCGCTGTGGAACACCACTAGTCACCAGCAGCCAACCAGATAAGGCTCCCTTTATTCCCACTCTTTGCCTCCTGCCAATCAGCCACTGCTTTATCCATGTTAGAATCTTTCCTGTAATACCATGGTCATAGCTTGTTAAGCAGCCTCATGTGTGGCACCTTGTCAAAGGCCTTCTGAAAATCCAAATACACAACATCAATCAATTCTCCTTTGTCTATCTTGCTTGTTATTTCTTCAAAGAATTCCAACAGCTTTGTCAGGCAAGCTGAGGAAACCATGATGACTATGGTCTATTTTGTCTTGTGCCTCCAAGTACCCTGAGACCACAATCTTAATAATTAACTACAACAATTTCACAACCACTGAGGTCAAACTAACCAGCTTACAGTTTTCTTTCTTCTGCTTCTCTCCGTTCTTGAAGAGTAGAGTGGCATTTGCAATTTTCCAGTCTTCCAGAATCCTTCCAGAATCTAGTGATCCTTGAAAGATCATTACTAATGCCTCCACAATTTCTTCAGCCACCTCTTTCAGAACCCTGGGGTGTACCCATCTAATCCAGGTGATTTATCTACCTTCAGACCTTTTATTTTCCCAAGAGCCTTCTCTCTAGTTATGGTAACTTCACACACTTCATGACCCCTGACACCTGGAACTTCCACCATAGTGCTAGTGTCTTCCACCGTGAAGACTGGTGCAAAATACTTATCCAGTACATCCACCATTTCATTGTCCCATTACTACCCCTCATGCATCATTTTTCAGTGGTCTGATATCCACTCTCATCTCTCTTTTACACTTTATGTATCTGGAGAAACTTTTGGTATCCTCTTTAATATTATTGGCTATTTTACTTTCGTATTCCATCTTTACCTTCTTAATGACTTTTTTAGTTGCCTTCTGTTGGTTTTTGAAAGCTTCCCAATCCTCTAACTTCCTACTAATTTTTGCTCTATGCCCTCTCTTTGGCTTTTATTTTGGCTTTGACTTCTCTTGTTAGCCATGGTTGTGTCATCTTGCCTTTAGAATACTTCTTCTTCTTTGGGATGTATACACCCTGTGTCTTTCAAATTGCTTCCAGTAATTCTAGCCATTGTTGCTCTGCCATCATCCCTGCCAGTGTTCTTTTCCAATTAATTGCGGCCAACTCCTCTCTCATGCCTCTGTAATTCCCTTTACTTCACTATAAAATTGATACATCAGGCTTTAGCTTTTCCTTCTGAAATTTCTGGGTGAATTTGATCATATTATGATCACTTGCCCCTAAGGGCTCTTTTACATTTTTTAATTCATTTAGGGATGTGGGTGTTGCCAGCTAAGCCGGCATTTATTGCCCACCCCTAGTTGCCCTTGAGAAGGTAATGATGAGCTGCCTTCTTGAACTGCTACAGTCTCTGAGGTGTAAATACACCCACAGTGCTGTTAGGATTAAGCGCTCTAATCAATTCTGGTTAATTGCACAACACCCATCAGCTAATACCCTAGTGGACTCAACCATGAACTGCTCTAAAAAGCCATCTCGTAGGCATTCTAGAAATTTCTCCCTCTTGGAATCCAGCACCAACCAGATTTTTCCAATCTACCTGCAATGTTTCTGGTTCTTGTGTGGTTGTTGTAGCAGCAGCCATCTTCTCAAGTTTGAGAAGGAGTTTAAGCATAGTCATTTTCTTGGAAGACACCAGCTGTTCAAAATGTTGGTGTGAATTCCCAAGAAGGAGCCTTGATGTGTTTCTTTTCTGGAAACATATTACCCATGGGGATATTCTTCTGATGATCCACTAGCTCCCGAAAACCTTTTCTCAATAATAAGAGGTAGAAACATTGAAGCTGCAAATATTTTGCTCATCCTAGAGGTGAAGGTACATGAAATTCCAAGGAAGTCAAGTTAACAGGACTAGCAAAACAAAATCACCTTCAATGTGTTAATGAAGGGTCTTCGACATGAAAGATAGAAACCTGCCTCACTGTTTGAGCTTTCCCAGCATTTCCTGTGATTATTTCAGATCTCAAGCATCTTCAGGTTTTGCTTTTCAATAGCTTGAAGTCTTTCTGCTTAAAGATTAGCCACTAAATTGTATTCAATGCAACCATCAAGTAGCTTCAAAAGTACATCATGTGGAAGCACCTGATAGTGATAAACCAAAGAAAGTACTTCCAGAAGTATTACTGTTGGCATTTAAATTTTCAAATGCATTTGAATTGTCCATAACAACACCATATGTCAGGGACATCTGTTAGATTCTGGCAACCTGCATTGCCATGGCAGTGATTTCCATACGAGTCCCTGAGTGCTTCTGATGGCAGGAACAGAGCAATCAGATGCTCATCCCACAATATCATTGCTCTTCCACTGTACAACTGATCTCAAATTCCAAGATCTAAGATGAAAAAGCTGGGCAGTGTCCACTCCTTATATTAGAAACTGCCCCCCAAATAAGAGATGCCTATAAGTGGAGATCAGACAAGTGAAAGAATGGCTCTGGTTATGAACTCTGCCAATTTAAGACTGCATAACAGCCACAGGCAAGGATCACACATGATTAATGGAGTGATAACCAGCCAAGAGATCATGGCCCAGAGAGAAAACATCAGAAGGAGGCTAAAAAGTAAATTAATGCTAAAATATTTAAAAAGTGATGATGTGGTGTGAGGTTAGCAAATTTGCAATGACTAGTAATGTTCCTTTTGGAATTTTAGAACTAAAAAAATCTACTGGGAAAGAGAGAAAGAAGGAACACAAAATTCAAGTCTTAAGTAACATTATTACTTATAACACTGATGAAGGATCACAAAATATCAACTGTTTATTCCTCTCCATAGATGCTGCCTGACCTGCTGTGTTCCTCCAGCATTTTATTCCGGATTTCCAGTATCTGAAGAATCTCTTGAGTTTATTGTTATTGTTACTTATAAACTTTTGACATCTTATAATAACACTATTTTTTCATACTTTTTACCATTTTTACACTGGAGTGAGCTAAAGGAAATATGCACAAGGACCATTAACAAAAAAAACAGGATAGCTTATAAATAATAATTTCTATAGCAACACTCCTGCAGTGATTCTATAGTTGCAGACTGATTATAAATACCACAGAAATGCTTGTAAAGGTCACCATTACCAGCTGGTTGTGTGCTGTCAGTAGTTGGTACAAAATCTTCATCATACGAATCATCATTCGACTCATCACCATCGACAGATGACCATGCTTTCAGTTTAGCCTCTGCAATTTCAAACTGTTCCGCCACACCTGAAATACAACTAATATCATGTAAAACTACTGTGTAAACAGATTAGTGAAACAAAACCAAAAAAAAAGTTACCCAGTCAAAAGTTTCAACAGTCTGGAAGAAGATGCATTACAATTACTCTCTGAACTGCAACTCATTCCTCAATGGGAGAAGAGCAACAACAATTTGCATTTACAAAGAATAAAATTGTAAAATGCTGGAACCAGTGGGTTAAACAGCATCTGTGGAGAGGAACACAGTGTTTCAGGCTAAAGACGCTTCAACAAATTTGGGAAAGACAATACAAGTTAATTTTAAGTTACAGAGAATGTGAAGTCAGAGGTCCATAAGACCATAAAACCATAAGACAAAGGAGCAGAAGTCGGCCATTCAGCCCATCGAGTCTGCTCCGGCATTTTATCATAACCTGATCCATTCTCCCATTTAGTCCTACTCCCCCACCTTCTCACCATAACCTTTGATGCCCTGGCTATTCAGATACCTATCAATCTCTGCCTTAAATACACGCAATGAGTTGGCCTCCACTGTCACCCGTGGCAACAAATTCCATAGATTCATCACCCTCTGGCTAAAAAAATTTCTTCGCATCTCTGTTCTGAATGGGCGCCCTTCAATCCTTAGTCATGCCCTCTCATAGTAGACTCCCCCATCATGGGAAACAACTTTGCCACATCCACTCTGTCCATACATTTCAACATTTGAAATGTTTCTATGAGGTCCCCCCTCATTCTTCTAAACTGCAAGGAATACAGTCCAAGAGCGGACAAACGTTCCTCATATGTTAACCCTCTCATTCCCGGAATCATTCTAGTGAATCTTCTCTGTACCCTCTCCAACGTCAGCACATCCTTTCTTAAATAAGGAGACCAAAACTGCCTACAGTATTCCAAGTGAGGTCTTACCAGTGCCTTATAGAGCCTCAACATCACATCCCTGCTCCTATACTCTATTCCTCTAGAAATGAATGCCAACATTGCATTCGCCTTCTTCACTACCGACTCAACCTGGAGGTTAACCTTAAGGGTATCCTGCACGAGGACTCCCAAGTCCCGTTGCATCTCAGGACTTTGAATTCTCTCCCCATTTAAATAATAGTCTGCCCGTTTATTTCTTCTGCCAAAGTGCAGAACCATAAACTTTCCAACATTGTATTTCATTTGCCGCTTCTTTGCCCATTCTTCCAATCTATCCAAGTCTCCCTGCAGACTCTCTGTTTCCTCAGCACTACCGGCCCCTCCACCTATCTTCGTATCGTCAGCAAAATTAGCCACAAAGCCATCTATTCCATAATCCAAATCGTTGATGTACAACGTAAAAAGAAGTAGCCCCAACACGGACCCCTGTGGAACACCACTGGTAACCGGCAGCCAACCAGAATAGGATCCCTTTATTCCCACTCTCTGTTTACTGCCAATCAGCCAACACCCTATCCACGTATGTAACTTCCCTATAATTCCATGGCCTCTTATCTTGTTAAGTAGCCTCATGTGTGGCACCTTGTAAAAGGCCTTCTGAAAATCCAAATATACAACATCCACTGCATCTCCCTTGTCTAGCTTACTTGCAATTTCCTCAAAAAATTGTAATAGGTTTGTCAGGCAGGATTTTCCTTTAAGGAAACCATGCTGAGTTCTGCCTAATTTGTCATATGCCTCCAGGTACTCCGTAACCTCATCCTTGACCTCATCAACAACTTCCCAACCACCAATGTCAAGTTAACAGGTCTATAATTTCCTTTTTGCTTCCTTGCCCCCTTATTAAATAACGGAGTGACATTTGCAATCTTCCAGTCCTCCGGAACCATCTATCGACTTTTGAAAGATCATTGCTAATGCCTCCACAATCTCCACAGCTACTTCCTTCAGAACATGAGGGTGCATTCCATCTGGTCCGGGAGATTTATCTACCTTTAGACTATTCAGCTTCCTGAGTACTTTCTCTGTCGTAATTGTGACTGCGCACATTTCTCTTCCCTGCCACCTTTGAGTGTCCGGTATACTGCTGATGTCTTCCTCAGTGAAGATTGATGCAAAATACTCATTCAGTTCCTCTGCCATCTCCTTATCTCCCATTACAATTTCTCCAGCATCATTTTCTATCGGTCCTATATCTACTCTCACCTGTCTGTTACTCTTTATATACTTGAAAAAGCCTTTAATATCCTCTTTGATATTATTTGCTAGCTTCCTTTCATAGTTCATCTTTTCCCTCTTAATGACCTTCTTAATTTCCTTTTGTAAGCTTTTAAAAACTTCCCAATCTTCTGTCTTCCCACTAATTTTTGCTTCCTTGTATGCCCTCTCCTTTGCTTTAACTTTGGCTTTGACTTCTCTTGTCAGCCACTGTTGCATCCTTTTTCCATTCAAAAATTTCTTCTTTTTTGGAATATATCTGTCTTGCACTTTCCTCACTTCTCGCATAAACTCCAGCCACTGCTGCTCTGCCGTCCTTCCCACCAGTGTCCCCTTCCAGTCAACCAGTTCCTCTCTCATGCCACTGTAATTTCCTTTACTCCACTGAAATACCGACACATCGGATTTCAGCTTCTCTTTTTCAAATTCACAGTGAACTCAATCATGTTATGATCACTGCCTCCTAAGGGTTCCTTCACCTCAGTCTCTCTAATCACCTCCGGTTCATTACACAATACCCAATCCAGTACAGCCGATCCCCTAGTGGGCTCAACAACAAGCTGTTCTAAAAAGCCATCTCACAGACATTCTACAAATTCTCTCTCTTGAGATCCAGTGCCGACCTGATTTTCCCAATCCACTCGCATGTTAAAATCCCCCAATATTATCATAACACTTCCCTTCTGACAAGCCTTTTCTATTTCCTGTTGTCCACATCACTGCAGCTGTTTGGAGGCCTGTATATAACTGCCATCAGGGTCCTTTTACCCCTGCGATTTCTTAGCTCAACCCATAAAGATTCTGCACCTTCCGATCCTATGTCACCTCTTTCTAATGATTTGATATCATTTCTTACCAATAAAGCCACGTCACCCCCTCTGCCTACCTTCCTATCCTTCCGATACACCGTGTATCCTTGGACGTTCAGCTCCCAGAGATATGCATCCTTTAGCCAGGTCTCAGCAATGGCCACAATATCATACCTGCCGATCTGTAGCTATGCGACAAGATCATCCACCTTATTCCTTATGCTGCGTGCATTTAATTAAATCACCTTAAGACCAGTATTTAGTACTTTTTGCTTTGACTGCACTGCAACTCATCCCAGTGGCTGCAAATTTGCCCCATCACCTGCCTGTCCTTCCTGACATCTTTACTGCTCACTATCTTAGATTTATTTCTGTTTTCCCCTTCCTTGCTCTATCATTCCGGTTCCCATCCCCCTGCCAAATTAGTTTAAACCCTCCCTAATAGCTCTATTAAACCTTCCCGCCAGGATATTGGTCCCCTTCAGGTTCAGGTGTAACCTGTCCTTTTTGAACAGGTCATACTTTCCCCAGAAGAGATCCCAATGATCCAAGAATCTGAAGCCCTGCCCCCTGCACCAGTCTCTCAGCCGCGCATTCATCTGCCTGATCCTACTATTCTTGCCCTCACACAGGTAGCAATCCCGAGATTACTATTCTGGAGGTCCTGCTTCTCAGCTTCCTTCCTAACTCCTGGAAATCTCTCTTCAGGACCTGCTCCCTTCTCCTGTCTATGTCACTGGTACCAACATGTACCAAGACAACTGGCTGCTCACCCTCTCCCTTCAGAATATTCTGGACCCAATCCGAGACATCCCGTACCCTGGCACCTGGGAGGTAATACGCCATGCGGGTATCTCTATCAGGCTCACAGAATCTCCTGTCTGTTCCCCTATGGAATCCCCTGTGACTACCGCATTCCTCTTCTCCCTCCTTCCGTCCCACACAACAGCGCCAGGCTCAGTGACAGAGACCCGATCACCGTGGGCGTCCCCTGTCAGGTCAACCCCCTCAACAGCATCCAGAACAAGATACTTGTGCTGAGGGGGACAGCCACAGGGGTGCTCTCCACTATCTGGGCATTTTCCTTCCCTCTCCTGACAGTCACCCAGTTTTCTGACCCCTGTAGCCTAGGGATGACTACCTCCCTTTAGCTCCTGGTTGATGAAGTGCAGTAGGGTACAGTGGGTCAGGCTGTGTTAATGGAGAGAGCAAAACTGAGCCAATATCATAAATTGATGAAATGCAGTGGAAATAGCCAGTTTTGACACAGGTAGAAAAGGAGAATTAACTCAAAGTGTAAAATTCAAAGTTGCAGCCAACTTGGTATAGTTCAGTATTTCCCAACCTTTCTGAGCTCCTTCATACTTGCTAATGTCCCCCCTAAAGCACCTTCAAACTTGCCGATGCCTCTCTTAGGAACAATACACCTTCGTACTTTGTGGCGCCCCCATAGTGTAAAAATATGTCTACCATATGCTAACATGGGAAAAATTATTCTGCTTTAAAATTTTTGTTTGTCTTTAGACCTAGCTTACACAGTACCTGTGCACTGGACAGCAGCTTCAATATCAATATGATCCTTGAGCTTGATGGTTTTTAGCAAGAGTTGAAAAATCTGGTTCAAGTTGTGACAATAAAAGCCTTAAGTCCCCAGTGTAACAATGTCCATGCGGTTTCTGTTTCTTGTGAGTATGTGGTTCACTGCACTGAAGCCTCATTTCAACAAGGTAGGAGGATGGAAATGCAAAGAAGAGCAGTCTGGCTCTTCCCCAAAGACCAGAAACTTCATATGACAGTGTAGCCACATATTACAAAAGCCAACATTTTTGCAAAGTGTTTTTGCTTCTTCATCATTCTGAATTTTGATAATTTCTTCTTGCAATCTCTCTTTTTGTTCTTCCACCTTGCAGAGAAATGGGTTAATTACCCAATCCAGAATTTCCAGATCATTCAAATCCTTGAATTGCTTCTGAAAATCCTTCTTTAGTGACTGCAGGCATAAGCAGTACTCTTGTAAATCACCATCTGTGAAAGAGAGTGCAATACTTTCCATGCAGGGAAATTGTGAGATCATTCTTCTCCCAGTGTTTTGCTTATATATTTCCAAATTTCCAATGAAAGTGGACACTGCACTTTTTGCCTGGATTAAATTGATATTGTCACCCTGCAGTTTCATATTTAGAATGTTCAGTTTTTCATACAGATTGGCCAGGTGTGCCACATCTCCACTTAGAAGTTCAATCTTGTTTCCCAAGCTCTTGTCGACTTTGAACAAAATTTCAACCACAGTGTCAAAAAGATCAAAGAAACACTTTAAGCAACAGCCTTTTGACAGCCAAAGCATTTCAGTATGAAGAAGCAAATGTTCAAACTCTTCATCATTATCTTGGCATAACTGGTGAAATATGCTGCTAATTAATGGATGAGTTTTAATTTTGTTGATAACAAACATTACATGAGTCTTGCTTGAAAAAAGTCACTGGCTGAGATTTTTGGCTGCGAGATGTTGATGATGAATTACATAATGGATTGAAAACAGTAAACACAAAATAATCTGCAGATGCTGGGGTCAAAGCAACACTCATAACACGCTGGAGGAACTCAGCAGGTCGAGCAGCATCCCTGGAATTCCAGCCCGAAACGTCGACCAATCTTTTCCACTGATGCTGCCCGACCTGCTGGATTGAAAACAGTCTTGGTTTTTCTTTGTTCATAAATGCCATTAAACCAGCATGGCAACCTGTCATATATAATGCTCCATCTTGTTGCACAAGAAATCATGTTCTTAATCGGAATACTTGTATCCTCGATATACATTTCAAGTTTGCTGTAGGTTGATTCTCCATTGATAGTTGTTTTTTAACTTTTTACAGAAGAGAATCTCTTCTTAAATTTTTCCATTTTTAAAAAACTGTACATATACCATCAGCAAAGCCTCGTTGTCTCACACAGTTGACGCATCAAATTGTATCCCAAATTCTGCTTTTTGTAGCTCTCTGCATACTTGATACTCAATGTCTTCACTCATTTCATCAATACGACTAGCTACAAAGGAAATGATTTTAAAATACTGGTATCCATTTTGAGAACAGTGGTGAGCACTTGTGATACAGCAGGCATTATTGACCTTTCACCAACTGTATGAGATTTTCCACACTTTGCTATCACCATTTGGTTTTGGCTAGCACTGTATCATTGGGTGACCTGTTTTCTGTAGATCTGTAGAGAAAGTTGAGAGGGTGTACTTGACTTACCAATTGTTAAATTGCATGAACTCGTTCTGTGCTGCAAATCAAGGGGAACTGTTGGGCACCCTGGTTGCTAATATATACATTCCCAATAATGTCTGGTTGGTAAGGCTGAATGAGACTGCCTAGTTTCAGACGTTATGATGATGAGTGCTCACTGCCTGCAGAGCCGTGATTCTTCCGGTGTTCCAGTGCCTCATCCTTTTTTTTGGAAGTGCCTGCTCTACTAACGGTCAGTCAGGTCTCGTGCCTCAAGTTAGAGTGCCACTTACCACCCCCCCAAGAATCTTAAATGACCCCTGACGCACACTTAGGACGTCTAAACGCCCCCTGGGGGGGCAGTACCATCCCTGTTGGGAATCACTGGTCTAGCTCTTCATGCCCCCATCCTATCTGTAGCCTTCCTATTATCGTGCAATGAACCATGGAGATAGATCAGAAAAGAAATGGGATTGAAAATTGAAATTGCAAACAAAAGAGAGCTTGAGTGTCTGTGGATGAACTCAGGTGGTCTCCAAAGCGATTATCCACTCTGCATTTGAATTTACAAATTTAGAGAACACATTGTGAACAACAAGTGCAGTATGTTTGCAAGAAGAGCAAATGAATTGCTGCATCACTTTGAAGGACTGCTTAGGTCGATGGATGATGAGACAGAAGAACATGGCACCTCCTGTGATTCCGTAGGAGAGTGCTGTGAGGGGAATGAATGGTGGAGACAGAAAGTAGACAAGGACAATTACCCAGTTGACAGAGTATGTTATCTTTTCTGAGAAGTTTTCATGTAAATTATTTTTCCAAAAAAAGGTACACAAATACTTTCATACATGACAGAATTTCTAGATTAAACTTTAGTTTATAACTTAAACTTCCATCTGAGAATTCCATGTCTAAGATTTTATTTTATTCACTTGTCTGAGCGTTGTCTGAACTTATCTGATTCATGTTCAGAAGTTTGATACTTAGGTGTAAAGTATCAAAGCAACACTTCGATAGTATCACTCATCTTTCACTGTTTAAAGGCCACAATAAGTGACGTTTATAATCTCTGCTTTCGATCCTCAATATGTAAAGCACCAAAGCTCAGAATTATTGCACATTTTCATATGTTAATATAGAATGCAGATACTGATTTTCAGATTTAAATGTATTTAAATTTTAGACGTAATGAAAAACTATTCCAGTTCAATACTGAAGGAGGAAAGTCTAAGATAACTGAGACAGTTTCAACAAAAGCAAAAAGAGCCAAGTGGAGACCTAGCATGCTTCACTCTTGCCTACCAAACTGTTGCTTTTGTGCCCACTAATACCCTTACACTGCTCCTCCACCGCATGTCATTCCCTATAGGACCTTCCTCCCTTACCTCTGAAGAATACATAATTGGTTGAACATTCCACCACAAGAACTGATGAGGCCACATCAAAAAATAGTGGAACTCAATCTCTTAGTACAAAGCCAGACATTACTTATGGTTTATCCAGGAGAACTAAGATATTGCCTGACTTCTTCATTACCATGTTCCTAGTCTCCTCTGCTCCTCATAGTCCACCCGCCAGCAAGCTAAAGAAGTCATGAACTTCCTTTATCTGATGATCAAGGCCATCCTCTCAACAGGCTCTTGTGTTTGATCCACCTGTCATTTGCCACTAAACCGCCCCAGTAGGCTCACAGTTCTTGAGTCTGTTGTCTCCAGCTGCTCTCCTATCTACCTACCCGCTCTCCCCAGCTTATATTGTATACGAGATCCACCTCCCTCTAATATGACCATGTTTCTACTAAACTTTTGCTGCGACCCCTGCAAGATGTTGTGTTGTTATGTGTGTACGTGGTATACGTAATAAAGAAATTCAGTTCCCAGTGTGCAATGCAGGCAGTGACACTGGTGAAAGGGACACACACACACACTCTCTCTCTCTCTCTCGCTCTCTCTCTCGGCAGGCTGAAGGTCATGAGTAAAATGTGGTCAAACTGAAGCCATTCTGTAAATCTGTAAATAAAATAGTTCTAGCTGTTTTACCCGTGCAAGTTTGTCTTGTAAAAGAGTGAACATAACATGGTGACAGAAGTCAGCGTGAAGTCTATATACAAAGTGTAACTGAATATTGTGAGCAACTGAGAAAGAGTCTTTTCAGAAACTCCTGGATAGGTACATGGAGCTTAGCAAAATAGAGGGCTACAGGTAACCCTAGGTAATTTCTAAAGTAGGTACATGTTCGGCACAGCATTGTGGGCCGAAGGGCCTGTATTGTGCTGTAGGTTTTCTATGTTTCTAGTGAAGCTGCTACCCAGAGAGCACATTGTGTCTTGAAGCTGCTGAAGTTTACCGGATTCACCAAGAGAATACCAGGTGAGAGAAGCCCAAAAAATTCTGTAGTGGACAACCCAAGTCTTCCCGAAGCTATGCAGTTTACCAGCAATCTAGCTGATGATCTGGAAACGCTTCAAACATCAATTCAATATATATTCAAAGCGTACTAGAGCTTTGATCAACGGCCATTCGGCTGGGTTTGGGATTGATTAGTGACAGCAAATGAAAGGAAGGCGGGGCAAGTGCAGTGGCCATTGTTGCAGCATCCATCATCTGAGTGGGCAGAGTCAGAGTGGTGATCTTGAGGCTTCAGCTCTTCGCGGCTTCATCGAAGAGAGGTTTCAGTCAGAGAAAGCAAAGGAAAGAAAAGTTTTAAGTTTTTTTGTTCACTTTATATCTGCCCAGCTAGGGACAGTAAGGATGCCAGGCAGGATAGTGAAGTGCTCCTCTTGTGGGACGTGGGAAGGCAGGGAGACCTGTAGTGTTTCTGATGACTACAACTGCGAGAAGCACACCTAGCAGCAGCTTCTAACAATCCACGTTAAGGAGCAGGAGCTGGAACTAGATGAACTTGGAAGGCCACAACTTGGAAGATTATACAGTTTAATACGTGGCTAAGGAGTAGGTGTAGGGAGGGCATTAGATATTTGGATCATTGGACTGTCTTCCAGGGAAGTTTGGACCTGTACAGAAGGGATGGTTTGCACCTGAACTGGAGGCATCTAATATCCTAGCAGGAAAGTTTGTTAATGCTGCACAGTGGAGTTTAAACTAGAGAACCAGAGTGCCAGAACAGTTAGTGGAGAGCTTGATATTGGTAAGACCTCAGACAAAGTTACGAATCAAAAGGTTAAGCATGGTGTGACTCGTGTCCTGGGGTGTGTATATTTAAATGCAAGCAATATCATAGGAAGAGCAGATAATAGTGCTGAAGATGAGGTAGCTGATTTACAAACAGAGGCAATGTGTAGTGAGAAGACAATGTTGGTTGGTCAAAATTGTAGGCAACAGGATGAGTTGCAATGTAAAAGGTGGACAAAATCGAAAAGGGTGAACACAGGACTGTAAGTGTTGTATTTGAAGGCACTGAGTATATGAAATAAGGTAGATGAACTTGAAGCACAGCTGCAGATTGGTAGGTATGATGTTGTGGGCATCACTGAATCATGGCTGAAAGAAGACTATAGCTAGGACCTTAATGTCCAAGGATACACATTGTATCGAAAGGATGGGTAGGAAGGCAGAGGGGGCAGTGTTGCTCTGTTGGTAAAAAATGAAATCAAATCATTAGAAAGAGGTGAGATAGGGTCAGAAAGTGTTGAATCATTGTGGATAGAGCTAAGGAACTGCAAAGGTAAAGAGACCCTGACTGAAGTTGTATACAAACCCCCCAGACAGTAGTAATGGTGTGGCCTACAAATTACAATGGGAGATAGAAAATACATGCCAAAATGGCAATGTTGTAATAGTCATGGGGTACTTCAATATGCAGGTAGATTGGGAAAATCAGGTTGGTTCTGGATGGTACGGGGTATTTCTAGAGTGCCTACGAAATAGTTTTTTAGAGCAACTCATGATTGAGCTCACTACAGGATCGGCTGTTCCAGATTAGGTACTGTGCAATGAACCAGAATTGATTAGAGAGCTTCAGGTAAAAGAACTTTAGGGGCAAGTGACCACAATATGATCAAATTCACCAGGAAATTTGAGAAGGAGAAACTAGAGTTAGATGTACCAGTTTTACAGTAGAGAAGAAGGAATTACAAAGGCATGAGAGGAGGGTTGGTCAGAATTGATTGGAAAAAAGCACTGGAATTTCTGGAAGCAATTCAGAAGGCAAAGGATATATAAATCCCGAAGAAGAAGAAGTATTCTAAAGCAAAGATGACACAACCGTGGCTAACAAGAGATGTCATGGCCAACATAAAAGTCAAAGAGAAGGCATATAATAAGCAAAACTTAGTGGGAAGTGGGATTGGGAAGCTTTCAAATACCAACTAAAAAATTCATTAAGAAAGTAAAAATGGAATACAAAATTAAGATAATCAGTAATATTCAAGAGGATACCAAAAGTTTATTCAGATACATGAAGTGTAAAAGAGAGGCCAGAGTGGATATCGAACTGCTGGAAAATGATGCTGGAGAGGTAGTAATTAGGGGCAATGAAATTGCAGACGAACTGAATAAATATTTTGCATTAGCCTTCACTGTGGAAGACACTACCAGTATGCTGGAAGTTCTAGGTGTGTGAAGTGTGTGAAGTTACCCTAACTAAAGAGAAGCCTCTTGGGAAACTGAAAGGTCTGAAGGTAAATAAGTCATCTGGACCAGATGGTGTATGCTCCAGAGTTCTGAAAGGGGTGGCTGAAAAGATTGTGGAGGCATTATTAATGATCTTTCAAGAATCAGTAGATTTTGGAATGGTTCTGGAAGTCTGGAAAATTGCAAATGTCACTCCACTCTTCAAGAAGGGACAGAGGCAACTAAAGTAAGAAGGAAACTTAGTCTGACCTCAGCGGTCGGGAAGATGGTGGAGTCGATTATTAAGGATGATGTCTCAGGGTTCTAGGAGACACATAATAAAATAGACCATAGTCAGCATGGTTTCCTCAAGGGAAAATCTTGCTTGACAAATCCGTTGGAATTCTTTGAAACAAGTAACAAGTAGGATAGACAAAGAAGAATCAGCTGATGTTGTGAACTTGGGATTTTCAGAAAGCCTTGGACAAGGTGCCGCACTTAAGGTTGCTTAACAAGCTACAAGCCCATGGTATTACAGGAAAGATTATAGCATGGATAAAGCAATGGCTAATTGGCAGGAGGCAAAGAGTGGAAATAAAGGGAGTCTTTCCTGGCTGGGTGCCGGTGACTAGTGGTGTTCCACAGGGGACTGTATTGGGACCAATGCTTTTTACGTTATATGTCAATGATTTGGATGATGGAATTGATGGCTTTGTTGCGAAGTTTGCAGACGATATGAAGACTGGTGAAGAATTGATGAAGTAGAGAGGCTACAAAAGGACTTAGATAGATTCAGAGAACGGGAGAAGAAATGGCAGGTGGAATACGGTGCTGGGAAGTGTATGGTCATGCACTTTGGTAGAAGAAATGAAAGGGTTGACTATTTTCTAAATAAATAGAGAGAAAGTACAAAAAACTGAGGTGGAAAGAGATTTGGGAGCCTTTGTGCAGGATTTCCTAAAGATTAATTTGCAGGTTGAGTCTGTGGTGAGGAAGGCAAATGTGATATTAGCATTCATTTCAAGAGGACTAGAATATAAAAGCAAGAATGTAACGTTGAAACTATAAAGCACCAGTGAGGCCTCACTTGGAGAATTGTGAGCAGGTTTGAGCCCCTTAACTTAGAAAGGATGTGCTGAAACAGAAGAGGATTCAAAGGAGGTTCACTAAAACGATTCCAGGATTGAATGGCTTGTCATATGAAGAGCATTTGATGGTTTTGGGCCTGTACCCACTAGAATTCAGAAGAATGAGAGGTGACCTCATTGAAATCTATTGAATAGCAAAAGGCCTTGATGGAGTGGATGTGGAAAGGATGTTTCCTATGGTGGGAGAGTTTAAGACCAGAGGACACAGTCTCAGAATAGAGCTGAGGAGGAATTTCTTTAGCCAGAGTGGTGAATATGAGGAATTCTTTTCCATAGCCAGCTGTGGAGGCCTAGTTTTTATGTATATTTAAGGCAGAGGTTGATAGATTCCTGATTGGTCAGGGCTGGTAGGGATACGGGGAGAAGGCAGGAGGTTTGGGCTAGAAGGAAAATTGTATCCACTATGATGAAATATTGGAGCAGACTCAATGCGCCAAATGGCCTGATTCTGCTTCTATATCTTATGGTCTTATTTAACAGTGAGTAGAGCCAAAGGCACAGATGAAAAATTGAATGTGTCTATCTTTCTACACATAATTGGCAAAGATGTTTTGAACAACTATAACAGCTTTCAAATTGATGAGATGGTCTTGACATTGGACACTCTGGTGATAAGATTTGAGGAATATTTTGTCCTAAGTAAAATCATCACATTTGAAAGATACAAATTCCTTGCCTGTGAATAGAAACAGGGTGTTAGCTTTGACAAATATTTAACTGAACTTCACACACTGAGTAAGTGCTGTGAGTTTGCAGATTTGACGGACGCACTAATTAGAGACAGAATAGTCTGCTGAAACTCAGATAATGGATTTAGAGAAAGCCTGCTCTGTGAAAAAGAATTAACACTAGTGAAGACTGGAATATGTGTAGGACAGTAGAGACCACACGAGCACAAGCTAAGGAGCTGCACAGAGCAGAACCAACAATGCATGCTGTGAAAACCGAGGGGAAGAGCCCAAGGTGTTTCCCAAAGCAACAGTATAGCAAAGAGATAGGCTCCAACAGCAAATGTGGAGGTAAGCACATTCCAAAGAAGTGTACTGCTTATGGAAAATCCTGTAATAATTGTGGGAAGAAGAATGATTTTGCAAAGTGCTGGAAAGCTGGGGCTACCATGAAAAAGGTGCATATGGTTGATGAGGAAATGGAAGAAATCTTTGTAGATTCTCTAGACTGTTGGTGCTGGTAAAACAGAATGCATTGTTCCAGTGAGTGTGAATGAGACAGTAATTCCATTCAAGCTTGACACTGGAGCTAAGGTGAATCAGTTATCAATAGATGATTACAAGACTGTCAAAGTAAAGAACAAGTACCCAGAGAAGTTAAAAGTGACAGGCTATATTGGGGAGAACATTCCAGTAAAGGGGGGGCTGTATGGTGACCATCAAGCAGAAGGAGCCACATCTAAAAGCACAGCTACTGGTTGCAGAAAAGTGAGTACAGCCAATATTAGGTATGAGTGCATGTTAAAAGCCTCGACCTGGTGAAAGGGTTTTCATAGTGGCTTCACAGACCGTAGATGTCCACACTTCACTCATGGAAGAGTATGCAGTTGTCTTAGAGGGGCTTACCTCGTGTACACAAAATTCATGCAGATGAGACAGTAGCTCCTGTTGTCCGTGCATGACGGAAAGTTCTGTTTTTACTTACATACAAGAACAAGCTCACATGGAACGGATAAATGTTATACAGAAAACTGAAGAACCAACGGATTGGGTGAGCTTATTGTCATTGTGTAAAAAGAAAATGGAGCATTGTGGATATGTCTAGACCAAGAGATCTCAATAAAGCCATCCAAAGGGAGCATTTTAACTTGCAAACATGGGGGGAGATCATGTCCCGGTTTACAGGTGCCAAGTGGTTTATCAAACTCGATGCATTGTCTGGGTTTTGGCAGACGAAGCTTGATGCGGTAAGTCCAAGACAGTGTACTTTTAACACACCAGAGGATGGATATCACTTTCTTTGGTTATCTTATTGGATCCTGTCTGCACCATAAAACCATCCACAGGATCCTTAAGGGTGTGCCTGGTGCTGAGTCCACCAAGGAAGAACACGATGCACAACTGAGACAGGTACTAGTCATGACAATTTGAAATTAAATAAAGAGAAAGATGAGTTTGGTGTTAAGGCACTGACTTTCATAAGAGATGTCATATCGGAAGAGGGAGTAAAGCCTGACCCAAGAAAGATGTCAGCCATCGAGAACCTGGAGAGGCCCTGAAACAACGAGGAGGTAAGACGTTTCCTGGGGATGTTGACTTATCTGGCTAAGTTCATCCCTTGACTGTCTACATGTCAGCCCTACTTAGGTTACTCCTTGAGGAGCGAAATGAGTGGATTTGGTCTTAGGAGCAAGAAGTGTGTTTCCAGAGACTGAAAAGAATCTTAACTGAAGAGTCCATTCTGAAACTTTATGATCCGGAGAGGTGTACGAGGATCTCGGCTGAAGTTTCCCTGTACGGCCTTGGAGCAGTACTACTGCAGCAGCACAATGACACATGGCAACCTGTGGCCTGTGCATCAAGGACTTTAACAAGTGCAGAAGGAACTATGCAAAGATAGGGAAAGAGCTTCCTGCCAGCACATATGCATGTGAAAGATTCCATCAGTACATCTATGGAAAAGCTTTTGAAGTAGAGACAAACCATAAACCACTGATCTCAATTATGTCCAACCCACTGAATGACTGTCCGATGAGGACACAGTGCATGTTGTTAAGATTGCAGAAATATTTATATATGGGAAAATATATGTTTGCTGCTGATGTATTGTCTCACTGATATACAGATTAATGCTGATTAACCTCATGATTGTTAGCTCAGTTCCAATATCTCCCGATAGAACAGAGAAGATTAGGACAGCAGCAGGGACAGATAAAACAAAGAGACTATACGGAAAGGATGGCCAGCAACTAAGAATAGCTGTCCAATGTGTATTCAGGGTTACTACGTACACAGAGCTGAACTGTCAGTAGTGGAAGATATTGTCTTCAAAGGGAACAAGTTTATGATGCCAGTATTGCTACGCAAGGAAATGCTTCAGAAGATACATAAAGGGCATCTTAGTGAAGAGAAATGTAAACGAACAGTTTGTGAAGTGATGTATTGGCCATGAATGAATCAAGACATCAGCCACACCACTGCCTCACGTGAGATAGGTCTTACCTACAGGTCAAAGCGGAAAGCAGAACCGCTTACACCACACCCTGTACCAGACAGGCCGTACTTCAAAGTTGGAGTGGGTTTGATTGGTTATAATGGGAAGAGTCGTATTGTTGTAACAGACTACTTTTCCAATTACCCACAGGTTGCAACACTGCAATCAACATCCAGAAAAGCGGTCATCACTTTCTTGAAAGCTGAGTTTGCGAGGCATGGAGTTCCATGGGAAGTGGTATCAGAAGATGGTTCACAATCCTTGAGCTGTGAATTTGAGTCCTTTGCTAATGATTGGGGGTTGTGACATATGACTTGAAGCCCACATCACCCAAAATTTAATGGCCTAGCAGAGACTTTGGTCAAGATAGTGAAGGGTCTCATGAAGAAAGTGCAAGATGGATGAGAGGACTCTCACAGATTTCTGTTGATTTACAGAAGTGCGCCACTGCAGAATGGCCTTTCACCAGCCCAAATGCTGATGGGTCGACACATACATGAAAACCTGTTGACACCTGAAGAAGCACACAAGGTCAAGTTAACTAAAATGACAGGGAAAGAAAAACAGAAACAGTATAACAACAAGACTGTGAAAAGCCTACCAGTCCTGAAACCTGGAGATCAAATACGAATCCGAGATCACGATACCGGTGCACGGTCCATGCAAGTATACACGTGCAAGCGGAAGTTGCTCCATACTCCTACCAGATCCAGACAGAGCGAGGAACACCTCTGAGAAAGAACCATGCGGCTCTACGACCACAAGCTCCAACCCTTAGCTGTGACACATCACCTGTCAGTACACCAAAGGGTCCAGCAGATGAGAAAAATAAACTTGTTGTTCAGAGTACTCAAAAAGACACTAACATTAACACAGCAAGTGAAAGCAATACATCTGTGGAGAGAAACAGCAGACCAAAAAGGACCACTAAACCACCTCGGAGACTAATTGAGAGTTGATGAGTGAATAAGGGACTGTATTTGTTCATTACAATTGAAGTTAATGTAAATATCTGTGTTGGAATGCTCATTACAATTGACATTAATGTAAATATTTTTGCTGGGAAGCATTATTGCTTCTTGCAGGTTTATGGAGACACAGTATTGTGTTTGTTTTTCTTCAAAGGAGTAAGGTATGTTATTTTATGTGTACACAATAAAGAAATTCAGCTCCCAGTGTGCAATGCTGGTGACTCAGACGGAACTGGAAGTAATGATGGTGAATGGGATACACACACACACACACACACACACTCACACTCACTTTTGGCGGGCTGAAGGTCTTGACTAAAATGTGGTCGAGCTAAAGCCATTCAGTTAATCTGTAAATAAAAATATTCTAGAGTTTTTAAGCACGCACTGTGTCCTTTTTAAAGAAGAAATATAACAGATTCTCCCTCTTCAGATATTATTGCCCATTCCCTGACCCCCTTTTTTAATTTTAAAATGCCATTCCATCTAGTCTTCAGCAATCTCTAATCTGTGCCCAACTTTTCTGCAATACCCTCACAAACTAAGTCACCTAATAAAACTGGTAATTTCCAAGGCCAGTATTCTGTGGTTTAGACTCTACATGCTTCACTCGTTTTTAGAATCGGATTTGGTTAGGGAGATGCAATTTTTTCACACGGGTCCAAGATCTTCTAGAAAGGAAGCTGGGCTGAAAGTTATTTTTTTTAAATCACATTTAATTCCAGTGTGAAGTCCATTGAATGTCTACAAGTAAGCATCAGCCGGCACTGACTGTGATTGGCTGAGCCCACTCCATAGGGCTCTGAAATGGACTATTTTTCTTCTCAGTGTCCTTTGTTGCTCTGCAGTCAATATAATACTTTTTCCATTCCATGGTCCATTAACCTTCTGCCATTGTTTGGGGTAGTACCACCCCCACCCCCTTATTTAATTCAAGTACAGCATATCAATAAAACACTTTTTCTCTCCCATCTTTAGAACACTGTGGAATTCTCTCACTGGCTGATGCTTTGTCTCACCTTCTTCGTTATGCAAGTACTATTACCTCACAAGTCCACCTCAAGACATGGTGTCACCAACCCTCTCACTTCTCAGTGTTTGCCTATATGGCATCTGGCTACTTACTGGAAGAGCTAATGACTAATTTCACGTTGTGCAGAGCTTCCAAGTCAGTAAATCTATTATCATAAAATCACCTAGGCCCATCTCGGCTTAGCCTGCTCACTGCTCAAACCCATGCCAATATTCTTATGTAAAGAGTTGAATGTAATCCCATGATCTCCCATCTTTCACCACCTATAAAGCAGCTCACCTGAGTCTCTTTATCTTAACTTCCCCATCAACCATCACCAAGTTCTACTTTGCTTCACTTTTGTTTCACTGATACCACAAATCTATTTTTCTTCTTGGGATCTAGCGTAACTTGCTTCCACTTCAATTTTGTGGGTTTTGAGGTGGCTGCTGAGGCCAATCTAGAAACCACAAAACTCTTCCACAGATGACGAAAGAGGTGTCTGCGGGGACAGATAGGTATCCTGTGAGGTGGTGAGGTGGTGCATTGCTTCTCTCCATTCCTTACACAAAGCTTCTGTGTGTATCCAGTGACTAATGGTTCTCAACACCATCTAAACAAACCTGAGCACCCTTTTGCAAATAGAAATAAATGAAAATCCAAAACTCCCAGGTGCAAAAGGATTTGTGAATCCTCATGCAGGATTCCCCAATGATTAATTTGCTGGTTGAGTTAGTGGTGAGGAAGGCAAATGCAATGTTAGCATTCATTTTGAGAGGACTAGAATATAAAAGCAAGGATGTAATGTTGAGACTTTATTAGGCACAAGTGATGCCTCACTTGGAGTATTGTGAGCAGTTTTGGATCCCTTATCTAAGAAAGGATGTGCTGATCTTGGAATGGTTTCAAAGGAGGTTCACGAAAATGATTCCAGGATTGAATGCATTATCAAATGAGGAGCATTTTATGACTCTGGGCCTGTATTCACTTGAATTCAGAAGAATGGGGGGTGCGGAGCCTCATTAAAAGCTATCGAATGTAGAAAAGTCTTAAAGGAGTGGATGTGGAGAGGATGCTTCCTATGGTGGGAGAGCATAGGACCAGACGGCACAGCCTCAGAATAGAGGGATATCCATTTAGAATGGAGATGAGGAGGAACTTCCAGAGAATGGTGAATCTGTGGAATTCCTTACCACAGGCGGCCAAGTCACAGAGTATATTTAAGGCCTCGGTTCATAAGTTCTTGATTAGTCTTCTCACTCATTCTTTCTAAGTTATCCTATTGAATTACAAGTACATTTTCTGGAATGCTTGTGTTGCCAGAAGGACTAAACTTATTTAAATAATGTTTCAGTATTTTCCCTGAAATTCTGTAGGTGCAGCTCCAAACTACAATTAGGAATATGAGCATTTTTTTCTGCAAATAGATAGCAAGCAGAAAAGACTCTCAATCACATTAACAAGAATTAGATCTATTCACCAGCCTATCCAAAAAGAAACGTGAGTCTGTTTATCAAAACAACTTTCACCCTGCCATCCTCTAAGTTAAAACCTATCCAACCCTATGTCAAACAGAAGCAAACATTGTAAAATTTTACCTTAAAGGGAAGAGAGAAATTTGAAAAAGAACACAAACTAAGCTCAGTTACTGCTGTCTTCAACAGTTTCATTTAATTGCAATTTAATTTCTGTGCAATGCACATACATCGAACGTAAGGTTACACTCCATTAATGTATTCAATTTATCATTTACAAAATGCATTCATTATCACCTGTGTAGCGGGATGTCAACTTCACAGATCTCATTGCATGTGAATTTGGTAACCGTTAAAATTGATTTCCTTTGTAAACCAATGCACAAGCTGGGATATAATGCTACCCATGGACATATTTGAATTTCTTATCAACATTAAGGGACATTCTTCAACTGAGGAAGTGTCTATATGCTAAAAAAAGGTATGCAAATATTTATATACTTGCACCAACTTTCCAAACAAGAAAAAATGGGCTGAACAGCTTTAGTGCATGAACTATGCTTACTACTTGTTAATTGCTCTAGTGCACAAGTGCAGTCATTATATTGTTCTGGTTTGAAACTTCAAGCCCCATGGAAAAACTTAAATCTCGGCTGAAACTCAGTACTGTACAACACTCAGAAATTAATAAACTGTTAAGGTGCAAGAAACCATTAAAAGTGCAAAAAAAAACGTGGAAAAAATTAACTTTTTTAAGGATGAAATCCTTCTCTAAAAACAAATAAATTTAAGAGGGTGTGAAATTAACACTACTGCACAAGAAAAAAACTATGAATTAATGACACAACCAGTTCCAATAATACAGATAATTTAGAATAGTAGTTAGCATAAGATGACAATACAATTATCATTGAGAACACTCATCAACACATTCTCAAAATATATCATTTTTATCTCTAAGGGCCAAAGAGATTGAATTGCATGAAGTGAGCTGTCTACGGGCTGCATTACATTGATTTCATTGCACAGGTGTCTGTCTAAGAGCTGGATTTACCTGCTGCAAATCGTGCTTCCTGTTCACCTTCGCTTAAGTCGGAGTAGGAATTGAAATCAATCTCAAGAGTCATCGGCGACTCCATTGGCTTACACCAACCTTTCCACTCGATGAGATGAGCAACTCGACCCTGAGCCATGGCTGTAGGCTTGGTTACATGGTCTTTCACCACCTGGGAAAAACCTGGAGGAACAATAAGAAGCTCGTTCAGAAAAATAAACACATGGAAAGTGTGGTCATCTTTAATGAATGGACCAAACAATGAAAGGACAGACCCTGATTTAAACATTCAATTACTGAACTAATCACTTTTAATGCAATTCCAGAGAGTTGTATAAAGAAATTGGTATAAAATGTAAACATCCACATGAATTAAACACAAACCTACGTTCATCATTACAAATGTACAACAAGCCTCACATTCATCAAGAGCAAGCAGGTTCTAATCATACAGGACAAGGATAAGTTGCCTTTAAACAGGGCAAGGCATAAGGCCCAGTTGCATCTTGACTTCACCATGGACAAAACACAATAGAGAGATGTAAAACTTGGCTTGGAGTTCAGGAAACAAAAAATTCCAAAATATAAATGATAAAGATGTGAAAAAGAAAATAAAACCTGCTAATCCTCCAAATATTGTAACAGAAGGTTGCAACAAGATCCAGGAAAGTAAGAAATACTGAATTGTTAGGGCTGTGATTTTATTCTTGGATTAACTGCAGAAATATTAACAAATTTCATGACATATGCCAGTGGTATCAAATCTGATTCTGATTCAAACAACATAGGGTAATTTTAAGTTCAAATTTATTAATGGTGTAACCTTCTCTACAGCACAGATAAGCAAGTAGCATCTTGGTTAAATTCATAAAATCTGATTTTATTTGTGCACTGCTAAACTCCATAACTCCATCACCTACTACCTGAGCAGTCTTTGCATCCAGCACGTAATTCTCCATAACTTCCACCATCTCCAACCGGATCCTACCACCAAGCACATCCTTCCCCTCCCCCACCCAACTTTTTGCTTTCCATGGGGATTACTCCCTATGTGACTCCCTTCTCCATTTGTCCCTCCTCACTGATCTCCCTCCTGGCACTTATCCTTGCAAGCGGAACAAGCGCTACACCTGCCCCTACACCTCCTCCCTCACTACCATTCAGGGGCCCAGGCAGTCCTTCCAGGTGAGGTGACACTTCACTTGTGAGTCTGTTGGGTTCATCTATTGTGTTTGGTGCTCCTAGTGTGGCGTCCTGTATATCAGTGAGATGCAGCGTAGATTTGGAGACCACTTCACCAACAAAAAGCGTGATCTCCTGGAGGCCACCTATTCCGATTCTACCTCCCATTCCAATTCTGACATGTGAGTCCCTGGCCTCCTCCACTGTCACAATGAGGCCACAATCAGGTTGGAGGAGCAGGGGGATGGAAACTAATGTGGCGGGAGATGGGAACCAGTGCAGAGAGACAGAGGGGTGTAAAATGAGGGTAGAAGCAAAAAGTAGTAAGGTGAAAAGTAAAAGTGGCAGGCAGGCAAATCCAAGGCAAAAATCAAAAAGGGCCACTTTTCAACATAATTGTATAAGGGCTAAGAGTGTTGTAAAAGCAAGCCTGAAGGCTTTGTGTGTCAGTGCAAGGAGCATTCATAACAAGGTGGATGAATTGAAAGTGCAGATAGTTATTAATGAATATGATATAGTTGGGATCACAGACACATGGCTCCAGGGTGACCAAGGATGGGAGCTCAACATTCAGGGATATTGAATATTCAGGAGGGATAGCCATGAAAGAAAAGGAGGTGGGGTAGTATTGTTGGTTAGAGAGGAGATTAACGCAATAGAAAGGAAGGACATTAGCCGGGAGGATGTGGAATCGATATGGGTAGAGCTGCATAATACTAAGGGGCAGAAATCACTGATGGGAGTTGTGTACAGGCCACCTAACAGTAGTAGTGACGTTGGGGATGGCATTAAACAGGAAATTAGAAATGCGTGCAATAAAGGAACAGCAATTATAATGGGTGGCTTCAATCTACATATAGATTGGGTGAACCAAGTTGGTAAGGGTGCTGAGGAAGAGGATTTCTTGGAATGTATGCGGGGTGGTTTTCTGAACCAACATATCAAGGAACCAACTAGGGAGCAGGCCATTCTAGACTGGGTATTGAGCAATGAGCAATTAGTTAACAATCTTGTCGTGCGAGGTCCCTTGGGTAAGAGTGACCATAATATGGTGGAATTCTTCATTAAGATGGAGAGTGACATAGTTAATTCAGAAACAAAGGTTCTGAACTTAAAGAAGCGTAACTTTGAAGGTATGAGACGTGAATTACCTAAGATAGACTGGAAAATGATACTTAAAGGGTTGACAGTGGATATGCAATGGCAAGCATTTAAAGGTCGCATGGATGGAAGCCTTTTAGGACCAAGATGAGGAAAAACTTCTTCACCCAGAGAGTGGTGAATCTGTGGAATTCTCTGCCACAGGAAACATAGAAACATAGAAAATAGGTGCAGGAGTAGGCCATTCGGCCCTTCGAGCCTGCACCGCCATTCAGTATGATCATGGCTGATCATCCAACTCAGAACCCTGTACCAGCCTTCCCTCCATACCCCCGATCCCTTTAGCCACAAGGGCCATATCTAACTCCCTCTTAAATATAGCCAATGAACTGGCCTCAACTGTTTCCTGTGGCAGAGAATTCCACAGATTCACCACTCTCTGTGTGAAGAAGTTTTTCCTAATCTCGGTCCTAAAAGGCTTCCCCTTTATCCTCAAACTGTGATCCCTCGTTCTGGACTTCCCCAACATCGGGAACAATCTTCCTGCATCTAGCCTGTCCAAACCCTTTAGGATTTTATACGTTTCAATCAGATCCCCTCTCAATCTCCTAAATTCCAACGAGTATAAGACTAGTTCATCCAGTCTTTCATCATATGAAAGTCCTGCCATCCCAGGAATCAATCTGGTGAACCTTCTTTGTACTCCCTCTATGGCAAGAATGTCTTTCCTCAGATTAGGGGACCAAAACTGCACACAGTACTCCAGTTGTGGTCTCACCAAGGCCTTGTACAACTGCAGTAGTACCTCCCTGCACCTGTATTCGAATCCTCTTGCTATAAATGCCAGCATACCATTCACCTTTTTCACCACCTGCTGTACCTGCATGCCCACTTTCAATGACTGGTGTATAATGACACCCAGGTCTCATTGCACCTCCCCTTTTCCTAATCGGCCACCATTCAGATAATAATCTGTTTTCCTGTTTTTGCCACCAAAGTGGATAACCTCACACTTATCCACATTAAGTTGCATCTGCCATGAATTTGCCCACTCACCCAACCTATCCAAGTCACCCTGCATCCTCTTAGCATCCTCCTCACAGCTAACACTGCCGCCCAGCTTCGTGTCATCCGTAAACTTGGAGATGCTGCATTTAATTCCCTCATCCAAGTCATTAATATATATTGTAAACAACTGGGGTCCCAGCACTGAGCCTTGCGGTACCCCACTAGTCACTGCCTGCTATTCTGAAAAGGTCCCGTTTATTCCCACTCTTTGCTTCCTGTCTGCCAACCAATTCTCTATCCACATCAATACCTTACCCCCAATACCGTGTGCTTTAAGTTTGCACACTAATCTCCTGTGTGGGACCTTGTCAAAAACCTTTTGAAAATCCAAATATACCACATCCACTGGTTCTCCCCTATCCACTCTACTAGTTACATCCTCAAAAAATTCTATGAGATTCGTCAGACATGATTTTCCTTTCACAAATCCATGCTGACTTTGTCCGATGATTTCACCGCTTTCCAAATGTGCTCTTATCACATCTTTGATAACTGACTCTAGCAGTTTCCCCACCACCGATGTTAGGCTAACCGGTCTATAATTCCCTGGTTTCTCTCTCCCTCCTTTTTTAAAAAGTGGGGTTACATTAGCCACCCTCCAATCCTCAGGAACTAGTCCAGAATCTAAAGAGCTTTGAAAAATTATCACTATTTCTTGAGCTACTTCCTTAAGCACTCTGGGATGCAGACCATCTGGCCCTGGGGATTTATCTGCCTTTAATCCCTTCAATTTACCTAACACCACTTCCCTACTAACATGTATTTCCCTCAGTTCCTCCATCTCACTGGACCCTCTGTCCCCTACTATTTCTGGAAGATTATTTATGTCCTCCTTAGTGAAGACAGAACCAAAGTAATTATTCAATTGGTCTGCCATGTCCCTGCTCCCCATAATCAATTCACATGTTTCTGTCTGTAGGGGACCTACATTTGACTTAACCAATCTTTTTCTTTTCACATATCTATATAAGCTTTTACAGTCAGTTTTTATGTTCCCTGCCAGTTTTCTCTCATAATCTTTTTTCCCCTTCCTAATTAAGCCCTTTGTCCTCCTCTGCTGAACTCTGAATTTCTCCCAGTCCTCAGGTGAGCCACTTTTTCTGGCTAATTTGTATGCTTCTTCTTTGGAATTGATACTATCCCTAATTTCCCTTGTCAGAAACAGTTGAGGCCAGTTCATTGGCTATATTTAAGAGGGAGTTAGATATGGCCCTTGTGGCTAAAGGGATCAGGGGGTATGGAGAGAAGGCAGGTACAGGGTTCTGAGTTGGATGATCAGCCATGATCATACTGAATGGTGGTGCAGGTTTGAAGGGCTGAATGGCCTACTCCTGCACCTATTTTCTATGTTTCTATGTAACACCATATATTCTGTCTGGGCAGCCCCCAACCTGATGGCATGAATATTGATTTCTTGAACTTCAGGTAATTGCACCCCATTCCCCATTTCCATTTCACTCTCTCACCTTATCTCTTCACCTGCCCGTCTCCTGCCTCTGATGCTCCTCCCCCTTCCCTTTCTTCCACGGTCTTCTGTCCTCACCTATCAGAGTCTCCCTTCTCCAGCCTTGTATCTCTTTCAATTGACTTCCCAGCTCTTTACTTCACCCCTCCCCTTCTCCCAGTTCCACCTATCAACTCCGACTGTGTATTTCTTCCTCCCTTCCCCCCACCTTCTTGCTCTGACTTCTCATCCCCTCTTCCAGTCCTGATGAAGGGTCGCAGCCTGAAACATCGACTGGTTACTCTTTTCCACAGATGCTGCCTGGCCTGCTGAGTTCCTCCAGCATTTTGTGTGCATTGCTTGGATTTCCAGCATCTGCAGATTTTCTCCTGTTTGATCATCATATCATTACTGTCATTGACAGTTATGGAAGTCAGAAAAAAATCCAAATGGAACTAAGATATATTTTTCTAGAGCTTTCTCTGAGATTGCCAAGTTTCTCCTTACAGGTATGTGGCACAAATATAGGCAGTGGAAAAAGTAGATCCTCTGAGATTAGCTTCAGATGTAATCACACCTGGAATGTTTTAATAAGTATTCTATTCTGTCTGGTAAGTCGAGCCGTTGTTTGCACATACTCGTCCAATTATTCAATGTTTCAGTGTTGAAATACATCTGCTTTGACACACTGGGGATGGGCTATCAGAAACCGTTACAAACCCAGGGACACCCAGATTTCCAAACAGTGTAGATGTGGATCAGCATTCAATGCCCACCATGTCCCATGAGTTAGATCGACGAAGGGTTGAAGCGAAAAATAGATGCATTGACTTCATAGATTAGATTAGATTAGATTAGATTAATTAGTCACATGTCCATTGAAGCATACAAAGAAACACATTGTTTCTGTTATCAACCAACACACTCCGAGCATAGCCATGCTTTTGGCACCAACATAGCATGCCCACAATGTTCAGAAGAACAACACGCAGCCAACATACTAAAAAACAGGCACAACAACAGCGAAGCAAGCCACGTTCTACCCTCACCACCCCCCCCCCCCCCATCAGACATCACTAGCCCTTATCCTCCGAGATCTCCACCTGCAATCCTTGACCTCAGGCACTGCAGAGAAACTTGTTCCGGCTCCATTTCTGCCCCTGCCTTTCTGCTGTGACTCCAGGTCCACTTTACATCCCTGTTATGGTTACTGAGCATTTTCCACCTGGGGCACCATGGTGTAAACATAGCTTATTACTGAGATAAGATGTATTTGCTTTTTTCACTTCAGGAGGTCAAATGTCAGATACAGTGTGCTTTAAGTTTACTCACTAATCTCCTGTGTGGGACCTTGTCAAAAGCCTTTTGAAAATCCAAATATACCACGTCCAAGTGAAACATTAATGTGCTTGAACTTGTTCTATTTTACACGCTGCATCTGATGCTCACAAACCTAAGGTAGCCAAAGCAGACGGACTGGTTGCTTTGCACATCGCCTGCATTCAGAGTAAAGTGGTGACCCGGAACTTCAACTCTCCATTCCTCTTCAAGCTCTTCCTTGAAGCTCGGTAGAAGCTCCAAGTACCGCACCTCCTCTTCAATTCAGGCACGTTGCAGCCTCAATGCTGAATTCAACGTTTTCTGATGAGTCCCCATTCCAGTGTTGTTTCTCATTTCCAGAAATCAGTTTTTCCCTGTCCCCATATTGAGATTTCATTCACGTCCTCCTTTTCACACCCACACAAACAAGACTAGTGGTTGTCATTCATTTGTCCTTACCAGCCTCAATTTCTATCATTCAGTCTCTGTTGGTGTTTATTTTCTTTCTCTCTCTCAATTTCTATCATTCAGTCTCTGCTGGTGTTTATTTTCTCTCTCTCTCTCTCTCTCTCTCTCTCTCTCTCTCTCCCTCTATCTCTCGTCCTCACCACCTTTCCCCACTTTCTCTACAACTTTCAGTTATAATTTCTCAGATGTCATGAAAGGTCAACAGTCAGAACCTTTATTTCTCTTTTTGTGAGTGCTACTATTTCCAGCATTTTATTTGAATTTCATTCTTCCAGCATCACCAGTATTTTCTGGCAAAATGTAAGTCAATGGATTCTAAAGCATGTTTATATAAATACAATTAATTATTAATGCACACATACCATGTAAAGATGATCTTGCAAGTGCAGCAATCTCCTGAATAGTAAGCGCGCGTCTTGATTTTGGTAACATTTCAATAGTGTCTTCAACATTTACCTGGAAAATTGGAAATCGGGTACAAAGGTTGAGCTGTTGTTCAAATGTTCTCAGCAATTTAAAAAAAACCTACACATAACGTCCTTTTACATTCAGAGCACTAGCTCTTGACAGCAATGTATAGTCTGTTCTGGTCGCGATGCTTTATCGTCTGTAAAATTGTACATTAGAGTTAATTAAAATAGCCGATGCCAGCCAGGACTGTCTGTCTGCATCGGGGTGCACACATGCTTTACGGTCTGCCTGTCTGTGTGTCTTTCTCTCTATGTACTGTCTATGGTCTCAGATCCCCTGAGGATGCACAGGTTTTCTGTAGAAAATATTATTCTAGCTTTTTGATGTAGTGCAGAGCAGTTATAGAGCAAACAGAAGATTTCATAATTTTTCTCCCCACAATGCTCAGTTTAAAAATTGAAAACTTTTATCTGAAAGAGTTTAAGCTGCGTACTTGATTGAAGTATAAACAGGAAGTGCTAGCCAATCAGTTAAGATTTCACTTTTTACTATTTGTATGAGTAACTAACAGAGTGAAACTCCAAGTCATTACTGTCAGAAAGAAGGCACGCGGTGTAGTAAGATAAAATAAGCATAATATTATTAGAAAATAGAGCCTGAAGTTTTGATATTATGCAGCTCTTCCACTATAAAAAAATCATTTCAAATTATGCAAGCATCATGCACATGGCTTCACACTCAGTACTGTCAGGTACAACTGCTGTCACAAATGCTGCAAAGTTTCCAAGTCATCATGGCTTTGACAAACCTGTCATCTCCTTATTCTATACAATGATCTTTGTAAATATTACTAAAATGCAAGGACACAAGAAACGCAACCAGAAGCAGGAGCTAGCCCTTCACCCCAGATCTTTGCTGAAGGTTGATTCTTTCATCACAGTGCCATTTTCCTTAACTCCCCAATGTCTAATACCCTGTCTTGACATTTTAATAAACAACTCCACAGCTTTCTAGAATAGCAAATTCCAAAGATTCACCATCAGCTAGATGAAAAAAAAACTTCTCACGTGAATGGACAACCCCTTATCTTGAGACTGGTACTGATAGATCTGGATTTCCTCATCAGAGAAAACATCGGTTTTTTGTCTATACCAACAAGCCCCCTAGGAGATCATATTCATTCTAAACTCTGGGGAATAAAGGCCTCTGCTCTTAATCTTTCCTTGTTCAGTTAACCCCTCATCCCAGGAATCAATCCAGCCATTCTTTGCTGTGCTCTCTCAATCATGGGCGTATCCTTCCAAAAGTATGGAGGCTGGACTTATACACAATATTCCGTAGTGTTCTTATACAGATCTGTACTCAAAACCTAACACAAAAATGTCAACTAGGTCACTCAGAACAATCGTGCAGGGGAAGATGGGTGGGACAGGAATTGATGCTTAATGTTTCAGGGTTTCAATATTTTAGAAAAGATAGACAGGGAGATTAATGGTCAGGGTTGAACTACTAATCGTTGCACTCTGAGGGGACAAGATGGAGGGCTCCCCTGCTGAGTCTGTGGGTACAACTCAAAAACAGGAAGGGTGCAATACTCTAATGGGACTGTACTACAGACCAACCCACCCCAGTAGCCACCGGGACACTGAGGAACAGATAATGCAGGCAGATTAAGAAAAGGTGTAAAAACAACAGGGTTGTTGTTATGGGGTCTGGTGATGGGTAATGAGCCTGGCTAAGTGACCACCCTCTCAGTGGGTGAGCAGTTAGGGAACAATAACCACAACTTATTAGTAGTTATGGATAACGATAAGCATGGGCCTTGTGGGACAGTATTATTTCGGAGCAGGGCAAATTATGAGAGCAATTGGCAAGATCTGAGGAGCGATAATTGGGAACAGCTGTTTAAGGGCAAGTCCATATCCAGCATGTGGAGCGTGATTAAAGACCAACTGCAGAGAATACAGGACAGGTATGTTCCAGTCAGAAGGACGGACAAGGATGGCAAGATAAGAGAACCTCGGATGTCGACAGAGGTGATGAATTTAATCAAGAAGAAAAAGGAAAAGTATGCAATGCTTAGAAACCAGAATTAAACAGAGCCCTTGAGGGTTATAAAGAAGCCAGAAAAGAACTCAAGAAGGGAATTAGGAAAGCCAGGAGGAGCTATGGAAAGTCATTGGCAAGTAAGATTAAACAGAATCCCAAGGCATGCTATACATAAAGCTAAAGCAAGAGGATAACCAAGAAGAGGGGGGGACCATTCAAGGATAAAAGGGAGCAACATTTGCTTGGATGTGGAGGATGTGGGTGAGGTCCTTAATGAGCACTTTACATCAGTATTTACCAAGGAGGATGTGGACAATAGGGAACATATTAATATGCTCGGGCATTTTGAGGTGAAGGAGGAGGTAGTGTCAGGTCTCTCAGAGAGTGTTCAGGTGAATAAGTCTACAGGGCCTGATGGGATACCCCTCAGCTTATTGAGAGAAGCAAGTGAATAGATCACTGGGTCCTTAACCAATACCTTTTGTCTCTTCTCTAGCTACAGCCAAGATCCCAGAGGACTGCAGAGTGGCGAATGTTATTCCATTGTTCAAGAAGGGAACCAGCAATAGTCTTGGAAACTACAGGCTGCTGAGCTTCATGTCAGTGGTAGGGAAGTTACTGGACAGAATTCTTAGGCATAGGATTTATGAGCATTTGGAAAACCATGACCTAATTAGGGAGAGCCAGCATGGCTTTGTGCAGGACACGTTGTCTCATACTAACTTGTTTGAGTTTTTTGATGAGGTGACAAAGGTGATTGATCAAAGTTCAAAGATCAAAAGTAAATTTATTATCGAAGTACACATACCTGTATGTTACCATATGCAATCCTGAGATAGGTTTCGTGACGGAGGTAGAGCTGTCGATAATAATGTCTACATGAATTTTAGTAAGCAGTTTGACAAGGTCACTCATGGGAAGCTCATCCAGAAGATTAAAATTCATGGGATTTCATCATATGAACACATGTTGGGAAGAATTAACAGTGAGGGAAAACAGCAAGACGCGTGGGATCAATTTTGGTTGTATGTTAATTTAAACTTAAATTAGAGCTTCTTTCTGCCTCTAAGTTTTATTTGTTTTCCTGTCATGGGATGGCTGTGTAAATATGCTGTACTGTATCTGCTCTGTGATATGCTGTGCTGCTTTGTAAAATAAGAATAAATAATAATAAAAATTTGAATTAAAAAAGAATTGCATGGGATCCATGGTGAATTGGCCATTTGGATTCAGAACTTGCTTGCCCATAGAAGACAGAGGGTGGTGGTTAAAATGACTTATTCTAGCTAGAGGTTTGTGATTAGCAGTGTTCTGCAAGGATCTTTACTGGGGCCTTTGCTGTTTGTGATGTATCTAAATGACCTGGATGAAAATTTACATGGATGGATTAGTAAATTTGCAGATGATACCAAGATTGGTGGTGTTTTGGATAGCGTAAATAACTGGCAAAGAATACAGCGGGATATAGATCAATTGCAGAAATGGACAGAGAAATGGAACAAGGAGTTTAACGTGGCCAAGTGTGAAGTGTTGTATATTGGAAGTCAAATGTCAAGAGACAGCACACTATTAAGTTCAAAATCTGCAGATGCTGGAAATCCAGGCAACACACACAAAATGCTGGAGGAACTCAGAAGGCCAGGCAGTATCTATGGAAAAAGTACATTCGTGGTTTCAGGCTGAAACCCCTTGGCAGGAGTTCCTCCAGCGTTTTGTGTGTGATGACTAATTCATTAGGTTCAGCACAACATTGTGGGCTGAAGGGCCTGTCCTGTGCTGTACTATTCTATGCTCTATCTTCCCATTTTGAAGATAATTCATGCCAGTATGTTACCCCTAATACCCAATACTATGTGTTCTATTTGTTTATCAACAATAACATCTGTGACATCTTATCAAAGGCCTTCTAAGAATCCAAATATACTACCTTAATTGGTTTGCCTTTACCTATCTATCTACTACCACCTCAAGGAGGTAAAGTACATTTATTAAACATGATTTCCCTTTCATAAATCCACGTTGACTCTCCCTAATACTATCACTACTTTCCAAGTCACAAACAAGAGAAAACCGGCAGATGCTGGAAATCCAGGCAACGTACACAAAATGCTGGAAGAACTCAGCAGGCCAGGTAGCATTTATAGAAAGGAGTACAGTCGACATTTTGGGCCGACATCCTTCCTCAAGAGTGGAGAGAAAAAGACGAGGAGTCAGGATTAGAAGGTGGGGGGAGGGGGTGAGGAAACACAAGGTGATAGGTGAAACTGGGAGGGGTGAAGTAAAAGAGCTGGGAAGTTGATTGGTGAAAGAGATACAGACTTGGAGAAGGGGGAATTTAACAGGAGAGGACAGGAGGCCACGGAAGAAAGAAAAGGGGGAGGAGCATCAGAGAGGGCGAGCAAGGAGATAAGGTGAGAGGGAAAAGGGGCTGGGGAACAATGAAGGAAGATTCGCCATTACTGGAAGTTCGAGAAATCAATGTTCATGCCATCAGGTTGGAGGCTACACGGAGAGAATATAAGATGTTGCTCCTCTATTAGTCTTTCCTTGATATGGATTCCTGATTTCCCTTACTATTGTTGTTAGACAAATAGATCCATTGCAAAAAGTAACTGCTGGAAGACCTTAGTAGGTCAAGCAACAAAACATAATTTGGCAATGTTTCATGTCAAGTCTTTGCATCAGAACTTGCCCACATTCCTGCTCCTCCTCTCACTCTGAGCCATACCCTTCAAAATCTAAGCAACTAACTCATATTTTGTGCTTTTATGGTTTGATTTGTTTAAGTTTAAAACTCTGATTTCAGATTGAACTAACATCACCTACCATTTTTAATGAAATATTAATATATTCTAATCACGGTGAAACGGGATGAGTGCTTTATCGTTATGATAAAAGATGAACTCTTGATCTCTCAGTCTACCTCGTCATAGTCCTTGCGTTTTATTTGCCTACCTGCACTGCACTTTTTCCTGTAAATATAACATTATATCCTGCATTTTGTTAACACTGTTCCCTGCATGCTACCTCGACATACTAATGTCTTGGAATGATCTTTCCAGATAGCATGCAAAACAAAGCTTTTCACCCTATATCAATAATAAACCAGTTACCACAGTTTCCTAAGGACCCCTTCAATCAAAGCATCAATAATGCTTTCCTCAATATATAATACTAGATATAAAGCAGAGTGTTCCCTTGCTGTTTCTAGTTCAATATGTTGATGCACCAGTCTCGCGTTTATTTTCCATACTGTTACTTCCTATTTGTTCTTTCCAGTCTACAGGCAGGTTTAAAGTTCCCAATGATTATTGCAATCTCCTTACAATATCCAACCCTTATTTCCCAAATTATTCGATATCCTACATTGCCTTTAATTTCTGGGTCCTTCATATAACTTATTTGCTGTTAGCTTAGCTCAACCCAAATTGATTCTACTTGATATTCTGTGCCAAGATCCTTGGTTGCTGTAGTCCGTATCCTGTACTTTAAAATCAGGCTACCTCACCTCTCTTTCCATTTTGCTTTCCCTTCAAAATCTCAAGTATCCCTGAAATTTAATTAGATTGCAATGACATTTCTGAAGTGGCTGTTAGACCGTATCCAATAGTTTTATTCACGCTATTAATTAACAAATCTTTTTAACAAATGCTATGAGCATTCAGATAAAGATCATTCAGTTGCATTTTAGTCTATTTTTCCCCTTTTGGGGTTTAATTTGAAGTAAACCTTTACATACCCTTATATTTAAGACCATAAGATACAGAAGCAGAAATAGGCCATTTGGCCAATCAAGTCTATTCTGCCATTTCATCATGGCTGATCCATTTTTCCCTCAGCCCCAATCACTTTCCTTCTCCCCGTATCCCTTCATGCCCTGACTAATCAAGAATCTATCAAACTCCTCCTTAAGTATACCCAATGACTTGGCCTCCACAGTCACCTGTGGTAACAAATTCCACAGATTCACCACTCTCTGGCTAAAGAAATTTCTCCTCATCTCCGTTCTAAATGGACGTCCCTCTATTCTGAGGCTGTGTCCTCTGGTCCTGGAATCTCCCACCACAGGAAACATCCTCTCCACATCTTTTCTATCAAGGCCTTTCAACATTCGATATGTTTCAATGAGATCCCTCACACATTCTTCTTAATTCCAGTGAACACAGGCCCAGAGCCATCAAATTCTCTTCATATGATAAGTCTTTCAATCCTGGAATCATTTTCATGAAACTTCTTTGAACTCTCTCCAATGTCAGCACATCGCTTCTTTGATAAGGGGCCCAAAACTGCTCACAATACTGCAAGTGAGGCCCGTGCCTTGTGAAGCCTCAACATTACATCCTTGCTTTTATATTCTAGTCCTTTTGAAGTGAAGGCTAACATTGCATTTGCCTTCCTCATCACCGACTCAACCTGCAGATTAACCTCTGGGGAATCTTGCATGAGGAGTCCCAAGTCCCTTGGCACGTGAGATTTTTGAATTTTCTCTCCATTTAGAAAATAGTCTACACTTTTATTTTTTCTACCAAAGTGCATGATCATACACTTCCCTAGACTGTATTCCATCTGCAACTTCCTTGCCCATTCTCCCAATCTGTCTAAGTCCTCCTGCAGCCTCTCTGCTTCCTCAATACCTGCCCCTCCACCTGTCTATGTATCATCCACAAACTTGGTCATAAAGCCATCAATTTTATTATTCAAATCACTGACATATAACATAAAAAGCAGTGCCAACATAGACCCCATGAAACACCACTAGTTACTGGCAGCAAACCAGAAAAGGCTCCCTTTATTGTCACTCTTTGCCTCTTACCAATCAGCAACACTCTATCCATGCTAGTATATGTCCTGTAGTATCATGGGCTCATAACTTGTTAAGCAGCCTTATATGTAGAATCTTGTCAAAGGCCTTCTGAAAATCCAAGTACACAACCAATTCTCCTTTGTCTATCCTGCTTATTATTATTTCGTCAAAGAATTCCAACAAATTTGTCAGGCAAGATTTTCCCTTCAGGAAACGATGCTGACTTAGGACCTATTTTATCATGTGCCTCCAAGTACCCTGAAACCTCACCTTTAACAACAGACTCCAACATCTTCCCAATCTCTGAGGTCAGATTCACTAGCCTATAATTTTCTTTCTTCTGCCTCTCTCCTTTCTTGAAGAGTAGAATGACATTTACAATTTTCCAGTCCTCCAGAATCTACTGATTCTTGAAAAAAAAATTACTAATGCCTCCACAATCTCTTCAGACACTTCTTTCAGAACCCTGGGGTGTACTAAAGTTGATAAGGCCATTTGGTCCAGGTGATTTATCTACCTTCAGACTTTCCAGTTTCCATGGCACCTTCTCCTTAGTAATGGCAACTTCGCTTTCTTCTGCTCCCTGATATTTTCGAACTTCCAGCATGCTGCTAGTATCTACCACAGTGAAGACTGATGCAAAATACTTATTCAGTTTGTCCTGCATTACTACTTCTCCAGCATCATTTTCCAGAGGTCCAATATCTACTCTTGCTTCTCTTTAATTCTTTATATATCTGAAGAAACTTTTGTTATCCTTTTTAATATTATTGGCTAGCTTACCTTTGTATTCCATGCTTTCCCTCTTTATGGCTTTTTAGTTGTCTTCTGTTTGTTTTTAAAATGCTTCCAAATCTTCTAACTTCCCACTAATTTTTACTTTACTATATGGCCCCTCTTTGGCTTTTATGGTGGCTTTGACTTCCCTTGTCAGCCACGGTTGTGTCATTTCACCTTTAGAATACTGCTACTTCTTCTGTGGGATCCTATCCTGCAACTTCCAAATTGTTCCCAGAAATTCCAGCCATTGCTGCTCTGCCATTATTCCTGCTAGTGCACCCTTCTTGTCAACTTTGGAACAGCTGATCCCCTAGTGGGCTCAACCACAAGCTGCTCTAAAAAGCCATCTTGTTGGCATTCTACAAATTCCTCCTCTTGGGATCCAGCACCAACCTGATTTTCCCAACCTACCTGCATATTGAAATCTCCCGTGACAATCCTAGGATTGCCATTTTGACGTGCATTTTCTATCTTGCATTGTGATCTGTAGCCCCCATCTTTACTACTGTACGGAGGTTTGTATATAACAGTTCTTTTTACCTTTGCAGTTTCTTAGCTCAACCCACGATGATTCTAAACCTTACAATCCTATGTCACCTCTTTCTAATTATTTGATTTCATTTTTTACCCACAGATCCACCCCATTCCCTCTGCCTACCTGCCTGTCCTTTTGATACAATGTGTATCCTTGGACATTAAGCTCCTAGCTATAATCTTCTTTCAGCCACAATTCAGTGATGCCCACTATGTTATAAGTGCCAATATGTAACTTTGCTACAAGTTCATCTACCTTATTCCATATACTGTGTGCATTCAAATATAACACCTTCAGTCCCATATTCACTCTTTTCAATTTTTGTCTCCATTTTATAATGCAGCTCATGCCATTGACTGCAATTTTGCCCTATCATCAGCCTGTCCTTGCTAGCAGTCCCACTACACACTCCCTCAGTTTGTAAACCAACTGCACCATTCAATTTTCTAACCTTGATCCCTGATCTACTTTATCCACTGCACCTTTGTAGTTCTGTTTTTTTTTTACTTTTAATACCGGGTATTCATATTCCTTAAGCAGAATGTCCTTGGTTTCATCTACATCTGTGGTTCCCAGATGATCCACATTAACCAGATTTTCCCTACGGTCCAACAGAGATAGCCGTACCATTCCCCCACTCACAGCCATCACGTTCCTCGTCACGTTACCAATTTGAATGCACCTTGCATCACAGTGCTGTGGCCAATTTACTCATTCACACTGTTAAAGTCTACACTAATATCACCACTTCATTGATTATCTTTTCACAACACTCGGGGGCAGCAACAGCCAAGTGCAAAAGCCACTGAGAACATCCAATGCCCTAATTAAATCTCAAGGCCCTACTGATGTTCAGAAAGCTAAGTAACATTATGCTATTGGGATCATTAAATCTTCTCTGCTGAAGTCCAGCCTGGTTATTTATTCAGTACTCATTACTAATTAATACTAATTTACAAGGTAATTCATAATTTTATACACAGTCACAATCTTGTGATGTAGAAACACCACTTCCCAGCTGACAATGCAGATGGATTCAGATGAGGGCAGATGGCAGCTTGACAGTGGCATCCACAATTATAAATACATGTTGTTCACACACACACACACACACTACATGTTGTTCACACACACACACACACACACACTACATGTTGTTCACACACACACACACACACACACACACACACACACACACATGCACCAGCACTGGGCAACCAACCAGAGTACCAGACCGGACTGCTGTTCAGGGACTCCAATAGAAACCTTGCACTAAGTGAACAAGTAAAATTGACGGTAGAGTCAAAAGGGCCTTAGATGCTGCATTCTATGACTTCATTTTAGATTTTCAGCAATTTTGCTTTTACATTAAAAAACTAATTTACAGCTAGCCAAGCCAAGCTGTCCTCTTGATCAAAGCTTCAGGTCGTTCAGGAACGTAGCTTCTTCTGTTCCTATCACATAAAGTCATAAGACACAGAAACAGAATGAGGCTATTCAGCCCATCGTATCTGCTTCACCATTCCATCATGGCTGATATGCTGATTGGTAGATTCATTAGCTCTGTAAATTGCTCCTAGTGTAGAAACAATTGTGTCCTTTCTTGTAGAAAAATGTACAATTCAATCTGTTTTTCTTATCAGTGCTGCATATATGATGCTATACCAGCCTTTGATGCTCCCGCAAGCTTTTCAGTGCATGCATTCTTGTGCAAATGACAATGAACTAGAGAACTGAGGGAGTGAAGTGAGTGGGATTTACCGTGGGCTGGCACTGATTCAACAAGCTGAATAACCCCAGTCATTAAAAACATCTTCGAATCAGAATGGCACAGGACCTGGGTGTGTCAGTACTGCCATCTGCCTGCTCCGCTTGCTAGTCCTGTCAGCCATGCCAGTCATACCCTGAAGAGCAGATAAGCATGTTCAGGCTCTTAAAAAGCTTAAACCCGCTTTTATACCCATGATGAGAACTACAAGCAGAAGAGTTTACCACATTACAAAGCCTCACCGTGGAGGTCCAAGTCAGCTCCAGCAAGCAGCTCACGATAGAGAGTAAGGAAAAAGTTTGTGAAAATGAAATTCAGAGATCAGTGGAGAACAGCGACAGCCCCACACAGGATGCTGGCAACACTTGCATTTATTGGCCATCCCTCTGAGTCAACTTCATTTGATCTGGAGTCATTTCTAAACTATGAGGTCCTCTTTTGGTCAGGGTCAATCAAGGATATTGCATCCTAGCTGTCTAAGCGATACGCAAGCCAGGGCAGTACGATACAGAGAGCAAGCTGTTGCCCAGGCAACAGGCTCTCCCTCTCCACTCAGCTGATGAATCGAAAGGAACAGCAGAGACCGGCACAGTTTGGCACCACAGGAGTTGCCTGTCAGCATTGAACTCAATGGTGAACTGCCTTAGGGACTCCAGCTCTGGATTTTCCCTTAGGCTTTACTCCCGAAGCCTTCCCCATGAATGGGAATAGCCACAAGGCAGCGGAGGTTTGAGATCAGAGTTTTCCTTCTCCTAGATGAGCTGCCAAACACAGCTTACAAGCCCCATCCGCCTGAAGTGACTGGTTGTAAGGCACCAGTAACCCACCTTGGCTCCTTCTCCTGTCAGTAGACAGGGTTCCGCCAGGGCCTAGTAGTTAAGTCACACACGAAAGCCAGAAGCTGGATTTGATTGTCGGAGGCCATTTGAGACACATACTATTGGGAGCATTTAATAGGTAGTTGGAGCTTATCCCCACTACCTCCCCCAGCTATGACAAACTTAAGGAATCATGATCTAAACTAGATGAAAAAGGCAGATATTAGCGAATCAGGTAACTTCACAGATATTGAAATTAGTTCTCACTTCCCCAAAAATTACAGATTTATTTAATTTTTGACTTTGAATTTCCCAGCTGTCGGTGTGGGAGTCAGTAGTCCAGAGCTCCAAGTGCTAAATATATTTACAATAATATGCATCACTACCACTGGTATTAATTTAGCAGCATTTCACCTGGGTAGTTAGGCATGAGATTTTAATAGATTCATAAATAAAGATGTAGAGAAACACACACAAAATAGAGGAACTCAGTGAGTCACATAGCATATATGGAGGGGAATAAACAGACAATGATACAGACTAGCTCAGTCGCAGCAATAACTACAACATATAAAATAATATGAAATTCAAAATTGTGGGAAATGCAATATTGGTGTAATGAGATCATTTACAGTATGTAATAACTTTAATAGGTTTCGCAACAAATTTCTCGTCATTGGCCATGATAAAGGATAATAGTAAAATAAGATTGTTGATGTAGTTAATTTAGTATATTTTGTTTATCTCCAGAAGCCAGGAAGAAGTGAGCAGACCGAATATAAATGCTAAAATAGCAGTAAGTGATAGTCTTCACTAATGCTTGTGCAGCTTGTTATTTATTGGGTTTTTTGGAGGGACAGGTAACCATGTTTCATTGCTAAGGGGAATAAATGGCCTTGCCTACAATATTCAACAAAAAATCATAAATTAACAATGGCAACAAGAATTAAGTAATGCCTCTAACTGTACTGTATCCATTTTCTATGTTGCCATCAATTGCGCGCAAGTTTCGATTGGGCATGTCCTCTTCTCGTTACAACCAGCAGGGAGGAAGTGCCGGAGCAGGCAGTCACATTCAACGATTCAGAAACAGCTTCTCCCCATCTGCTGTTCAGTGAATGGTCCGTGAATACTATCTCTTTATTCATTTGTTTTTACACTATTTATTTATTCTATAATTTACAGAAATTTTTGTCTTTGCGCTCTACTGCTGCTGCAAAACAACAAATTTCACGTTATCATATAAAAAAAAGTGATAATAAACCTGATTCTCATTCCGAGATGTAACGCGGGTGACTGCTCAAACAAAGTTCTGGTTAAAACTGCTGTAAACAAGTAAACTGTAACAATCTCTTGTGATCCAAAAGCAAATCACCACAAGTTGGCTATTTTAGATACTGGCAGCAAAAACCTGAAAACTCTAACTGGTTGCTTAAATGCAATTTTGGAACGTACCAATTCTTACAACATTAGTCAGAAAATATTTTTAACCTTACCCAATGGTTTACTTTTAGAGGAAGCAAGATGACAATACAGTGCAAATGACAATGAACTAGAGAACTGAGGGAGTGAAGTGGCTGGCACTGATTCAACAGGCCGAATAACCCCAGTCATTAAGGATAAGAAATACATCTTCGAATCAGAATGGCACAGGACCTGGGTGTGTCAGTACTGCCATTTGCCTGCTCCGCTTGCTAGTCCTGTCAGCCATGCCAGTCATACCCTGAAGAGCAGATAAGCATTTTCAGGCTCTTAAAAAGCTTAAACCCACTTTTATAGGGGCTTTTGTAGGGCACTGACCCATAGTGGGCATCCACTCTTTTTTGGCATGGTTATTGTGGTCCGTCTTCCAACACTTGCAAATTGTGACAAGCTCCCCGCATAAAGGCTGAAGATTATGTATTACAGCAGTTCTTCTGGAGAGAGGGTCCTGGGGAGGTTCATGAGATTCACCCTAGGAATGAAAGGATTAACGTATGAGGAGTGTTTGGTGGCTCTGGGACTGTACTTGCTGGAGTCTAAAAGAACAAGGGAGAGGATCTCATTGAAACCTATCAAATACTGAAAAGTCCTAGATACAGTGGACATGGAGAGGTTGTTTCCTATAGTGGGCAAGTCTAGGACCAGAGGGCACAGCCTCAGAATACAAGGGTATCCCTCTAGGACAGAGATGAGGAGGAATTTCTTTAGCCAGAGGGTGGTGAATCTGTGGAATTAATTGGTACAGATGGTTGTGGAGGCCAAGAGATTGGGTATATTTAAAGCAGAGGTTGAGAGGATCTAGATTCGTAATTGTGTCAAAGGTTATTGGGAGAAATCAGGAGAATGTGGTTGAGAGGGATAATAAATTAGCCTAGATGGAAAAGCGGAGCAGACTCGATGGGCTGAATGGCCTAATTCTGCCCCTGTCTTATGGTCTTCTTTTGGGGTGAGGTTGGGGGGAGTCGAAATCTTGACTTTCATCGCAACCTAATGAATCAATGGCATTAATGAACAAAGAGATTCAGCGATGTTCTCCCTACAGCCAATGGGCATGAGCTACTTCCAAGCTGGCAGCCCTAGCCACACTCCTTGTAACAGTGTGAAGCAGATTGCATCACCGCCTCCAGTATCAAATCAGGGACGAGATGAGGAAGGCACTTAGCAGTCACTGCAAATCTGTCACAGTAAGGCTAGCCAGCAGATTTATTTAGCAAGTATAATTGGCAGAGAGTGCTTGTCAGAGTGCTTTCTCTTAAATCTGTTACAAATGGACCCAACCTGCAAACCAAGCACACAAACAATATCATGATTCACAGCAGCACAAGAAAACATCCATATTGACAATTAATACCAGGTCTACCACTATATCTGCATTTGAAATACAATTCTGTAACATACATGCAAAATACATGTACATGTAATAATTAACCACTTCCTTTCGTATAGCACAGAGTCCAAGAGGGGTTTTTTGGAACAATCCAACACAACCATCCTGATTTTAAACTCTGCCATAAACAGTCCAAGCCGGGCTGCAAGAGGAAGAGGGTTGGGCATGGGACGAGTAACCCTACCCCTTAAAATCCAGTGCGACAGACACACCAACAGAAGCTGCAAAGACCTTGTCCTGGGGAGAGAAAGGAGAAGATGGGCCACGCCTGGGTTAACTTGAGAAAGGCTGGCCCAGGACAGAGTACTGCGGCAAGGCACTGTCAGCGGCCTACGCCCCAGTAAGCAGGTAGTCCTGATTTGAGGGTTAAGTGACGCACAAGAGGGAATCACCATCTTGGAAGGTAGCTCCTTCAACTTGACACTTCCAGGGTGCACAAGGTCCACAAATCCAGAGACTGTAGAGTTTGGAGACAGAGTTAAGGTCGATGTCACTTCTACGGCAGAAAGCTGACTAGTATTCTTTTCCTTTGGTTCTATACCCGCACAGCAGTGTGCAAACGTGTCAACACAACATTCAGAACCATTTCCTGTTTTTTTTATAAACATCCCTGCCAAAGCCTAATTTAACAGAGAGTAGATCTGACAATTCAGATGAAGTAGTTGATGTATTTTTAATTTCTATGACATGATACTTGACAGGTTGCCCCAATCTAATTATTGCTGACTTGCTTTCCCTTGGCTGATGAAACTGCGCATTGCTGGCAGGTTTACTTTATGGACATTATTCAAATACAACATATTTGGACTGGAAATCAAGTACAAATCAATCACAGTTTGTGCACTTATTCCTTCCAAATTCTTTCGAATGAGGATAAAATGCTTGGTCACAAATATAAATAGTTTAATATACTGTGTTTATATGTATGCACACCACAGTACTGCAAATGAGTGGGGTTGAGTTACCATGCTTACAAATCAGTTTTCTGTATTGTTGACAGTGGGTCATACACATTAGGATTAGTACATGAAATGTAACATTTCTGACTAGTTTTGTACACCCATGGAAAGGGTACATTTTAACAGTTCTGAACCGAAAGGTCTATATCATTGTTTGTCTGATGGTTTTTTATAACCTCATCTTTAGTTTGTAGACATTACCATTTTTGACAGAATATTTCATCTTTTATTTTCCAAATCTAAGAGATCAAAAGATGGGAGTGTGTCATATCAACCGAACTAATAACATGACAATGGTTTCTAATCAACCTCAAGGCAAAAGTAAATTAGAAAGTGCATGTGAAATCAAACACCAGCCCATGGGGAGCACAGGCTTGTTATGAGCATAGTATGTGCAGCACTGTACTGGAAAATTACGTGTGCCCAATAATATTTCACAATATAGCCTGTCATAGCACATAACGTTAACCATTCCATGTACCGCAACCCAGGACAAATTGAGATTGAAGGAAACAGACTAGACGTGCACATGAACAAGAGCAGGTGGCGCTGACAGTAAAGGAACAGAGACATATTGTTTACAGAGCTAACTTGTTTTCTTCCTCAGCTTCTGCCCGCGGCTTCATACAGTCACTGAAGGGTGTGTAACAGACACTCCAATCCGTGCTGATGAATTTGGAAATATCCATTAACCATATTTGTGTAATCACATGCAAATGTTTTTTTTCTTCTGAATCACCGGTCACAATGGCATCCACAGTTCTAAAGACGTAAACCATCAGTATCAAAATACCCTTCACACTTCTGGTATGGGGGGGGGGACTTACTAATAAAAGAATCTTTTCTTGGGAAGATGAGGAATCAGACCATTAAAATCAAGTCAAATCTCTCCAGGACACTCATTACTGTTTCATGGTCTGCTCACTCTGTTTCTGAGATGCTTAGGACACGTCCAGCAGGAGAGATGTTCAAAGAGACATAACTGGCATAGTATTGCGATTTTATTTGCATGATGTCACACAAATCTCATTCAGATCTAACTGCATCAGCCACTCTTGTCCCAAGTTTGTATTTCAATGTACATGTAAGAGAAAAGGCACAGTCGCCCAGCTCTAGATGGGGTCAAAGCAGTCACAAGACTACCCTATAAACCTGCTGCAAGGGACAACAAGGTGACTTACTGATACACAGCCAACAACCACCATGCTCACTGCAACCAGGGACAGCTGAAAAGAGTGCTTTGTATTATGCAAACACAATCAATTTGATCCTAATCAGGAACTCATGATATTTCTTTCAAAAGCATTTTAGATCGGGCATAAGTGAGTCCAGCATGGGCCAAATGGACGGAAGGGTCTGTTTCTGTGCTTACTGCTTCATGCATCTATCAGCTTAATGATGACTGTCCAGATGAAGCCCAGTGTAAAATGGTAGACTCCACCAAAAAGGAATCCCTAATGAAGCTCCTGGCCCATTGGCCTGAAAATACACCCTTTGAAAGAATACTAACTTTTATGCAATTGAGCACTCAATTAAATAACGCTTTTTTAAAGCGTTCATGATTTTGTTGAAAGTTATTGTCTAGTCCATCAATTTAATATTTTCACTTTTGAATGGTGTGGTTTTACTTTAGACTTTTGATTTCTTTTCAAAACCTTTGTAGTCAAGATATTTGACAGTGCATTAAAAATTGTTTCCTACTCGGTCTGGACGTCCAGTGATAAAATTACTAATCTTGTCTGTTGAGGCACATGAGTGTTTTCACCTCATTCATTCCGTGCATCAAGCAGTTCACTACAAAGCACTCCTCCACCTTTGCCTTGATCTTTAAGTCATTTACTGTCTCATTCCAATGTGCCATTGAAGGGTGGGGTGTCTGGGACACTGATCCACTGATCACAAATGAATGGCAGCAAAAGGTTTCTGAGTCAATGGGAGAGAAATCTGAGACAGAGAGGATGTCATTTTATCTTTTACAGTATGGTATATTACATTTGAATACTGCTAGCTAGTGACATTTTGACAGGTGGAACATGTGCTTAATCATGCCTAACCAGGCTAAGTCATTACCATGACAACAGATCCTTTGTGTATACACCTGATTTACATGCTGTAACTGGTTGTGTGTTGTTTTTGTGATGAAGTGGCAAAGAAACAACAACTGTGTCCATCCCAGGACCTAGAGAAACAGGGTCTCAATCCAGGAAATTATGGTCTGACTACAATGGTTGGCAAAATGTTAGATGAAGTTTCGAGGTACTTGGAGGAACATAATAAAATAGGCTGACGTCAGCATGGTTTCCTTACGGGAAATTTTGTCTGAAAAATCTGCTGGAATTCTTTAAGGAAATAACAGGTAGCGTAGACAGTAGATTTTCAGAAGGCCTTTGACAAGATATCTCTCGTCAGCTGCAAAACAAGATATGAGTCCATGGTATTACATGGGCAGAAGACTGGCAGCAGGCAAAGTGTGGGAATAGAGGGGGCCTTTTACGGTTGGCTGCCAGTGACTAGGAGTGTTCCACAGAGTTCGATGTTGGGTCTGCTACTTTTCATGTTCTATGTTAAAGACCTGGATGATGGCATTGATGGCTTTGTGGCCAAAATGAGACAAAGATAGGTGGAAAGGCAGGCAGTGTTGAGGAAACAGGGAGTTTGCAGTAGGACTCAGACAGATTAAGAGAATGGGCAAAGAAATGGCAGAAAGAATACAGCGTAGGGAAGTGTATGGTCATGCAGTTTGGTAGAAGAAATAAAGAATAAAGAGACACAGATAATTTCTAAGTAGAGAATGAATTCAGAAATCGGAGGTGTGAAGGGATTTGGGAATCCTAGTTCAGGATTCCCTGAAGGTTAACTTGCAGGTTGAGTCATTAGTAAAGAAGACAAATGCAATGTTTGCATTTATTTCGAGAGGACAAGGATATCGGTTGGCACGGTAGCGTAGTGGTTAGCACAATGCTTAACAGTCAGGCCGCATGGGTTCATTTCCTGCCACTGCCCGTAAGGAGTTTGTACACTCTCCCCGTGACCACGTGGGTTTCCTCCAGGTGCTCCAGTTTCCACCCATAGTCCAAAGACGTCCCAGTTGGTAGGTTAATTGGTTATTAGGCTGGTATTAATTGGGGGGTTGCTGGGCAGCGTGGCTCAAAGGGCTGGAAAAGCCTACTCCATGCTGTGTTTCAGAAATAACAATAATAATAAAAAATGCAAGAATGTGATGCTAGGGCTTTCTAAGGCATTGGTCAGACCACATCTGGAGTAATGTCAGCAGTTTTGAGCCCCTTACCAAAGAATCGATGTGCTGGCAACCAGAGGAGGTTTATGAGAATGATCTTGGGAATGAAAGGGTTAATATACAAGGTGCATTTGACGAGTCTGGGCCTGTCCTCACTGGAGTTTAGAAGAATAAGGTGGGGGCGGGGAGGTCTCATTGAAACCTACCAAATACTGAAAGGCCCTGGTAGGTGGATGTCAAGAGTTTGGGACCAGAGGGCAGCCTCAGAATAGAAGGACGTCTCTTTAGAATGGAGTTGAGGAGGATTTTTTCATTCAGAGGGTAGTGAATCTGTGGAGTTCATTTCCACAGATGGTGGTGGAGCCCGAGTCACTGGGTATATTTAAAGTAGGGGTTGATAGTTCTTGATTAGTAAGGGTGTCAAAGTTACAGGAAGAAGGCAGAAGAATGGGTTGGCAGGGAAAATAAATCATCCGTGATAGAACGGCGAGCAGGCTCAATGGGCCGAAAGGCCTAATTCTGCTCTTATGGTCTTCTGGTTCATCTACTCCAAATCCCAGATAACAACAGTAATTACTCTCAGAGTCCAGATAAAGTGCTGCTTCACCCAAACAGTTGCTGGGACTCTAAATGCCTCTTAGTATTGGATCAACATTTCACTGTGTGACCAGGATCAACCTAATGCTTCATTACATAAAACTCCTGCACTAACTTGACTCAGATGGAACATGTCACCACCAAAGCAATAAAGCTAAAACTATCTCAACACCCAGAACTTGAAATGACGAGGGCTCATCAAGTAACCCTTGATGCTGCATCAATTACCAGTATCAAGTCTGTTAAACACACTTTGCCTTTAACAGATCTATGCTGGTTATATCCTCTCAATCGAAATAAGAATAAGTGGCTGCTCATTCCACCCATGATTATCTTTTCCAGAACTTTTTCCATTACATTGATTAAAGAGACTTGTCTTAGATATTGAATAGAATTGACATTATTTCTTACATTCACACATACATGACGAGTAAATATCTTTATGTTACGTCTCTGTCTGAATGTGCAATGTGCAAGTTATAGTAATTTGCAATAAATAGTATGTACAGTAAGATATACAACAGAACAGTCAATTTTAGCTTAGAAATACAATTGTGTCAGCGTAAATTATTCAACCTGATGGCCTGGTGGAAAAAGCTGTCCCGGAGCCTGTTGGTCCTGAATTCTGAATTCAGTCCTCTTTTTTAGAACAATATAGATTGCATACATGTTGAAATTAATATCCATGGTATAATATTTACTAGGGTAAGGAAATGCAGATTTGAATTTTTACCACAGATACTGACGTACCACAGGTGCTGATGTTGCCTCAGAGTGTATCAATGTGCTCTCAAGAAATGGGAAAATATTATTATAATAATATTGAATGAATTATAATTAATTCAGAGCAGTTTATCTATTTACAATGTGAAACACTGTGGTGGAAGTTGAAATCTCTTAGGATATTTCCAATGCTGCCTTTAAGAATGCCAATAAAAAATATTTCACAAAATAAAACTTATTACCATGGCTGGGTGCAGCATGGTAGTGCAGCAGTTAGCGTGACACGGTTACAGCTTGAGGCATTGGAGTTCAGAGTTCAATTCTGACGCTGCCTGTAAGGAGTTTGTAGGCTCTGCCCATGACTGCATGGGTTTCCTCCGGGTGCTCCGGTTTCCTCCCACAGTCCGAAGACGTACCAGCTAGTAGGTAAGTAGGTCACTGTAATTGGTTTAGGGTTAAATGGGTGGGTTGCTGGGAAGTGTGGCTTGCTGGGCTGGATATGCCTATTCTGTACTGTATTCCTAGATAGACAGACAAATAAATAAATAAAAGGTCACAATTAGCATTTTCAACAAGGATGTTCCTCTAAAGCAGGAGCTTCTCAACTTGGGCTCCATGGACACTTCAGCTAATGGTAGAGGTCCATGGTATAGAAAAGACTGGGAACTCCTGCAAGGCATAGGAACTATATTGCCTACGTTCAGTACGGCTCCCCATCTTTTTCTGAAAACGGTAACAGATCTCCTACATGTTTCTGGCGTAAGTACTTTTATTTCACAAATCGTCATGGGCATTAAAGAGCAAGAGGTGAAGTTATGCATGCCTCCTTTTCAGATAGCTAAAATTCAGCAGAACGGCCAAGAAGTTCCAGAAAAATGGCATAAATGAGGAAGAGACAGTTATCCTAGGAAGGTCTTTGCCCTTCTGAAAGACAAGCAGGAGAACCTGTGTGAAAATTCAACTTCATACAGCATCTTTGAATCGAATTTATGCAAGTCAAGGAACTTGATCAAAACTGAATAAGCCTCTGTGTAAAGCAAGTGACTCAGAGCTCCTCTGTGGGCAGTTTCAAGCCTCCAGCTGCTTAAAGTACTTATATAAAGAATTTTATTGAAAAAGAAATGAAAAGGCTGCCAAGACAACGTAGCAGAAAACTTTCAGATTCCAATCTGCTTAGCATGTGGGAAGAACACCTGCCCAAAGCAAGTAGATTGTTCTTTAATTATGCAAATCATGTTCCAAAGATACCACTGACTTTAATCAGTGGGACGCACAAGGGAGCTGTTACAATGTTCCCACCAGGCCAAATTGGCAGCAGGAATTAAAGCCTGGGGGAGCCACTAGAAAAAAAAATTCCCTACACTTAAATTTCTGTGTAGAGAAGTAATCATCCAAGCCCGAAAAGAAGTTCACATCTTTCCTTTCCCCATTCTTTTCCTTCCTCGCCTTATCAGAAATCTTGCAGGCACCTTCCCAGCAATTTGCTGAATGCTACTGGCTGTCCCTTCAGTATCAGACTTGCTTCTGCATTGGCCTGATTCTGAAAGAATGTACAATGCTTCCCGACAGATCCAGCTAGAAAACTGACGAAGCCTCGACTCTCACCAGAGAGCCGCTGTCCACAGTTAAACTCAGGATTATTACATAGGAAGAGCTTTGGATACATTAAAAAAATGAATTTTAGACAAGTGATGAAATATAAAATTTATATCAACACACACAAAATGCTGAAGGAACTCTGCAGGTCAGGCAGCGTCTATGGACGTAGATAGATAGTCGACATTTCAGGCAGAGACCCTTCTTCAGGCCATTTATATATCATTTATATAATTTCTTTCCTATTTTGCATCAGTGTTCAATTATGGAACAAGAGTGTGACGCAGTTTTGAATGAAAGTATCAACCATTCACTTAAATTGCACATAACCTGAGGTTTTAAGCAAACATTGGTACTAAGGACAAGCAGATCTCTGCTCCCACATGCTAAAGATGGTCTATGTACCAGCATACAATGTCAATGGACTGATATCACACCCGACGCCTCCTAAAATTTTCTCACAGTGTTAGTGAATCATAACAGTATTAAATTTGCCTTTATAAATATTCTATGAAGATTAATTAACAACTGGGCAGCATGTTTAGAACTTCCATTACAACTTGAGGGATCATGAGGAATTAATAAACTAGAGAAATGACTTTTGATCCCACTATAGCAGTTAGGGAAACATGCAACAACAAAAAGAAAACTGGTAATGCTAACCATGAAACTGCAAGATTAACATTAGAAAAAAAGGGAGAGGTTAATTAATATATTTTAAATCATCTGACCCTTGACTAGTCTTGCCTATACCTGATTCCATTTAAGGTTCATTCTTGATTGTCTTCTGCAGGACAAGCCATTGAGTTGGATTAAAAGTCTACCAATAATAAGACCTTCCCTCCACCCCCATCCCCACAAAAATGTCCATCGCTGCCCTGTCAGGGAAAGGAAGAATGACAAATGTCCTGGCCTTATCCAAGAAGCCCACAGACCAAGAACAGAAATTATGACTAAATGCAGTTCATTTAATTAGTGCAAGAATCAATACATCACATTTGCACCACTTTCATCATAATTTTGTCTAATTGTCTTCAAAAGGATATTGGTGTTTTATAGAGGTTTCAAAGAAACGTGATAAGAATACGTAAACAATGAAGAGAAGCTCAAAAAGCTGACCCCCTTTGCTAATGGTTACTAAAAGTTTCATAAACAAGCATGATGGAGTTTGAACACATCCAATTTCTATTTATCACAGACCTAGTGGATGTAAATACAAAATAGGAAATCTCGCTTTTTATATGAAATATTAAATTGTGAAGCTTGTCAAAAGCAGTTAATTATATGGTAATTGACTACCTTGAAAGGAAATGGTTGAACATCTGGCTTGGATCAGGACTGAGATTGCAGCACTAAATAGAGAATTAGCTGAGGAAACATTCTATCTGCCTATAATGTTAAAACCCTGTATGTTTCACTTGTCAAAACTGAATTTTCCAGATTGTAAAGACAGATGTAATATAGGGTGTTGCTAAACTAACCACCAAATCAACACATGCAAGGTTTCTTTTAAAAGAAAATAACATGTGCGTTACTTTTCACATTACATTAGTGGGGCAGTCAATACAAATTGTGCTTTGTTTTGTGGAAGGAATACATTTAAAGGATAAATTAACCATTTCCAGACATTGTTGTTAAGATTATAAAGTTCAGGTTTCCTGCTGCTGGTCTCTTGACAAAATACACAAGAATTGACTGAGCCATGATTTAGCATAATTGCCATAGCCCTGCCCTCCAGCTTCAGTCTCTTTAGAGTGCAAAATCAGGGGTGTTAATCAATTGCACTTTCCTTAGACCAAAGAAGAGGCTTTTCTTCAATAACATTCAAGCATGTCCAATATTATTCATTTGCCTCCACATCAAATATCGAATTTGAACTTCATTTTGTATTCAGCCTTCCCTTTAACATTTCATAGATTATATATTCAGTTCACAATCTGTAGGTCATTGCATAAGGAGTGTGCAAGACATGTGTAGACGGGTTAAGCCAGCAGCAAATGTTTACCAGCGGCAACGCAGGGAAATCTAGTACCAGCTTGTGGTTTAGCAATCGGAGCATCGCTGATGTAGAATGAAGATGGGGAGGAATTTATTATCTCAGAGGGTCATGAATCTACGAAGCACAACCCAAAAGCAGTGGAGATAGCGCCACTGTGGGCAAGGAAGACAGGTAGATCAAGAAGGGAACTGAGGGTTATGAGGTGATCTTACCGGTTGGAGGACCAGACTCTAGAAGATAAATGTTTTACTCTCACGTTTTTTTCTTCTGTTGTCAATTACGTTTTACAAGAATACAAGCTATAGAGCATTAGAATCAAATATAGCAGACCCGTGTAGATCACAGCAATTCTGATGCTCATGAGGGTCTATTCTAGCTTCTCCCTACTTCTCCATTACATGTTGTCCTTCAACTATAGGTACAACCTCCACACTCCATTCCACCTCACCTGCATCATAACTTATCAATAGGGTGTCTGGTATCCAGCATGAACAGAGATTCCCACCTACTAAACAGTGGAAAGACTGAGTTAGCAACAACATCTCCTCCACACTCACCATCAGCACAGGTGCACCACAGGCTGCATGCACAGCCCCCTGTTCTACTCACGCTATACTTAACAGTGTGCAGCTAAGTACAGCTCATATTTGAGTTTGTTGATGACAGCACTGTCACTAGCCAAATCAAAGGTGGTGACATGAATCAGTACATGGGAAGCAGATTGAAGGTCTGGTTGAAGGATGTCACAGTAACAACATCTCACCAGACATCAGCAAAACCAAAGAGATTATTGACTACAAGAGGAAGAAGCCAGAGGTTCTTGAGCCTCATAATGGGAATGGAGGCAGAGAGGGTCAGCATATCAGAGGATCTGTCCTAGAATCAGCACCTGTCATCACAAAGAAGGCATGATAGAGGCTCTACTTTCTCAAAAGTTTGCATAAATTTGACATGTCACCAAAGACTGACTAACTTCTGTAGATGTGCAGTGGAGAGTATCCTAACTTGTTGCATTAGTATGGAAATACCAGTCCCCAGCAATGGAAAAGGTTACAGAAAGTGGTGGACATCCCAGCCCACTACAGGTAAAGTTCTCCCCACCACTGAATACATTTACACGGAGTGCCGCTTCCAGAAAGCAGCATCCATCATCAGAGAACGTACTTCCCCCATACTTCTCACCACTAATTCTACAATCTACAGACTCTTTGCAATTAATGTTCAAAACATGACTTTTTATTCTCGCAGTTTGCCTTCAATTGGTGCCGCAGTAGCATAGCAGTTAGCGCAACACTATTACAGCTCAGGGCGTTGGAAGCCAGTGTTCAATTCCTACGTCATCTGTAAGGAGTCCATACAACCAGCCCATGAAACGCATGGGTTTCCTCCGGGTGCTCCGGTTTCCTCCCACAGTCCAAAGTCGTACCAGTTAGTAGGCTAATTGGTCATTGTAAATTGTCCTGTGATTAGGCTAGGCTAAAATCAGGGGTTGCTGGGCAGCATGGCTCAGAGAGCTGGAAGGGACTATTCAGCCCTGTATCCTTAAATAAATCAAATAAAAATGCACTTTGGTTTGTCAGTCTTCATCTGTTTATGTACAGTTTTTCATCAATTCTATTGTATTTATTTTCCCCTGTACATGCCTGAAAGAAAATGAATCTCAAGGTCATATATCGCAACTTATATGCACCTTGATAATAAATTTACACTGAACTTCGATTATGTTCAATCCCCACGGCAAGGTCAGCTCCCTGGCCCTTGTTCCAAGGATAAACAAGACAGTTTACAAATTTGGCATCATATTTGTGCTTACAATCAGATATCCACACAACTATCAATGATGTATATCTCCAGCTGGTTAGCAGCATTATAACGTTACCTCTGACTTTTCATGCTAGTAAGGAACATCTCCTACTGGAAAGGATATGAATGGTTAAATACTAGGATTTCTGAAATTCAGTGCTCATATATTCAAGATACAGCAGTGGAATATAATGCTAATATCTTCGGAAGAGAAAAAAGGATTTGGTATCTTCAAGAGGTGAGAACAGAAATGGGTAGCAAATATCTGCATGTGCAACCAATAACTTAGCCAAAATAAATTATAAAATAACACATTTTAAAATTCTAATCTGAATCCTAAATCCGATTTTATATTTTACTTTAATTGTATAAAACTTCTGAAACTTAATTCCAGGCAAATAACTGGTCAAGTGAGAATAAGCTCCTAACATACGACAGCTATCAATTTATTAAGATAGGAAAAGACACTTACAAAGCAGGAAAAACTCCACCAAACAAAACATTACTTTCTCCAATCAATTTCATCCAAACCGTTTTAAGATATTTTCAATTCCTTCGTTACAAAGGTCTTCCAGTTACAACACAGCATTTCCACAGTAACAAGAAATTATGAAGCAATGCTCCCTGTGATTACACCAACATCACAAGAAACATTAAATACTCATGGCTTCAGCAAATTAGCTTGGCTTTCACTTTGATGCACAAACTAACTGGGAGAGTAAGATCATTACTTGAAAGGCAATGCTGTTAAATCTAATCTTGTAGAACACAAGTTTTTATTGCAGTAGCATATGTGATGGCTCCACATTGTGTAAAAGGCCCCCTAGTGGTTATTCCACAAATGGCAGAACAGTTTTTTTTGTACAAAATATTTCTTCTCTGCTCCGTGTAATTATTTATTTATTTGTTTGTTTGTTTATTGAGATACAGGTCAGAATAGGCTATTCCAGCCCTTTCAGCCATGCCACCTAGCAACCCCAGATTTAACCCGAGCTTAATTATGGGACAACTTACAATGACCAATTAACCTAGCAATTGGTAGGTCTTTGGTATGCTGTGAAAGGAAACTGGAGCACCTGGTGAAAAACTCACCAGGTCACAGGAAGAATTCCTTACAAGCAATGGTGGGAATTAAACCTGGGTCACTGGTACTGTAAACCACTAGGCTACTATGTCATTGTCCACTAACTATAATTGTTGTCGTTCCTTTCCCCGCCTTGTGGCACATTGGGTAAAAACCTTGCCATTTCATTAGCTCTTTTTGTCTGTTTTTTTTTAATGAGGCCGACGTTCAATCCAGCACAGATGGAAAGTGTGCAAGGAGGATTCGAACCCAGGACCACTCGTCTCGCAGTCCAGTGTGAATGCCACTACACCACCAGCCGGCAGCTATAGAAGTCATGGGTAAATGTACTGCCCAAGGTGAAACCAGACAACACAACTATCTGACTTCAGCTGGGACAACAGGAGACACTGCAAAATTGGATCCTGCTGCAGGGCCAGCCAAGTAGTAAGAAAGATCCACAAATATTTAGTAGTAAAGGACTACTGAAGGACCCAGCAGTTAAGTTTCAGGTGAAATGAAACCATCAGCAGCATACTATGATCCAGTAGTCTGCTGGTACTCAGGATCCAAATTCATACACACATGCAAGTCTGAGCCCATAAAATTATGATCTAGCAGAAGTCAGTGGCTTCATAGGACAAAAAATTTTTATTAACAAAAAAAAAGCTGACTGGATGTTGTGATAACCTTAACACTTGCACTTGCATTTTCTTCATTATCACCATCCAACTGCAATTCCACTAACTTCTTGATAGTGTGTTGAGTAAAAATTAACTACTTTTAAAAGAAAAGGTTTAAAATATGTTTATAGGGGAGCAGCTGGTGGCGCAATGACATCAGCGCTGGACCCGGGAGCGGAGGTTCCCGGGTTCGAAACTAGTCAGGTCCGCCCCCCGAGTACGCTTTCCAGCCGTGCCGGGTTGAGTGTCGAGATCGCAACTCGACCTCATAAAATAAAGGGAAAACTACTGCGAAAATGTCTGTGTGAGGAGTGGCGCGCCACACGGTCTCTCTCTCTCTCTCTCGCTCTCTCGCCTTGTAAAAGCCATGAAAAAGACATCATCACGGACGCACGCATGCACACGCAGATGCACGCGCCAAAAAAAATGTTTATTGGTGCAAAAATTACTTTAAAATATGGTATTTCCAACAAAAGGCCACTGAGGGAAAGTATGCAGTTCTTTCTAAAGTTGTTCTGGTTATGAAACAATTAGATTCTGATTGCTTAGTAATTGTAGGGGAAACAAATTACAACAATACATAGATGATTATTTATGCAATCCACTATTACTTAACATATTTGTTGCTTGTTTATTCAGTGGTTCATCTGCAAATTTCAATGCCATTAGTCCCAGAGGATCTGTTCTGCACACTGCTGTTGAATCCCCTAGGCATTCATTATGTGTGAAATCTCATGCAATACTATATTGGAGACATGTGATTCAGTTAATTACTGTGCTCAGGTAGCTTCCATGATACAGTATATTGTAACTTTGCATTGTGCACAGCTGAGTTCCTATGAGATTTTCATCCTCCTTTAACCATTATTGCACTGATACATCCCAGGATTTCACTAAAGCATGAATAATTTTAAGTATTGACAGCTGGCAGACTACAAGTGTCTACAAATATAAAATGTTGAAGCATTAAAACTCAAAACAAATTATGAAACATCTTCTTTATAGTCATCTCTGGGCTTTTCTAATTTTTAAGATGCTCTGTATTAATATTAGAAGTTGATATTTTCTGTTCGCCACCAATCTATATTGTTGGCCCCACGGTAGTGTGGCAGTTAGTGCAATGTTATTACAATGTCCTGGGGTTCGGAGTTCAATTCTGGAGCCATTCCATAAGGAGTCCTCCCCGCGGAACACATGAGTTTTCCCCGGGTGCTCAGGTTTTCTCCCACGGTCCAAAGGCGTACGAGGTAGGTTAATTGGTCTTTGTAAATTGCCTGTGTTAGGGTTAATCGGAATTTGTCGGGGGTTACTGGGGTGGTATGGCTCAAAAGGACCAGAAGGGCCTACATTGTGCCATGTCACTAATAAAGAAACAACAAAATTTGAAATCTGATATTCATGAGCATTTCAACAGAACCACATGCACTTTGAATTGCTGGAGTGATTATCTGCTTGCTACAGAAGATATTGATCACTTCAACAAAATTCAAACCGATCAATGCAGCTAAACAGAACCTTTCACTCAGCTTACTGCTGTCATAAGAATGGTGTACAAATTACTCTATATATTTTGGGAAAGAGATGAAAACAAGAGGACAGGGGTTGAGTTATATTAGTTCCACTAGAATATTTATCTAATGAAATTGGACTTGGTAAATTTCAACATGTTTTTTCAAACCACTTGTTGATGTCTTCATTATGATACTTTATATTTTCCTGAAATCCACAAAGAAATTACACAATATAATACAAAGCATGGTTAAATGAAATAAGTGGTGTTTCACATTTGATTTTTGGGCTGAAGATTAAAGGTGAAAAAATAATTATATTTAAATCCAAAACCAAATTTGTTTCCCAAAACTAGAGTTCCCAAAACAGGAAGGCATCTATGCAACTTATCTTCTGATTTTGACAGTAAATGCAGGAACAGCAGCAGGCGTTTCATTAGAAGAGCAGGTAGAACAAACACAATCACTTCCACATTCACAGGTCAGCAAGATAGGTTGATGAAGCAGACTGTTTGCCCATAAAAGTAATGAAAATTCATCTTGTTCTATAACAGGCGAATAATCACTCCAACAATTCAAAGTCCACGTGGTGATTATTCACAGTCCTATTGATATTATGCAGTTCACTCAACAGAAGAAGCAAAAAACACCTACGTCATTTACAAATCCAGTATTTATTCTGCTGTAATAATAGCCTTCAACGTGAAGATAAAATTTCCAATGTTTCCATACAATCCCTAGTTATCAAGTCAACAACAAAATTAGTCACTTTTGCTTGAATAAAAGCCACCAAAAGGGCTGGTACACACAACATTTTGTTTTAATTTTACAGATAGAACAAAGGGGAACTATGAAGCTATCAGGCAGGAACTTAGAAACATAAATTGGAAACAGATGTTCTCAGGGAAATGTACCGAAGAAATGTGGCAAATGTTCAGGGGATGTTTGCGTGGGGTTCTGAGCAGGTACGTTCCAATGAGACAGGGAAAGGGTGGTAGGGTACAAGATCCATGGTGCACAAAGGCTGTTGTAAATCTAGTCAAGAAGAAAAGAAGAGCTTACGAAAGGTTCAAAAAACAAGGTAATGATATGAGGCTAGAAGATTATAAGGCAAGCAGGAAAGAGCTTAAGAATGAAATCAGGAGAGCCAGAAGGAGCCATGAGAAGGCCTTGGCGGACAGGATTAAGGAAAACTCCAAGGCATTCTACAAGTATGTGAAGAGCAAGAAGATAAGACGTGAGAAAATAGGACCAATCAAGTGTGACAATGGAAAAGTGTGTATGGAACTGGAGGAAATAGCAGAGGTACTTAATGAATACTTAGCTTCAGTATTCACTATGGAAAAGGATCTTGGCGATTGTAGGGATGATTTGCAGTGGACTGAAAAGCTTGAGAATGTAGATATTAAGAAAGAGGATGTGCTGAAGCTTTTGGAAAGCATCAAGTTGGATACATCACCAGGACCGGACGAGATGTACCCCAGGCTACTGTGGGAAGTGAGGGAGGAGATTGCTGAGCCTCTGGCAATGATCTTTGCATCATCAATGAGGATGGGAGAGGTTCCAGAGGATTGGAGGGCTGCGGATATTGTTCCCTTATTCGAGAAAGGGAGTAGGGATAGCCCAGGAAATTATAGGCCAGTGAGTCTTACTTCAGTAGTTGGTAAGTTGTTGGAGAAGATCCTGAGAGGCAGGATTTATGAACATTTGGAGAGACATAATATGATTCGGAATAGTCAGCAAGGCTTTGTCAAAGGAAGGTCATGCCTTACGAGCCTGATTGAATTTTTTGAGGATGTGACTAAGGACATTGATGAAGGTAGAGCCGTATTTATAGTGTGTATAGATTTTAGGAAGGCATTTGATAAGGTATCCCATGCAAGGCTTATTGAGAAAGTAAGGAGGCATGAGATCCAAGGGGATATTGCTTTGTGGATCCAGAACTGGCTTGCCCACAGAAAGCAGAGTGGTTGTAGACGGGTCATATTCTGCATGGAGGCCAGTGACCAGCGATGTGCCTCAGGGATCTGTTCTGGAACCCCTACTCTTTGTGATTTTTATAAATTACCTGGACGAGGAAGTGGAGGGATGGGTTAGTAAATTTGCTGATGACAGAAAGGTCAGGGGTATTGTGGATAATGTGGAAGGCTGTCAGAGGTTACAATGGGACATTGATAAGATGCAAAACTGGGCTGAGAAGTGGCAGATGGAGTTCAACCCAGATAAGTGTGAGGTGGTTCATTTTGATAGGTCAAATATGATGGCAGAATATTGTATTAATGGTAAGACTCTTGGCAGTGTGGAGGATCAGAGGGATCTTGGGGTCCGAGTCCATAGGACACTCAAAGCTGCTGTGTAGGTTGACTCTGTGGTTAAGAAGCCATACGGTGCATTGGCCTTCATCAGTACTTGGAGTACTGTACTCAATTCTGGTCGCCTCACTACAGGAAGGATGTGGAAGCCATAGAAAGGGTGCCGAGGAGATTTACAAGGATGTTGCCTGGATTGGGGAGCATGCCTTATGAGAATAGGTTGAGTGAACTCGGCCTTTTCTCCTTGGAGCAACAGAGGACGAGAGGTGACTTGATAGAGGTGTACAAGATGATGAGAGGCATTGATCATGTGGATAGTCAGAGGGTTTTCCACAGGGCTGAAATGGCTAGCATGAGAGGGCATAGTTTTAAGGTGCTTAGAAGTAGATTATAGATCAGATGTCAGGGGTAAGTTTTTTACGCAGAGAGGTGCGAGTGCGTGGAGTGGGCTGCCGACGGTGGTGGTGGAGGTGGAAACAATAGGGTCTTTTAAGAGACTCTTGGGTGGCTATGTGGACCTTAGAAAAATAGAGGGCTATGGTAAAGCCTAGGTTGTTCTAAGGTAGGGACATGCTCGGCACAGCTTTGTGAGCTGCAGGGCCTTTATTGTGCTGTATGTTTTCTATTTCTATTTCCATAAAGTGGCCCAAAAAAACTATCAAAATGATGGCAAGTCTAAGTGCCTTTTTCATGTCCAAATTCTGCAGGAAATACAGGTACAAACATAAGCTGATTAAACTGAAACATTGAAATGTTTGTTCAAGATGCATCACCTGGCAGCCTGCCTCACAAAGGCATCATCTAGCTCCTGTCTACAGTTACAAGTACAAAGAATAGTGTCAGTCCCTGCACCTGCACAATAAATATGAAGTAAATTCATCACAAGAAATAGTTTTGAGGCTAATTACATGGTTTTGCCATTCAAACTCTTTGGCCATGAGGTCTCACCTCTTCAAGTTTTAATAGAATTGAGTGCTTATTTTTTTTAAATTTAAAACAAAACAAAATTAACTTTCAATTCTCTTCCTAACTCGAAGTTGATAAGTGAATTCACTGTTTTTTAAACTTAGATTTCCCAGTTCAGACCTGTGCTGCACAATCATTCCATTTTATTGAACATAGAACATAGAATAGTACAGCACAGTACAGGCCCTTCGGCCCACAATGTTGTGCCGACCCTTAAACCCTGCCTCCCATATAAGCCCCCACCTTAGATTCCTCCATATACCTGTCTAGCAGTCTCTTAAACTTCACTAGTGTATCTGCCTCCACCACTGACTCAGCCAGTGCATTCCACGCACCAACCACTCTCTGAGTGAAAAACCTTCCTCTAATATTCCCCTTGAACTTCCCACCCCTTACCTTAAAGCCATGTCCTCTTGTATTGAGCAGTGGTGCCCTGGGGAAGAGGCGCTGACTATCCACTCTATCTATTATTATCTTGTACACCTCTATCATGTCTCCTCTCATCCTCCTTCTCTCCAAAGAGTAAAGCCCTAGCTCCCTTAATCTCTGATCATAATGCATACTTTCTAAACCAGGCAGCATCCTGGTAAATCTCCTCTGTACCCTTTCCAATGCTTCCACATCCTTCCTATAGTGAGGTGACCAGAACTGGACACAGTACTCCCAAGTGTGGCCTAACCAGAGTTTTACAGAGCTGCATCATTACATTGTGACTCTTAAACTCTATCCCTCGACTTATGAAAGCTAACACCCCATAAGCTTTCTTAACTACCCTATCCACCTGTGAGGCAACTTTCAGGGATCTGTGGACATGTACCCCGAGATCCTTCTGCTCCTCCACGCTACCAAGTATCCTGCCATTTACTTTGTACTCTGCCTTGGAGTTTCTCCTTCCAAAGTGTACCACCTCACACTTCTCCGGATTGAACTCCATCTGCCACTTCTCAGCCCACTTCTGCAACCTATCAATGTCTCTCTGCAATCTTTGACAATCCTCTACAGTATCTACAACACCACCAACCTTTGTGTCATCTGCAAACTTGCCAACCCACCCTTCTACCCCCACATCCAGGTCGTTAATAAAAATCACGAAAAGTAGTGGTCCCAGAACAGATCCTTGTGGGACACCACTAGTCACAATCCTCCAATCTGAATGTACTCCCTCCACCACCACCCTCTTCCTTCTGCAAGCAAGCCAATTCTGAATCCACCTGGCCAAACTTCCCTGGATCCCATGCCTTCTAACTTTCTGAATAAGCCTACCGTGTGGAACCTTGTCAAATGCCTTACTGAAATCCATATAGATCACATCCACTGCACTACCCTCATCTATATGCCTGGTCACCTCCTCAAAGAACTCTATCAGGCTTGGTAGACACGATCTGCCCTTCACAAAGCCATGCTGACTGTCGCTGATCAGACCATGATTCTCTAAATGCCTATAGATCCTATCTCTAAGAAGCTTTTCCAACAGCTTTCCCACCACAGACGTAAGGCTCACTGGTCTATAATTACCCGGACTATCCCTACTACCTTTTTTGAACAAGGGAACAACATTCGCCTCCCTCCAATCCTCCGGTACCATTCCCGTGGGCAACGAGGACATAAAGATCCTAGCCAGAGGCTCAGCAATCGCTTCTATCGCCTCGTGGAGCAGCCGGGGGAATATTCCGTCAGGCCCCGGGGACTTATCTGTCCTGATGTATTTTAACAACTCCAACACCTCCTCTCCCTTAATATCAGCATGCTCCAGAACATCAACCTCACTCATATTGTCCTCACCATCATCAAGTTCCCTCTCATTGGTGAATACCGAAGAGAAGTATTCATTGAGGACTTCACTGACTTCCACAGCCTCCAGGCACATCTTCCTACCTTTATCTCTAATCGGTCCTACCTTCACTCCTGTCATCCTTTTTTTCTTCACATAATTGAAGAATGCCTTGGGGTTTTCCTTTACCCTACTCGCCAAAGCCTTCTCATGTCCCCTTCTTGCTCTTCTCAGCCCCTTCTTAAGCTCCTTTCTTGCTTCCCTATATTCCTCAATAGACCCATCTGATCCTTGCTTCCTAAACCTCATGTATGCTGCCTTCTTCCTCCTGACTAGATTTTCCACCTCACTTGTCACCCATGGTTCCTTCACCCTACCATTCTTTATCTTCCTCACCGGGACAAATTTATCCCTAACATCCCGCAAGAGATCTCTAAACATCGACCACATGTCCATAGTACATTTCCCTGCAAAAACATCATCCCAATTCACACCCGCAAGTTCTAGCCTTATAGCCTCATAATTTGCCTTTCCCCAATTAAAAATTTTCCTGTCCTCTTTGATTCTATCCTTTTCCATGATAATTATAAAGGCCAGGGAGCGGTGGTCACTGTCCCCCAGATGCTCACCCACTGAGAGATCTGTGACCTGACCCGGTTCATTACCTAGTACTAGATCTAGTATGGCATTCCCCCTGGTCGGCCTGTCCACATATTGTAACAGGAATCCATCCTGGACACACTTAACAAATTCTGCCCCATCTAAACCCTTGGAACTAATCAGGTGCCAATCAATATTAGGGAAGTTAAAGTCACCCATGATAACAACCCTGTTATTTTTGCACCTTTCCAAAATCGGCCTCCCAATCTCCTCCTCTGTATCTCTGCTCCTACCAGGGGGGCCTATAGAATACCCCCAGTAGAGTAACTGCTCCCTTCCTGTTCCTGACTTCCACCCATATTGACTCAAAAGAGGATCCTGCTACATTACCCACCTTTTCTGTAGCTGTAATAGTATCCCTGACCAGTAATACCACCCCTCCTCCCCTTTTTCCTCCCTCGCTATCCCTTTTAAAGCACTGAAATCCAGGAATATTGAGAATCCATTCCTGCCCTGGTGCCAGCCAAGTCTCTGTAATGGCCACTACATCATAATTCCATGTATGTATCCAAGCTCTCAGTTCATCACCTTTGTTCCTGATGCTTCTTGCATTGAGGTACACACATTTCAGCCCTTCTACCTTACTGTCTTTACACTGTTTATTCTGCTTCTCTTTCCTCAAAGCCTCTCTGTATGTTAGATCTGGCTTTAATCCATGCACTTCTTTCACTGCTCTATCGCTCTGGGTCCCATCCCCCTCGCAAATTAGTTTAAACCCTCCTGAACCATGCTAGCAAACCTACCTGCAAGGATATTGCTTCCCCTCGAGTTCAGGCGCAAGCCATCCAATCTGTACAGGTCCCACCTTCCCCTGAAGAGATCCCAATGATCTAAAAATCTAAAACCCTGCTCCCTGCACCAACTCCTCAGCCACGCATTCAACTCCCATTTCCTCCAATTCTTACCATTTCTGTCACGTAGCACTGGCAGCAATCCTGAGAACGTCACCCTTGAGGTCCTGTTCTTCAGCCTTCTGCCTAATTCCTGAAACTCACACTTCAGGACCTCATCCCTCTTCCTGCCTATGTCGTTGGTCCCAACATGTATCACGACTTCTGGTTGCTTTCCCTCTCGTACCAGGATGTCGTGCACCCGGTCAGAGACATCCCGGACCCTGGCACCCGGGAGGCAACAAACCATGCGGGTGTCCTTCTCACGTCCACAAAATCTCCTGTCTGCTCCCCTGACTATAGAGTCTCCAATGACGACAGCTCTCCTCTTCTCCGTCCCACCCTTCTGCACCACAGGGTCAGACTCAGTGCCAGAGGCCCTGCCACCGTGGCTCACACCTGGTCGGTCGTCCCCGCCAACAGTATCCAGGATGGTAAACTTATTATTCAGGGGAACGGCTACAGGGGTGCTCTGCACTACCTGTCTGCTCACCTTCGCTTTCCCCCCTCTGACTGTCACCCAACAACCTGCTTCCGACAGCCTAGGTGTGACTAGCTCTCATCTATGACTGCCTCATTCTCCCTTATCAGTCGAAGGTCATCCAGCTGCTGCTCCAGATTCCTCACACGGTCTTCCAGATCGCCCAGCCGTATGCACTTCTGACAGATGTGACTCTGCGGGAGAGAGGAGTTCCCCCAAGACTGCCACAGCTCACATGAGAGACACATCACCATCTCAGGAGACATCGTAAAAACTAACTGCGAGCTAGCTTGTCCTCCGCCTCTTCTCGTCGAAGCCTCTCGAGTCAAAGCCTCAAAGCTCCACTCTTTCACTGGCCCACTCACACTCTGGTTAATGAAATATACAAGTCCTTGCCCTGATCACTCAGATCCCAGATGCTCCATAACAGATGAAGTGTTATTTCCAACTTCTACTTTTAGCAATTTTAAGCTGCTTTTGAAATATTTGATGCATTGTCATAATAAAAACAGAGGCTTCAAAATGAGACTGGATTGCATATAACTTCTTTGATCAATACAGAGTCTGACGGAATTTCATGAAATATGGGGAATGCAGTACAGAATAAAATAATATTATACAGCCTAACAATTGTGTTAAAATAGAATATATAAAGTATATTTATTGAGTGCATTACCAAAAAACGTTTATAAACTTGGTAAGAAAAATTATAGTCAAATACCAAGCATCTAAACATAAACTACATAAGAAAAGTTACTTTGCACAGTAATAAAAACTTTAGATAGTGGAAGTGTGCATCAAATATGCAGTAAGTGTTCTTCCATCCATAAACATTGATGTCACAGTAGATAATGAAATACTGCGCTGTGGGACTCTTTTGTAAAACATCCAAAATGTTTGGAACCCACATTGTTAAACTAAAACGAAATTTGCTTTTGCATTTTACGAGAATAAGTCTTAAAATAATGCATCGGGGGGAGTGGGAGATTACTAGAGCAGTATTTAATTAGTTATATCAATGTATCAGTTTTGGATGGATAAACATGTACTCACAGGCTGTACACCTACCAGGACACTCATATCCCTACAAACACACGAATTGAGGGCACGAGTACGCCACTCGGCCCTTTGTACCGCTCTGTCATTCAGTGCAATCATGGCTGATCTGATAGTAATCTTACCCCGCACTGCTGTCTAACCATAGAAATTCTTCACTCCTCTGATTCTCAAGCAAGCATCTACCTCTGCTTCAAACTTTTCAGAGACTCTGCTTCCATTACCCTTTGAGGAAGAGAGCTTCAGTGATTCTCAGCTTAGTGGGAGGCCAAGTTACATCTCATCACTTTCTAAAATGGGTGATCCCTTATTTTAAAACAGAGACCCCTGATTTTAGAAAACATCCTCTTTTTATACCATAAGGGCCTCAAAGAATCTTGTTTATTTCAATAAAGCCCCCCTCCAGAGATTACAGTTCTAGCCTGTCCAAACTTTCCAAATAAGACAACCCACTCATTCCGGGAATCATACCTGTAAATCTTTTCCTAAATGCTTCCCATGCATGAAGATCCTTCCTTAAATAAAGAGACCAGTACTGTACACAGAACTCCAGTTGTGGTCTCACCAATGTCCTTACCTGAACCATAACTTTGCTACTTCTGTATTCAATTCATGTCACAATAAACAATGTTGTTCTGTTATCTTTGCTAACTGCTTTTGCCTGCATACCAGCTTTTATCAAATCATGCACTAAGACACTCAGGTCCCTCTGCAATCACTTGTTATTTAGAAAATATAATTTCTTATAATTTTTCTGAAGGAGGCAATTCAGATTTTCTTACATTGTACTTCATTTGTCCTCTCACATAAGCTATCTATATTCTTTTGTAGCCTCCTTATACCTCCTTCACACTGTATGCTCCAACCCATCTCTGTAAATTTAGCAATCATACCTTCAGTGCCTACACCCATATTATTAATATAAATTATAAGAAGTAGAGGTCCCAATACTGACCTCTGTGGGCCACAACTCATTATGTCTTACCAACCAGAAAAAAAAAGATCAATTTATGCCTGCTCTTCACGTCCTGTTAGCAAGTCAATCTTTTATCCAGGCCCCTACATCATGAATTTATTTTCCACAGTTGACAGGTTTATCAAATCACTTGCAGAAATTTCAATGCATGCTCCTTATTCACAGCATATATTTCTTCTTCAAGAACTCCAATAAATTGGGCAAATGTGACTTTCCTTTCACAATGCCATGTCAACTTTGCCTGTTTACTCTGAATTTTTCCAAGTGCGTTGTCTAACAACCGAAAAATACTCACTGGTCTGTTGTTTCCTGCCTTCAATCTGCCTTCATTTTTAGGTAAAGGAATACATTTTCCAATTTCCAACTTAACGGAACCTACCCAAAATCTAGGGAATCGACAATAATTAAAGCCAAAGAATAAACTATTCAGTAGTCATTTCCTTTAAAACCTTGAAATGAAGTCAGTTAGGGCCCAGCAACTTCAGAGACCAGGAATTTGTTCAGTACCACTCCCCTCATCAGTGTAGTGTTCCTGACTTCCCTCTTCCCTTTTACATTTAATTCACAGCTGGTTTCAGGAAGGTACTTGTATACTCAGTAATGTAGCCTGGTGAAAAATGCTTGTTTAATTCATCAGACATCTCCTAGTTTTCCATTAATACACTGACAGAACCACGCTTGCCATGTCAGCTCTTCTTTGTTTAATATCTATAGATGTGCAACTAAAGGCCACAACAAATATATTTGGAAAGAATGAAATGCAAAGTTTCCCTATGAAATCAATAGTAAAACACCATTACTGTTAACAGCTTTACAAAACCTGTTAATGACAGTCTATCATGAACTGTTGCATGACACTTAACCCACACTCAAATATCTCAATTTATTCATCCAATGTTGTTTCTCTCCACGCCGTGGCAATTTTTTTTTGTCATTTCTTTAGCATTTGTCTGGTTTTTATGAGGCTGAGTTGTTAGCTCAATGCTCAACCCAGCACAGATGCAACATGTGCAGGAAGCTGGCCAGATTCAAACCCGGGACCCCTCACCTTGAAGTCTGATGCAGATACCACTGCACCAGCAGCGGCTTATTCAAGTGTACGGCTACCTAATAATTACCTCAGAAGTACTCTTGTTCAATCTATATTATACTTTTTGAAGCTACATACACATTTTTCACCATAACAGGTAAAAGTTTGATTCATTTAATTCAAGTCTGTTAACTAAGCTCAAATACAGGACAGAATATGCTAAAAATATTCTACAGTCAGACAACATGTGCAGACAGTAAATGTTTCGGTCTGATAACCTATCAGGCCTTGGAAAAGCTAGGAAATATGCATGTGTTAAGCCCCAGAGAAGGTGAGAGTTGAGTGTGGAAAGAGGGGTGCAGAGGGCAAACATGAAGTTTGTAAAAGGGTGTAGACTGAGAAATCAAATGATGCATGTGGTGGTGGTACTGTATGAGAGGGGAACACTTGATAATCATGGTCCATCGGACTGGAGAAAATGTAAACAGAAGATAGGTTGGTAAAGAAAGAATACATTCTGCTTAACGTTCAGGGCAATGAATATAAAACTCAGGAAGTCGCGTTGCAGCTGTACAAAAGCTTTAAGGTGGGGGAGGAGATAAAAGATGTGCAAAGCAAGTATATTTTTACAGAGAGGCTGCTAAATGTCTGGAACATATTGCCAGGGGAGGTGATGGAATCAGATGATTTAAGAGGCATTAAGATAAACACATGAATGGGCAAGGAACAGAGGGAAAAGGATCAAGTGCAGGCAAATGGATTAGTTCAGATTGGCATTATGACCAGTTCAGATATGGTGGGCCAAACGGCCAATTCCTGTTCTGTACTCTTCAATGTTCAAATTCTACATCTGTGGTAAATAATGCCAGGTGAACATGGTTGAGAAGGGTCCCAAAGAGTACAGAATGATCGAGAGGAGAAAAATGTATCTAGTGGTGATATCTGAGTAAAAAGAGTGTAGCAGAGTCCATTGAATAAAGTTGGTGGATGGAAGTGAGGTTATAGGGAAAATTATCCTTCCTCTGATTGAGATAAGATGGACTGAAAACTGACATGAGGGAAATGGAAAAGAACCAAATGAGAATCCAGTCAATCAAGGTAAAGAGCAGGCCTTCTAAAGATGTCTCAACAGCATGGACAAAGAAATTGTCTTCATTATATACTCATGTATGTTAGGGAGAATAGAAAGTGCTCATAAACAAAGAAAGTTAGGAGGCATTTGCAAGATACTGCAGGAGTCTGTGGACTTGAATTTAGTCATTAAACTCTCCACAAGATAGATATGATAAGTCAAGAAAAGGAAAGAAGGAATTAGAGATAGATCATGTGAAAGTGGCAGGAAAATTTTACAAGCTCTGTATGGCAACGGGAAACATTGTCAATACTGTCATGAGTGTACCAAGAAAAAGGGGTGAGGGAGGAACACTGAGTAGGACCAAGAAGAGCAACAATAGCGCTGGAGGAGTCAACAGGTCAGGGAACATCTATGGCGGGAAATAGAGATTCAACCTTTTGTGTTGTGATGCTTCTTCTGGCCTGTTAGACATAACTCCAGCAATCCAGATGAAGATAAAGCAATAACTTTAGGAATCAATGGCCTGATGTTCCGTGGTAGGACCATAGTACATCGAGGAAGATATGATGAGGTGTCAGAGTGCTGGATTCAGCAGGTACAACACCATTACCTCAATATAGGGGTATAGGGGTTAGCCCTCAGTGAGTGACATGCCACAAGTTCATGGGGGGTGGGGTTTTAGGTTTCAGTGAGTTAGAGCAGTGGAGAAACTTCTTTTGATACAGTGATGATTGATCGGCTTCCAGCTTTCATACTGAACCAAAGGTTTTGTTATCCTTGTTGCCAATACCCACTCATCTCTCCCTTCCACATGGTCTATCTCTGACTTTCTGTTCCCCTTCTCAAATTCTCTTTCTCAAGCATAGCGTTTAGCACAACATTATTACAGCACAAGCAAGCCAGGTTCAAGGAGTTAGCGTGGCTTCCCCATGACCATATGGTCTCCTGAAGCTGTGCTGGTCTCCCCCACATTCCCAAGGCATAGGGGTGAGTAAGATGACTGGTCACATGGTGTAACTGGGCAGCATGGGCTCGTTCAGCTAGAAGGGCCATTTACTGTGCTAAATCTTTTCATTCTAGTTTAAAAATACCTAAATCAATCTCAGTGAATAGTGATCCATATTCATTACAAGCCCAGAAACATCTATCTTGATTCCATCTCCTCTCACCCTTTTCCCATAAAGACTCAATCCATTCTTCCAGTTTCTCTGGCTCTCTCATCTCTGCTCTGATGGCACCTTCCACACAAGCTCTCAGGAGATGCCTTCTTTGACCTTAACCATCATAACTGACAGAACTCTCAACTGCAATTGTTCCAGTTCCTGCACCTCTGATCTCACTGCCCTTTCCTCCCACCCAGAGCAAGGGATGGGTTCCTCTTGTCTTCAGCCTCCACCCCACCAGCCTCTGCATTGAGCATTGATATACAGAGGAATCTTGGAGAGCGTCCAGAGCCCCCTGAAAGTGTCATTGCAAGTAGATAGGGTGGTAAAGAAATGATACAACATACTGCCTTCATCAGTTGAGGCGATGAGTATAAAAGTCAACGAGTCCTGTTGTAACTGTGTAAAATTTTAGTTAGACCTCATTTGGAGCGCTGACCTGATCTTCACATTTTGGGAAGGATGTGGAACCTTTGGACAGAGTGTAGAGAGGATCACCAGGATGTTACCCAGACTACAGACTATTAGGAAAGGTTGGACAAACTGGGACTGGTTTCTCTGGAGCATCGAACGCTGAGGGGTGACCTGATACAAGTATATAAAGTTCTGAGAGGCGCAGAAAGGATAGAATAGGGTCTGTTTCCCTCGGTGTGGGTTTAAGATGAGAGGAGAGAGTTTAAAGAAGATTCATGAGGCATTTTTACGCAAAGAGTGGCAGGTGCCTGGAACTCACCGGCAGGGAAAGTAGTGAAAATAGATATTTTAGAGGCACTTGGACAGGCACACGGGTGGGCAGGAAAAAGAAGGAAATACATCAAGTGCCGGCAAGTGGGATTAATGACCACAGAGATCATGAGCCATGGGTTCCTGTGCTGTGCTGTACTGGTCGATGTTCATTCAACTGAGCGCCCGCCGCAATTTCTGCTTGCTTCAGTATGAAGCTATAACCAGACTTACTTTCCCTCCCCTCTTCATTGAGAACCTCTCTGGTTCACACTTACAACCGCAGAAGAAGCAGCAACCCCGTTTCACCACTTCCCTTCTCCCAGAAACCCAAACATTCCTTCCAGGTGATTGACTCCAATGTATTACGCTGCCTTCAGTGCTCACTGTGTGGTGCACTTTACCATGCGTTGGTGACTACTTTGCATAACACATTTGCTCCGTCTGTAGAAATGATCAAATTTCCGGTTGCCAGAAATTTTAGTTCTCCCTCCTTCTCACCCTTTGACATCTCTATGTTTCCGTCTCTCACCGAGTTCTAAAAAGCCCAACGCAAGCTTGAAGGAAAGCTCACCTTCTGACTGAACATCTTACAGCCTTCAAGACTCCAATAACAATCTCAGATAGTCAGCTTTTTCTGCTTTGTATCAGAACTAGTCAGTCCTGATTTTAAATCTTTCATCAATCTGAACGATTAATATTCTCTCCACAGATCCTACTTCGCCTGCTGATAATTAGCCCTTTTCCTTTACAACAGATACTGTTTTGTATGTTGCGTCCAATTTTTTTTCTGTTTCGCCTCTGTTTGCGTTTGTTTTGTTTTACTGATAGCTCTGCCGGACAGACCAGATTTGCTAAACCAGCTTCAGCAAGTTCTCTCAGCCTCACAGGTGTCCCTCTGTTTGTCTGGGTCTCCACCCTATCGCTGACCTTCCATCTCTTCGCCCCCTCCCCTTCTCCGTAGCTTAAAACATTTGATTTCTCATTTTTCCAGCTCCAATGAAAGTCAAACATCGACCGTTTTACTCTCACAAACGCTGCCTAGTTCTTTGTTCCCGCTTCTTGTTATCCGTCCGGTGTAAACTGCTCAGAGAATTCCATTAAAATGAAGTCTGTAACTCCATTCAAATAAAACATCTTCATCAAAATCACTCAAATGCACAAATCCCAACATTCGTCTAACTAGGTTCCACATCAACATGAAAGTTTACTTAAATGAAAGATTTATACCTGTAATAGATGCAGGTGCATATATTTCAAAAACATCTCACCTAGTTTCCTACCGATACTTAAATATTTGCTGTCACTGTGCAAACATTGATAAAGAGCAGTTTAAAATTGATCCCCCTGTTCTGCAGTCATGCCTTGAGTTATACTTTGGTTCTATCAACACACATCCAAATGGAACGGAGCAGTACCTCGGCAGTTTCCGGGCTGTCGATTGATGTCTGGTGTGCCAGCCTTCGCACCAGAGAGGTCGTAGTATTTCCCAGCGGAAAGAGAGCTGCGGCCGACTTGACTTCCTTCCACTCCACGCGTAAGGTAGTATCGACTGCCACTGTGAAAGAGAAAGCAACACTCCATTCATCCAGCACATTGGATAAATACTAGCTTTAGCCACGACAAAATACACAACTAACTGCTTGGCAAAACTGACAGCTACGAGTCGACTTTAACGCGCTAGGATTAATTATGAGCGAGCCCGTTCCACATTCTAGCTTTCGGAAAACAGATTTCATAGAACTTTATCAATCCTTTCGATGCAATACCTTGTAAACTAACCGGCCGTGCATGAATCAATGTTTATGTATCCCAGAGCGAACGCGGTTATCACAGCACCTCCTACAGCTCTGTGTGCGCACGTCGCTGCTGCAGCCCCGCTGATTCGCTCTCTCCAGAACACAATAGCATGCTGACATTCAGGGAAGATTAGCACAACATTGGGACACGGCAGTGCACGTTGCCAAGGAAACGCATCGATTTGCAATTTTGCTTGCAACTCCTACGCAGGCAATGCATAAAGGAAGCAAAGGGCGCAGCAAGCAATCTCAACGTGCAGGAGCTGGGTGCTTAAAGTAATACCTAATTGGAATCTTGACAAAGATGTCTCTACAATCTGCGCGTTATGTTCAGAATTACATCGTAATATTTGACAATCAGCCGCGGCTGGACGGTTATCCCAGACAGTCTGAAGCTATCAATGCGATTGCGTTGATATTATTTGTCCTAACTGGTCATTCAGAAGGAAGCCAGCGACGGTGGCGGCAATGTGCCTTCTGTTAATGCCATGGGGGCCAATAATTACGGTCGAATAAATACAGATTTTATTATTAAATATATTTTACTACTTGCAGCTTGAAATCAAATCTGTCTCTAACGTAGGATGTAGTCGGTAAATTATTTAGTCTGTGGCCGAAATACACAACGCGGATAAGCCTCCCATTCTTGTTAAAGCGTTAGAAAAGCTACCGCTGACAAAACCCGTGACAGTACATAAGTATGCGTTGTTCAATTAAATATACTGTATTGGATTGCAATCCAAAGATTATGCCAGCGATACTATTTAGATTGTTCAATATTCCATGAGCCTGAATTTAACAAATAAATTAGTAAGATTGTTGCCTCCGTTTTTGAAATCATTTCCCCGTATTTACAGTACAGTATATATAACTATTCTTTCAAATGACATCATTAAAGCAGGTTTTCGTTGCGAGCTGGAATGAGTATAAAGAATGTTTGCTCACGAAACAATGTTTGGAATAATCTATCGAACCAGGTCAGGGACAAATAGTGGATTCACTCCACATGCAATTAACTTCAATAAAAGCAGAATTTAAGTGAATAACCACTGGCGCCTTTTCAGGTCTGTTTTGTTTTAATGTATCTTAAACTGTTCCAGTTAGCAAATTGAACAGGGCAACAACACGCGTCCAATCCGAATCCTGGGGGATCTCCAAGAGATAACCCAGCACCAAGAGGTGACTCGAGCATAACTTGTCCACGGAATCAGATCTTACCCACCCTTTCCATCTCAAACTGGTTATTAATCTCAGTGTTCCTGCTCTAATTGTTTGTTTCATAACCATACTTGGTCGTGAAGGTTATGTGCTGTAACTGGGAGGCTAGCCTAGCCTGTAATGCAAACTTGTGCATTGAAGCAGTTCGCGAGTTAGCTCAACAAGTAGTTTAATCTCAGATTGTTTTTATACTTAAGGACGAAGGTCTAACTTGGTTTTGTTCGGTTAGGGATCATCAATCTGCCAGGCCTCACAGAGGGGACCCACTAACCTTTACTCAGGCAGATGAAAATCAGGAACTAACGCCAAGGTTTACAGGGAGACGTGAAAACCAGCAGATGGTTAGACCCTTGCAGGACGCGAGTTTTCAATTCATTTCAAGGCAGGTCGTTTTTACTTCAGGGCATGAAGGGATACGGGTGAAGGGAGGAAACTGGGGCTGAGAGGAAAATTGGATCAGCCATGATGAAATAGCAGAGCAGACTGGACCAAATAGCCTAATTCAGCTCCTATATCCTATGGTCTTACTAACCAAAATGAGTGGCGGAAAAGGTAACAGTGTGAAAGAACTGAAGATGGGTATTTAATGGTATAACGAAAGAAACGAGCGCCAGATCCTTCGGTACATTCGAATCGCCGGAGAAACTGAAACTCAGTACGACTGCTGTTAAATCAGCCCCACGGGCCACCTGAAACCCCAAGTCTAGCGAACTGAAATCACAGGATCTAGGCGAGATATATGCTCATTAAATCATCTTGCTGATATAATATCTCTCTAGACTTCCATCCACTCTCTGCAGTCTTGATGTTTAAAACTTCATTGAGCACAACAGGCAACTGATAGGAAATATTCTTCCGGGATATAGTTGCAATGCTTATTAATCAGACAGCAGCTGAAAAAGCGATGGGAACGATGTTATGTCTCTGGTGAGACTCGGGAAGCTGCTTTCATGATAACGTATTCCTTATCCAAATAAATTATTGACGTTCCTTGGGGAGAAAATAAGCCGTTTATCACTGCTCCCAAACTCTTTATCATTAAACGGGAATTGTGCGTGAGGACAGTCTGAAACTCCCGGTGTTTGTTGATTATCCTACAACAGTAATGGTCAAGACACGTGCGCATCAAAAATATGTCAAACTGGTTTAAATGTCAAATTTAAAATGAAAAGGGATTGCTCTGATAAGGACTGCTCGTGGTCTACGCACTGGACATGTGCCTGTCTCAACAGTCCTTGAATGATGTGGTGAAATGTATTGATCGTGTTGTGGCATCGATGAAGCAAGATTGATTCGCGTTGAGGCCGCGGCTCATCTTCGCAGCGGTTGGGGCTCTCTCGATCTGATGAGCCCATCGCTTCCCACTAACGTGGAGGCGCCGCGGGCGGTGCCGGGAGGATACTCACCGCGGATCATTTGTCAGTCGCCGTACATTTCTGTACCGCGTAGATCAGGCAGATGTGCGGCGAATGAGAAATATCAATGGGAGAATCAACGGCTCCAGCAGGGCCACGCCCAAGGGAAAGATGTCGCCAGCTGTGGCCGCCACCTATTCTATTCTTGCTATTTCTTCTACCAATGCTGCGAATCAGCGTGTGCAAAGTTAATTAAACACTCGTATAATAAACACGCATGTAATTCTGGCGCCTGTGCTGGTTACAGAGTCTATAGTACAAAGTCCAAAAATGACTCCTTGCTGGTGCCATCGGTTTTGAAGTAGTAAATGAAAATAAAATGTGGGCGTGTGAGGTGCACTGTATCTGTTCATCTCATCCTAAATTGTGGCCCGCTTCTCTGAAAGATAACTGGTCGTTTAACTTGGATTTCAAACCGCTCTCTTTCAGCACACTGAGACCTGTTTCCAATCATTTTCTCTCGCTTGCTGCCAAACTCTCCAGTCTGAGTTCCAAAGTAAAACGGAGAGTGACACTGCATTTGCAGCGAGTGAAATTCTGCTGCTTGCTTCGTTCGAAAATCAGAGTCGATACGATACTAAATCGGCAGATTTCAAAATTGGAACGGGAGGACTAGGGCGACATCGAAATAGAAACAGATCGTTCGATTTCGAAAGGAATGTTACAAGATGACTTTTAAAATAAAGGCAATTAATGTCCATTCGCATAGAACATCTTCGGGGCTCATAAATAAACATGCTTCTGAGTGTAATTGGTACTGGAAAATTATGATCGGGTATTGAATGGCTGTGTGGCTCCATCTGAGTTATTTTGCCGTATACAATAAGATAATTACTCCCTCTGACTAAGTGACAAGAATCTGCGTGTAGAAAGAGCCCCCTGGCAGAAATGGGCTGCGGTGGCCCACTGAAGGTGTGGGGTGATGCACGCTTTACGGTCCAAACCTCGCTTCATTGCTCGCTCTCAACGCCAATCCCAACAGCCTACAACCATTTGCTTACGATTAGAGGCCGTGCAATTGAACTCTGCGCAGCCCAGAGCACAATAAGAAAGCAAAGCTTCTTACCAATAGTTGTTTTGGAGCCAATACAGCCCATAATCGGCGCTTTTAGATGAAAAATTAACCCTTGTTCCAGACTGGGAACATTTCCACAGTACCTCGTGGAAATTAACTCGCCCGATCTGAACGATTAAGCCTCCGTAGCAATGAAATCGCGGCGCTGAAGTCTTTCAAACGCGCCGATGAATACCTAGATGAGTTTGCCTCCAGCTTGGGTTGATGGGCTCGGCTCCCTTGGGCTCTCGTTCGTGGACATTCACCTTAGCACGTCACACGGGCGGGTTTGTGTGGGGTGCGGCGGACTGTAAGGGAGCCCTGGCTGCTGGTGTGATCTTTTATGGACGGTGGATGGGCGGGGGTGCCGCTGTTCACTCGTTCTTCTGCATCTCGTCGTTAGAGGACAAAGCGGCGGCTGATGGTCCCTGCCGGCGGTCTGCGGGAAGTACAAAAGCCCACGCAGCATCCAGCGAGAGCGCGTAACCAACGGTGCCGTCCCGGCCAACATTTCATATTGAAATAATAAAAGGATATTTATTATCTATTTAATATGCTTTGTCTTGCATTGGATAAGTAAAATGGCTGATAAATCTCTCCAGTTCAAGGAATGCATGGAAAAACTCAAGCAAGCTTGCCCACAGTGAAAAATTGAGGAAACTACTTTCATCATTTGAGGGAGCGAAAATTCTGAACGTTTGGAGGTAGCCTAAAGCTCAGGAACTCTCGCCTACTCTCCCTGTCTCAGATTGCTACTGGAACAGACCTTTGTCCAGGATTGAACAACGAAGGCGATGTTGGAGTTTGAAAATCAATCAATTGGATCCCATTGCGAAGAGTGACTGAAACTGGATTTTCCATTACTTCCTGATATCCGCAAAAAGGTCTCAGGTGAAATGGAGCACTTCCGGAGGCAGCGTGACCATCTGCACCCCAGTGGAGAGATCTTGGTGTTCATGAACACGCCACACCTCTCCCAGGTTTTCTCGGCTTTGTTTTAGTCTTTGCATCAACTCCCTGTGGAATTGCTCTGGAGAAGTGTCCAGGTGATGCACAACGTGTCCAACAGTACAACAGCTTAGTTAAAACATATTTTGGTATGGTCTTCCTTTCGTAATATTGTAGATTCGCCTCACTCAGTTATTCGCTTCTTACTCGTTGGTTACCAGTCATGCCTCAAACTTAATACTCCACTAAAGGTCACATTCCACAAATAATCTGAGATTTTATCTATAGCATAAATGCAGCCAAGGGAGCAATTATTCCATCAGCGATATATTTTAACAGGACCCAAGTACAACAAAACCAGATCGAACAAACCATGATATTGTGTTAACTCCTTCTATGGTGCAACACACATCAAAGTTGCTGGTGAACGCAGCAGGCCAGGCAGCATCTCTAGGAAGAGGTACAGTCGATGTTTCAGGCCGAGACCCTTCCTCAGGACTAACTTCAGGACCAGCAACTTTGATGTGTGTTGCTTGAATTTCCAGCATCTGCAGAATACCTGTTGTTTTCCTTCTATGGTGCCTTGTTTATCTATTGTTAATTGACAGGATAATGTGTGCACTAAAAGATAGACTATCTGATTCTGTGCAGTTTGGGTAATGAACATTTTCTGTTAACTTCTGCATGGTGTTAAAAAGATCTAGCAGTCTTCCACCAATTTAATAGAAGGATTAAGCAGTGGAGTAAGCACTCAATTTATTCTCTATCAGAATGGATGTGCATGGTTTGTGAAGCAATGCCTCCACATTGCCGTGTCTGTACCCCAGTCCAAGTCATTTGCAAGGATCAGGTAAGAGGAACAAATGCCTGAAGGCACACACTCAGCGATTCAGGAACAGCTTCTTCCCCTCTGCCATCCGATTCCTAAATGGACATTGAATCTTTGGACACTACCTTACTTTTTTAATATACAATATTTCTGTTTTTGCACTTTTTAAAAATGTATTCAATATACGTAATTGATTTACTTGTTTATTTATTATTTTATTTATTTACTTTTTTCTCTGCTAGATTATGTATTGCATTGAACTGCTGCTGCTAAGTTAACAAATTTCATGTCACATGCCGGTGATAATAAACCTGATTCTGATTCTGATTCTGAGGATCATTTTTCGTATATTTTGAACAGGTGCCCAAGCCATTTAAGGAACACCTGCTACACTTGTCTCAGATGTGGAAACTAGCCACAGCACCTGGTTGGGCTGACAGAAATATTCAATAGGAAAAGATCCCAGTTTTACTGAGCAAAGGTTGAGGGTTTAATGTAAATTCTCCTCTTTCAGAAGCATTATTGCAAAGGTGTACAGTGTGGTTGAACATTGATATTTCCCTTCCTTTCCATGCCTGTTACCTGAGCCCTGAAAATCCAGATAAATTCTAACAGCAAAAAATAGTGGGATATGAACCTGGTGTAAATAAATATTGCTCCCAATTCCACACAAATTCTGTTGTTCCTGAGTAGATGCAATAAATATTTGGTTCCAATGTTTTGCATTTTTATTTCAGATAGCCATGAAGTCCATTTTTAAAAGTTAGTTATGCCAAATCCTTGACTTTCTCCCAAGGAAACGTGCAGTAGCTTTGAAGTAAACAATTAATAAACTATTTAGATGTTAGATTATTTGAAAATAGAGATTTTGATTTATCAGGCTAATCACACTGTGACTCCGAATTGGTTGGTTCTTCTGTCCTGAGATACCTACTCCAGCTATTGATACAGTACCCAGCAGGAAAGTTGTTCTTTACCCAATCCACTGATTACATGGATTCCATCAGAAATGCAAGTGTATCCCAACACTGAGGATCTGCCACACATCTGATTGCTCGTTGATGTACACAACGGAGGCAATTGGACCCTGCCTGTATTTCTTTATGAATAAATCAAAGTTAACCTCAAAGATGGAGTGCCTTCTGGATTTGAGTCAACAATTCCAAATATCTAGATAAAAATCAAGCTTATTCGGACTGCTACATTTTAGCACAGTATAAAAAAAACTCTAGTCCCAGCTGTTTAATTTATGTTATGAGACTGCCTACATTTTATTGACCAAATAAATAGGAACAATAAGACTAAAATTTCTAATTGCAAACTAAAGCATTCACAGTTGAGAATTCGTTGTTTTGTTAAATTGCTGTCTGTTTATAATAATTTCCACAGATGTTCAATTAATTATCACTTAAGCAGAGCTGTCAAGAGTCTACAACCAACCCGTTCAATGTTGTAAGCACTAAACAGATAAACCAGGTAAGTGGCACTCAACTTCTTTTGTCAACAACTTTCGGTTTTTTAAAATCTGTGCAATGTTTGATTCTAGGGCAACTTTACTTGCACAGATTTAGTAAATATCAAGTTGTAGATATGTTAAGGCAAGGATTAACATTCTATTGGGCCAATATAAGCAATTTTAAAAATAATTTCCTGTTTGTTTTTTTTTTGCATCTGCAGATATTACAACACTGCAGAGAGTAGTGTGATGGTAATTGTACAATGATGCAGTTACTACCAGGCTGATCCTATCTTATCATTGGCTTGTATGTTTTAATTTATGGTGCTGGGCAATTTTTTAAAAACCATTGAAGCATATTTTGGTTGGCAAACTAAAAAGGCAGCACTTTCACTTATTGATATAGATCTATGCCCAAGCAATCCCAAAGCAAAATAAGTGTTTTATTGCATTAATGGCTGTGTATTTGCCATTAGCTGCATCACATTAGCCCATCAATAACTGAGCTAGGGGATTTACACGTTGAAAGCAGAGGAAAAAATATCTTTAAAGCAAATATCCTTCATTGGTTTGACAAATCTTATCGAATTTTTTGAAGAGGTTACTAGGAAAGTTGACAAGGGTAAAGCGGTGGATGTTGTCTATATGGACTTCAGTAAGGCCTTTGACAAGGTCCCACATGGAAGGTTGGTTAGGAAGGTTCAATCGTTAGGTATTAATATTGAAGTAGTAAAATGGATTCAGCAGTGGCTGGATGGGAGACGCCAGAGAGTGGTGGTGGATAACTGTTTGTCAGATTGGAGGCTGGTGACTAGTGTTGTGCCTCAGGGATCTGTACTGGGTCCAATGTTATTTGTCATATACATTAATGATCTGGATGATGGGGTGGTAAATTGGATGAGTAAGTATGCAAATGATACTAAGATAGGTGGAGTTGTGGATAATGAAGTAGGTTTTCAAAGCTTGCAGAGAAATTTAGACCAGTTAGAAGAGTGGGCTGAAAGATGGCAGATAGAGTTTAATGCTGATAAATGTGAGGTGCTACATTTTGGTAGGACTAATCAAAATAGGACATACATGGTAAATGGTAGGGCATTGAAGAATGCAGTAGAACAGAGGGATCTAGGAATAATGGTGCATAGTTCCCTGAAGGTGGTGAAGAAAGCTTTTGGTATGCTGGCCTTTATAAATCAGAGCTTTGAGTATAGGAGTTGGGATGTAATGTTGAAATTGTACAAGGCATTGATGAGGCCAAATTTGGAGGATTGTGTACAGTTTTAGTCACCGAATTATAGGAAAGATGTCAACAAAATAGAGAGAGTACAGAGAAGATTTACTAGAATGTTACCTGGGTTTCATCACGTAAGTTACAGAGAAAGGTTGAACAAGTTGGGTCTTTATTCTTTGGAATGTAGAAGGTTGAGGGGGGACTTGATAGAGGTATTTAAAATTATGAGGGGGGTAGAGTTAACGTGGATAGGCTTTTTACATTGAGAGTGGGGGAGATTCAAACAAGAGGACATGAGTTGAGAGTTAAAGGGCAAAAGTTTAGGGGTAACATGAGGGAGAACTTCTTTATTCAGAGAGTGGTAGCTGTGTGGAACGAGCTTCCAGCAGAAGTGGTTGAGGCAGGTTTGATGTTGTAGTTTACGGTTAAATTGGACAGCTATATGGACAGGAAAAGAATGGAAGGTTATGGGCCTTGTGCAGGTCGGTGGGACTAGGTGAGAGTAAGAGCTTGGCACAGACGAGAAGGGCCGAGATGGCCTGTTTCCGTGCTGTAATTGTTATATGGTTATATGGTCTTGCTGAGCTATGAGGATGCATTCCTTAGTTCGTGAACTGTTGCCCTGAAATACATAGCATAGCTGTGATTTTAAGAAGAAGGTTCTTAAGAGAACTTGGAGAGGTATTCACAAGAGACTGCAGATACTGGAATTTGGGCCAACACACAAGATGCTGAAGATCAGTCCTAATGCTGGAACTCAACCCAAAATGTCAATAATTCCTTTACTCGCAGATGCTGAATGACCCACTGAGTTTCTTGTGTGTTAATTGGGAGAGGTAAATGGGAACAGAAAGCCAGCTACCATGAACTGATATGGCGGGAAGAAAAATGTTCAGATAATCTGCGCTTGCGGTATCCAGTAAGTGAATAAAAATAAAATATAAATGATATTCTATCATAAATTCAAACTCAACAGTTTAATATTAATTTCTATATAGTGGGCATTGATATGCAGCAAAATATAGAGAAAATATTTGTGGTCATGAAGACATGAACAATGGAAACAATATGAAAGTTCCACTTGAGTATCAAAGAAGCAACAAGGTTATCAATAAATTTGTGTAATCAGATGTAATCACTCTATATCATCGCTTCACAGCCAGAGCACAGAAGACGACATGATTCATTCCTGAATCAGTCTAGTGAATCTATAACTGGCATCTACTAACCTGAATTTACTTTCCATTTTTCCTAGAGGGAGCACAGCAACAATTCACTGACTTCCGAGGAAGGCAGGTTTGCCATAAGGAAAGATTAAGAAGGGTGGACCAATACATTCTAGGGTTCAGAAGAATGAAAAGTGATCTCATTGAAATATATCAGATTTTTATGTGCTTGACACTGTGTAGAGTTAATATTTTCCCCTGGCTGAAGCTTCCAGAACCTGGGGTCTTAGTTTCAAAATAAGGGGCTGGTCATTCAGGAACGCGGAGAATTCTATTTCACCTAGAGTACGGTCAATTTTTGGCACTCTCAATTCAAGAAGACCACCGAGTTTCAGTCGCTAAGCATATTCAAGACAGAGATTGATATTTCAGATAGTCAGCGAATCAAATGGTATGGAGTTCAGCAGGGAATTGACACCACAAACACAGAGTCAAGTTCTTATTGATCAGCAGGGCAAGCACAAGAAGATGAACAGCCAACTATTTCTTGTATTTCTCTCTTCCCATCCCCAACTCTCTTTCATAGCATGTTGCTCTCACTGCTTTCCAATGGGACAGTTCTAGTACCCAGAAAATTGTGGAATTTTAGACATGCTGGCTTTTCATTATTCTGATGTTAACTGGAAACCTGTGCAGGAGAGTTTTTAAAGTGCACTGAGGCAGTTCGGAAGTCTGGGTCCAGTGGTACTGGTAGTTGTTCAACTGAGGTCTTCCTTGATTGCACTGAATGACCATGACACCTGTGCCTTGTCATGTCCTTCACTCACCATGGAGCGTCGCAGTACCACCTTCCTAGCTGTTGGATCCCACTATAGACCTCACTGTAGATCTCATCTGCCCAGTCTAGTGGAGCTGAATTTGGATGCAAGGAAAGGCATGTCCCTACCTCACCGGGTATAAGGTCCGTCACCTACCCTCATCTGGTTTAGCCCACCTGTTGAAACGGTGTACGAGGGTGTGGCCACTATCGCATGCAAACAGCTACATGGATCCACAGGTGGGAGTTGAGCATCCAGTGGGGACCAAAGATAGATAGATAGATATACTTTATTGATCCCGAGGGAAATTGAGTTTTGTTACAGCTGCACCAACCAAGAATAGAGCATAAATATAGCAATACAAAAACCACAAACAATCAAACAACAATATGCAAACTATGGCAGATGAAAATAAGTCCAGGACCAGCCTATTGGCTCAGGGTGTCTGACCCTCCATGGGAGGAGCTGCAAAGATCGATGGCCACAGGCAGGAACAACCTCCCGTGACGCCCAGTGTTGTATCTCGGTCGAATATGGCCGAAGTCCAACAGCAAAAAGTTCAATATCCGGTCTACAAACACATTCCTCGATCGTAATATGACCAGGATTGCACCATCCGTTGTTAACCAGAACAGTAAGCACCCAACTCCTTTACGCTTACTGTTCTCAGTGCACTTCCGGTCAGCCCGAACGGTGAGTGAGTTACCCCAGAATGGACACAACGAGCCCTTCACCAAAGGTGCTAACCTTCCCTGGACACCCCATACATCCCACTTTCATATATAAAGGAAAGGTAGATGCCGGGCCAATCCTGTCAAATGGATTCTTTTGGGCATGCTATTATTCCCTTCATTCTCCTCACCCCTTCTCCTCCCTGAAACTCAGAACACATCATTGTTTTCGTACTTTTCCATTTCTGGTGAAACCTCATTAGCCTAAAATGTTTCTACGTTTCTCTCTCTGCATATTCTGCCCAACCTGTTGAGTATATCCAGCATTGTCTTTAGTTCTTCAAATCTTTGTAGCATATTGGTTATTGTCTTTCTACCCAAGCCAGTTCAATGTAGACTGTAAGCTGTTCCCTACAACGTTTCCCAATTTTAAACAGGTTGCATGCCTGGACATCCAACCATCTGGGCATTTTTATTAGAGCCATTGTGAATCACATTTTCATTGGTTCTGAGCTCAGGTCAAATTATCTCAATCAGCATTTGGTATTCAAATTTGGCAGAGTCCAGATGTTTCATCAGGCAGAACTTAAAACCATGGCTATCTCTCTCTCTGTTAGTGAAAATAGTCGGTACAGTAATTCAAAATTAACAGCATCGGTACTTCAAAAAATAAAATAAAATCCTAAAAAGGATAGTTTCCTTGCTGTGGCTTCTTTCCATGGGGAGGAAAACGTTCGATACTATAAAATTGATATGCAGAACATGGAGAGAAGTTTCATGCTATAATTAATTATAAAGGAGTACTCATCCAATATTTGCATCAGCCACATACATTGCAGCCACCAAGGATTTGCTAGTTCAGGGTTATTTTTACTCCTGTAAGCCAAGACAGCAAAGTTAAACTTCTCCACCAATGCTTGAAGATGCAGTGGAGTTGATGTGCACACATTCACATGCATGAGAATTTTATCTAGAGTATATTAGAAAAACATGATAATGTGATGATGCAGTTTTTTCTTTGGCATTAATGCCTAATCCAAGTGTGACTGATAACATCAGTGGTGTAATGCTTGGTGTGAAATGTTACATATATTGATCACAAGCTTACTAAATAACTGCTATTACCAATGGTAAGCTTTAAAAAAGAGTTAAATCTGCAGCTAAAGATGCAACTTGACTTTTAAGCTGTCTAATAAAATATTTGAAGCCAACTGGCATTCCACTGACATTAAACTACTGTAGCCTTGAATATAGCTATCCATGATAATTTACAAATTTTAAACTGAATTGTGTTTGGTAATGGGCCATGTTTATTTTAAAATCTATCTGAATAGATATTGCTGCATTACATTTCAGTTTCAGTCTAAACATATGATAAAAATTAAATAATAACATACTGCAAAATCAATTTAATTATGCCTCTATTCCGTAAGCAAGTATTACATTATTACTTCACATTTAAACTGCTAAGATGATCAACAGTATATAATCTGTACTGAATAGAACATTCACCGTAGCACCTGAAGTTGATTACATTAAATACTAGGTGAGTGAACAGTACTATAAAATTCACCACTATTATTAGTTAAAGGGAAGAGCATACAAGCATCTAAATTATGCTGCATTAGTGCCCCCTGTGGAATTCAAGTTGCAATCACTTGACATCTTTAAATAAACTTTATTTCTATCTTTTTTAAAATATCCTTTCATGCAAAGTTCTGTTAATAATGTGAATGTTTGCACATTGGAACTTTAATGTTTATCTCCCCCTACTTTAACCATTGACAGCGTACTACTTTGACAGACAGCACCTAGATGTTCCCTAGTGACTCTGAGCCAATTCCTAGATACTGTAGAAGATTTATTAATCATGCTACCATCAGCCCTTAGCAAACAAGGGAAAATCAATAGTTATAAATAGGGGTAATCAGTTCACTCGAGGATTTTTTTATATCAGAGTCTGAATAAGGCCTTAATAGAAGAGATAATAACCATTGTCTAACTGGCAAAACTTCCATTCAACTATTACATGAACACAACAGCAGAATATTTTGTACGGTCTCGGAACTCCCCAGCCATTTAGTGTTGGAAAAGCACACAGGACTTGTCTATTCCAAAGTGTTGTTCAAAATTTGGAATGGAACTTAAAAGCTGCATGAAGTTTAATCTCCTATCAGCTTCCAATAATTTGCAGACTGCCGCAAGGTTAGAACTCCAACGAAGAGTGCAGGCTTCAGATAATAGATGGGTGAGCATCGGGGGAAGTAAGCAGTCAGTGCAGGGTTCCCCTGTAGCCATTCCCCTGAACAACGAGTATACCCCTTTGGATATTGCTCGGGGGTGGGAGAGGGGGGAGGTGACTTGTGAGGGGACAGCAGCAGCGGCCAAGCCAGTGACACTGTGGCCGGCTCTGAGGCTTGGCAGGGAAGGGTAAAGTCAGGCAGAGTGATAGTGATAGGAGACTTGATAGTTAGGGGGATGGACAGAAGATACTGTGGCCGCGAAAGAAGCCAGAATGGTGTGTTGCCTCCCAGGTGCTAGGATCCAGGATGTCTCAGAGAGGCAGCAGGAAATTCTCAAGGGGGAGGGTGAGAAGCCAGAGGTTATGGTGCACAATGACAAAGTAGAATAGGGGAAGGGGTCCTGCACAGTGAGTATTGGAAGTCAGGGAAGAGGCTGAAGAGCGGGAATTCCAAGGTAGTAATCTCTAGATTAAACCATTACCAGATGCTAGTCAGGGCAGGAATAGGATGATAGTACAGATGAATGAGTGGCTGAGAAAGTGGTGCAGGGGGCAGGGTTTCAGGATCATTGGGATCTGTTCTGGGAAAGGTAAGAACTACACAAAAAGGATGGGTTATATTTGAACCCAAGGGGGACCAATATCCTCAGGGGCTGTTAGAGCTGTTGGGGATGGTTAAGACTAAGCTGGCAGGGAGATGGGAACCAGAGTGATAGGGCTGAGGAATGCACAGTTGGTACACAAATCGATGCAGTGTGCAGTGAGACTGTGAGGGAGGACAGGCAGATGATAGGAGAAAATTTCAGTAGGTGAGTTGAGCTGGTGTAATATGGGAGCAAAATTAAAAAGGGTGATAAATACAGGACTGAAGGTGTTATATTTGAATGCACACAGTATACAGAATAAGATAGATGATGTTGTTGTGCAGTTTGAGATTGGCAGGTATGGCGCCATGAGTATTGCTGAGCATTGGCTAAAAGAAGATCATAACTGGGAGCTTAACATCCAAGAATACCTCTTGTATCGAAAGGACAATCAGAGGGGGTGGGTTAGCTCCGTTGGTGAAAAATGAAATCAAATCCTTAGAAAGAGGTGACATAGGATAGGAAGATGTAGATTAATTGAGGCTACAGTTAAGAAACCACAAGGGTAAAAAGACCCTAATGGGAGTTATATACAGGCCCCCAAGCTGTAGCCAGGTTATGGGTTATAAACTTTATCGGGAGATAGAAAAAGCATGTAGTAAGGATGAAGTTACAATAGTCATGGGGGAATTTCAATATGCAAGTAGATTGGGAAAATCATGTTGGTGCTGGATGCCAACAGAGGGAATTTGTAGAATGCCTTCGAGATAGGTTGTAGTTGAGCTCACTAGGGGAAAGACAATTCTGGATTGGGTGTTGTGTAATAAACCAGATTTGATTAGGGAGCTTAAGGTAAAGGAACCCTTAGGTAACAGTGATGAGATCATAAGACCATAAGACATAGGAGCAGAATTAGGCCATTTGGCCCATCAAGTCTGTTCCACTATTCAATCATGTCTGATCCCTTTTCTCCTCCTCAGCCCCACTCCTCGGCCTTTGCCTTGTAACCTTTGGTGCCGTGTCCAATCAAGAACCTATCACTCTCTGCCTTAAATACATCCAACGACCTGGCCTCCACAGCTGCCTGTGGTAACAAATTCCACAAATTCACCGCCTCTGGCTAAAGAAATTTGTCTGCATCTCTGCTTTAAATGGATGTCTCTCTATCCTGAGGCTGTGCCCTCTTGTCCTAGACTCCCCCACCATGGGAAACATCCTTTCCGTATCTACTCTGTCTAGGCCTTTCAACATTCGAAAGGTTTCAATGAGATCCCCCTCATCCTTCTAAATTCCAGCAAGTACAGGCTTAGAGCCATCAAACATTCCTCATATGATAACCTTTTCATTCCCAGAATCATCCTTATGAACCTCCTCTGAACCCTCTTCAATGGCAGCACATCTTTTCTTAGACAAGGAGCCCAAAACTGTACATAATACTCAAGGTGAGGCCTCCCCAATGTCTTATAAAGCCTCAGCATTACATCCCTGCTCTTGTATTTTAAACCTCTTGAAATGATTGCTAACGTTGCATTTGCCTACCTGCGAGTTAACCTTTAGAGTCCTACACAAGGACTCTCAAGTCCCTTTGCATCTCAGATTTTAGGATTTTCTTCCCATTTAGAAAATAGTCTGCACATTTTTTTCTTCTACCGAAGTGCATGACCATGCACTTTCCAACACTGTATCTCATTTGCCACTTTCTTGCCCATTCTCCCAATCTGTCTAAGTTCTTCTGCAGCCTACATGCTTCCTCAACACTACCTGCCCCTCCACCAATCTCGTATCATCTGCAAATGTGGCAACAAAGCCATCTATTCCATCATCTAAATCATTGATAAATGCACAAAAAGCAGCCACAACACCAGTCCCTGTGGAACACCACAAGTCACTGACAGCCAACCAAAAAAGGATCCTTTCATTCCCACTGACTGCCTCCTACTAATCAGCCAATGCTCTAATCATGCTAGTAATTTTCCTGTAATACCATGGGCTCTTAACTTGGTAGGCAGCCTCATGTATGGCACCTTATCAAAGGCCTTCTGAAACTCCAAATATACAACATCCACTGCATCCCCTTTATCTATCCTACTTGTAATCTCTTCAAAGAATTCCAACAGGTTCGTCGGGCAAGATTTTCCCTTAAGGAAACCATGCTGACTTTGTCCTATCTTGCCCTGTGTCACCAAGTACTCTGTAACCTCATCCATAACAATTAACTCCAACATCTTCCCAACCACTGAGGTCAGGTTAACTGGTCTATAATTTCCGTTCTGCTGCCTTCCTCCTTTCTTAAAGAGTGGAGTGACATTTGTAATTTAATCATAATTGAACTTTCAACTTGCAGGGTGATCACTATATGATAAAATTCACCCTGCAGTTTGAGAGAGAGAAGATAAAGTCAGATGTATCAGTGTTACAGTGGAGTAAATGGAATTACAGGGGTATGAGAGAGGAGCTGGCCAAAGTTGATTGGAAGGAAACACTAGCAGGCAGATCAGAAATGCCTGGAGTTTCTGGGGGCAATTCGGAAGGTGCGGGATAGCTACATCCCAAAGATGAAAAAGTATTTCAAAGGGAGGATGACACAACTGTGGCTAACAAGGGGAAGTCTAAGACAGCATAAAAGCAAAAGAGAGGGCATATAACAAAAATTAGTGGGAAGTTAGAGGATTGGGAATCTTTTACAAACCAACAGAAAGCAACTAAAAAAGGCACTGGAGAGAAAAGATGAAATTTGATATCAAGGAGGATACCAAAAGTTTTATCAGATATATAAAGAGCAAAAGAGAGACAAGGGTAGATATTGGACCACTAAAGATTGACACTGGAGAGGTAGTAATAGAGGACAGAGAAATGGCAGATAAACTTAATAAGTATTTTGCATCAGTCTTCGTTGTGGAAGTCAGGGGACAGAAGTGAGTGTAGTTGCTATTACTAAGGAGAAGGTGCTTTGGAAGCTGAAAGGTCTGAAGGTAGATGGGTCACATGAAAGAGGTAGCTGAGGAGATTGGGGAGACGTTAGTAATGATCCTACAAGAATCACTAACTTCTGGAATGGTTCCAGAGGACTGGAAAATTACAAATATCACTTTATGATGAGAGGGAAGCAGAAGAAAGGAAATTATTGACCAGATAGCCTGACTTCAGTAGTTGGGAAGATGTTGGAGTCCATTATTAAGCATGAGGTTTTGGGGTACTGGGAGCCACATAATAAATAAGGCCAAAGGCAGCATAGTTTCCCTAAGGGGAAATCTCATATTCTTTGAGGAAATTATAACAGGTAGGATAGACAAAGGAGAGTCAGTGGATGTTGTTTTTGTTCATAAGCCGGAATGTCATAAAGTGAAGAAGCAGTTACCATTTATTTATATGGGAAAAATTCGTGAGCGTTCGCAGACCCAAAAATAACCTACCAAATCATACCAAATAACACATAAAACCTAAAATAACAGTATCATATAGTAAAAGCAGGAATGATATGATAAATACACAGCTTACATAAAGTAGAAATACTTCTCTACAATCATTGCCTGCACTGTTCTCCGTAGTGAAAATCTCACGCAAGTGCTCTCAGCAAAAACACTCACTCCGGTAACCTTTAAGCAATGAAGCTGCCAAATCATACCAAATAACACATAAAAATACACAGCCTATATAAAGTAGAAATAATGTATGGACAGTGTAGTATCACTTACCGTAATTGGGAAGACAGCGCCGAGCACACTGATGATGGTTAGCAATTGCCTCTGATCTGGGCTGACGTTTACGTGCCGGGCGGCACCTAATTAATTAGCTTGTTTATTTCAGCTTTTTTTCTTAAAGATGTGCTGGGTGCATCCCAGCTACCGCTGCATTCTCCGTGAATCGGTATCTGTCCGCGGCCCGGGGTTTGGGGTTGTGGGTCACTAGGGTGTCATCTCATCGTCGTCTGTTTCCATTAGGGCAGGCAGGTCATCTTCTTCTATGTCTGCCTGCCTCGATGTCGAATGTTGAGGTTCGTCGTCTGCTGTGGCTAATGTGGAAGTCTTGCTTGACTGCTAGCCTCGCGCAATTTTCTATCATACAGTTCTTTGTAAGCACTCAAACCATCCTGAAAATACGCCTTAAACCTACATACCCTTTCAAAATTAAAGTCGTACTTTTCTGCAATCATTGCAGTGAAAATCTCACGCAGTTGCTTCACGTTCAGTTCTTGGACGACTTCACTTCCGATCCATTCGCTACTGCATTCGGTTTCTATTGTTATCCTTCCCTCTTCCAATTGCATCAGCTCTTCATCTATCAGTTCTTGGTCATGGGATGCCAAAACCTCTTCAACATCATCTTCCTCAACTTCCAAAAGCCAAACTCACTTTGTCCTTACTTCGTTCACCACAATCGAAACGCTTAATTATGTCTAGTTTTACGCTAAGTGTAACACCCTTACGAGCTCTTTTCGGCTTTTCCGATACCTTAGAACTCATCTTGCTAACTGCTGCTCACAGGCACGTGGTTAAGCAATGCTGGCTAGAATGCAGTTCTGAATCCGGGGGAGAGCAGCTGCTCGGGGCACACGCTGCTTTTTTTGCACACTGCCTTTTTTCATAACAGTGAAAACACCTTCTGTTAACGAAAACAGGTAACCAATGTAGGTATTTCGTAACAGTGAGGTTTCGTAAAGCGAACGTTTGAAAAGCGGGAGACACCTGTACTTGTTTCTGTTCGTTGGCTGCGGTTTGCTGACTGGGGTTGAGTGAAGTAGACAATGTTTAGGGCACCATTCCTAACCCCTTCTTCGTACTACAGAGGCGAGCAGTGAGGTCCTGAAAAGGGCTGCTCAGTCACTCAGGTGGTTGCTGAGTTCCACTGTTACTGCGGTCAAAGAAACATGACCTGTTAGCCTGAGCCACCTGTGTGCAGGTCCGCAGCTGCAGCTTCCACTGTATCTCCCCGCTGCTTCGTTGTTCGCCCATCGCCACAGGATTTGGATTTGAATGTCACGACTTGCACACGAGTTTGAATAAAGTGAGGGAGAGTTGCGCAGGTCACCAACTGCACTCCCACATCCTATTCTATCAGGATCCAGTGGCAAGACAACTGGAGATAGGTCAGGATGCAGTGGATGACCAGGGCAATGTACGTGTCGTGCTTTTGTGAAGTTAAACAGCTGCCTTCCATCTATAACTCTGAAAACAAATTAATACGGGATATAAAATACAATTTACAATTCCTTTTAATACCATGTAGACGGTCACTTATTTCGAAAATGCTGTGTCATTCCCCGACCATATTAATAACTTTAAGGTAATATTTTGGTAAAATTCAGAGTTTTGTTTGTTACATACATTTACATCTGAAATATTGTCTGGTAAGTTCTACTTGGAAACTGTACTTTGTAGCCGTGTTTGCTGCCATGGAAAATTCATTTCATTGCAATACAGAGGATTCCAGTTAGTTGGCCCATCAGTTTATCGGGGCAGCCATTTATTTGGGACAACTTTAAAAAAAACTAATTGAGAAAATAGCTGGGATTCCTTTCATTTATTTGGGACACTGTGCTGCTTAATTGGGATAGGAGACAGTTGCCGAACAGTTTCTAACTAGCATCAATCGCATGCGTTTGTATGGGTGTTAGACACTACACCATGCCTGAAGCAAATAGTTTATAAGTAGCATCAGTTGAGTGAGTTTGTGTTCAGAAAGTGATTTCTGTCACTGATAGTGGGCAAGAAATAAGCAGTGAGACTAATCAGGAATATTTTGCTCACTGCAGTTTCAATTATTCAGACTTGGAAATGTCAGAAATAGCCTGGAGTGAAAATAAAACAATTTCACTACTTCAGCAAATTAGGAACTTTAAACAATTTGAAGGTATTGACAATCATTTCGAATGGGAGGTTAGTTAGGAAAATTCAGTCGCTAGGTATACATGGAGAGGTGGTAAATTGGATTAGACATTGGCTCGATGGAAGAAGCCAGAGAGTGGTGGTAGAGAATTGCTTCTTTGAGTGGAGGCCTGTGACTAGTGGTGTGCCACAGGGATCAGTGCTGGGTCCATTGTTATTTGTCATCTATATCAATGATCTGGATGATAATGTGGTAAATTGGATCAGCAAGTTTGCTGATGATACAAAGATTGGAGGTGTAGTAGACAGTGGGGAAGGTTTTCAGAGCCTGCAGAGGGACTTGGACCAGCTGGAAAAATGGGCTGAAAAATGGCAGATGGAGTTTAATACTGACAAGTGTGAGGTATTGCACGTTGGAAGGACAAACCAACGTAGAACATACAGGGTTAATGGTAAGGCACTGAGGAGTGCAGTGGAACAGAGGGATCTGGGAATACAGATACAAAATTCCCTAAAAGTGTCGTCACAGGTAGATAGGGTCGTAAAGAGAGCTTTTGGTACATTGGCTTTTATTAATCGAAGTATTGAGTATAAGAGCTGGAATGTTATGATGAGGTTGTATAAGGCATTGGTGAGGCCGAATCTGGAGTATTGTGTTCAGTTTTGGTCACCAAATTACAGGAAGGATATAAATAAGGTTGAAAGAGTGCAGAGAAGGTTTACAAGGATGTTGCCGGGACTTGAGAAACTCATTTACAGAGAAAGGTTGAATAGGTTAGGACTTTATTCCCTGGAGCGTAGAAGAATGAGGGGAGATTTGATAGAGGTATATAAAATTATGATGGGTATAGATAGAGTGAATGCAAGCAGGCTTTTTCCACTGAGGCAAGGGGAGAAAAAAAACCAGAGGACATGGGTTAAGGGTGAGGGGGGAAAAGTTTAAAGGGGCTTCTTCACACAGAGAGTGGTGGGAGTATGGAATGAGCTGCCAGACGAGGTGGTAAATGCGGGTTTTTTTTAACATTTAAGAATAAATTGGACAGATACATGGATGGGAGGTGTATGGAGGGATATGGTCCGTGTGCAGGTCAGTGGGACGAGGCAGAAAATGGTTCGGCACAGCCAAGAAGGGCCAAAGGGCCTGTTTCTGTGCTGTAGTTTCTATGGTTCTATGGAATGTTACCTTTCATCCCGACTGGACGCTCACCTCTCACCATTCGCTCTGAGTGGCTGTTTGCATGCAACAGTGCCCACACACCAGTACACTTTAACAGGCGGGCTAAACCAGGTGAGGGTCTTGTATCCTGGTGAGCTAGGGGTATGCCTGTCCTAGCATGCGGTCACCTCCAGCGGTCTGGTTGGATGAAATCTACAGTGAGATCCAAAGGCTAGGAAGGCAGTTCTGCCAGGCTATGTCAACAGCAAAGGGACAGAAGTAGTCAGCATCATCTACCACAACCTGGGAAGACCCCAGATCCAACATCTACTCATCCGACTGGACCCGGACTTCCAAGGTCAAGAGAGTGGAACTGCCCGGTGCAACGGCCGTTCCACTTTAAAAACTCTCCCGAACAGGTTTCCTGTCGTCGTCGGATACGACGGACAACCACCAGTACGATTGGTAATGTTCTCATTTGTTCTGTATTTCATATAAATACATAATTTGTTACTCAGTGAAACTGTAGTTAGTCTTTTTTATACCGTTTTAACTATTTCCATGAAACTACAGCTAATTGGGAAATCCACTTAATTGGGCCAAAATGTACTGGTCCCCATGTGTCTCATTTAACCTGTATTAATATCCCATGATCAGATTTTGTACCTTACACCTAGAGTAGTTAAAACTTCTGTCACTGGATCACTTCTCTCGGTCTTCTTGTGCACTACTGTGTGGAACTTGTCTCAAAGCTTTCAACAAGCAGCAGTAACGCAAGTCACCTTTCAGTCTAGAACACCGAGCAGTACAACACAGGAACAGCCCTTGGACTACAATGTTCTGCCATACTGCAGTAATTAAATGCCTAACTAAATTAATCCCTTCGGTTTACGCAGTGTCCATATTTTCCCCTTCTTTTCACATGCATGGACCAGTTTAAGAGCTTCTTGAACATCTCTATTATTTGTCTGCACTACCAACTGATGCACATTCCAGGCACACAGCATTGTCTCTGAAAAAAACAACCTGCCCCACACATCTCCTTTGAATTTACCCTTTCTCACCTTAAATGTATGCCGTCTGGTATTAGACATTTCAACGGTGAGAGAAAGATATCATCTGTCTACGCTACTCGTGCCTCTCATAGTCTTACGATTTTCTATTATGCTTCCCCTTGGCCTCAGTTGCTCCAGAGAAAACAACCCAAATTGATCCAACCTCTCCTTATAGTTCGTGCCCTCTAATCCAGGCTGTACCCTCTCTGAAGCCTCCAGAAACCTCGTGTAAGTTTATTCACATGCTACAGTGCCAGCTTCTCTCCCCACGGATGCTAGCTGACCTGCTGAGTTTTTTTTAGTATTTTGCTTTATTTTGATCTCCAACATATGCAGTTTTATTTTTGGATCCCACCACCACCACCATGTATTTTCTATTTACTCTCACTGAAGATATGATAACAGTTAAAGTCTGTCAAATTGGCTTAGGTTCAGAACAATTTGCAGAACGCTGCTCTGGAAGTTCAGCCATTGAGTCGATGTCATCTCTCTATAGCAACCCTATTAACCCCTGTAATCTACAGAGTTATAGAATGAATCTGCATGGAAATAAGTAGATTGGCCCACCAAGTCAGCACTGACCATCAAACACCCAGTCACTCTAGTCCTACATTCATCCACACTCCCTACATTTTATCCACTCCCCCCTGCACACAAGGGGCTATTTATGATGTCCAATTAGCCTAATGACTCACACATCGTAGGGATGTGGGAAGAGAGACATGCAGACACACAGAAAACATGCAAGCTCGACAGCGGCAGCGTCGGGAGCTGGGATCGAACCCACATCTTTGGCTCTGTGAGGCAGTGTTTCCCCAGCTGTTCCACCACCCTATTCTGTCTCATTATTAACTCCCCACCCAGCTAATGAACCCAGGATATTTTAAGAAGGTCTTTCCAAACACATTCAAATTCGGAACGTTTTGGCAGCTTCAAGATTTTTATTCCGCTGTAGACTCCAGATTATAACCCCATTAATCTTAATTTTGCTTAATTCCTGCATGTTGATTTAACTATGCTCATTTTCACTTTTCACAGGTTGAATTTCTGTGCAATACTCCCAAACCTCTGGTTACTGTTTCTTTTTTCAAACTATCCACTAGCGTCATGTCCAGTTCAAACAAACTAAACAAACTCTTTAAATCAAATAATGCAGAACAGCAACAAAAAAGTGTAGCACTACAGGAACTGCAGACAACTACAATGAATAAGATAACTATAAAATATTGGTAACATGTAAATATTCCAGAACAAAAACTGAGTTGTAAGACTGCTGTCAACATAAAGCTATGACGTACAGTATAAATACTGAGGTCCTGGTAATGTTGTGAAAGTCGCAGAAGTCCTTCGAAGAGCCGCCTGGCTCAATCTAGATTCTGATATTTTCTGAAACATTTTAATATATAATATTGTTTTCTCTTATTGAAGTGAACAAGTTTCTAGTTAACTATAATCCAATTTTTCACTGGGGTAAAGCAGTACAAATGAGATATTGCAGGTCGGCCATTTCCTTCATTCTCAGCATGCCTAGAGAAGGTCAGATCAATGGTGACTTGCTCACTATCTGTTTAATATCAACCACACTAACGCTAGGTGAAAATTAATTGAACTAGATTAGTGTATGATCATGAACAATAGAAATAACAGCAATGAAGATGTTGGTGACAAAATTTCATAGGCACCAGCAGGGGGCTGTGGGGAAGATGGGAATGGAGTGTCTGGGTGTAATAATAGTGAAATAAAACTTTTCAGAACCTAATGCAGGCTGAAAGAAACCTAATTCAGTTAATAATGGGCACCCCATTGTAAGAAGAATATGAAAGCTACTGAGAAGGTGCAACAAGCATTTATCTGTTGACTGGTGAGTGGCTCACGCAAGATAATTAATTGCCGAAAGAAGTGAAAGAGATTGTTATAGAAAGCTCTACATATGAAGATAAATTACATTTTAAAAATAAAATATTAAAGGGCATAGGTTGCGAGCAGGAGTAAATGGGTAGATTTAATGGTTTTTTGAAGAATAATTGATTTGTCTGTTTCCAGCCTGAAATATTAAATACAGTACTTTAGTGACAAAGTATATAGAGATCTTGCTGGAGGATTTCTGCACACGCTCTTAACCAACTGTCTATTTCTCCTACCATTTCCTCTGAAACATATAAATAACAATGTCAACTTGTTAGATTTTTGTTAATTAAGATCATTTCCAATTAAAGGAATTAATTGGATCATTTCAGCACTGGAGATAACACATCTGATAAATTTAAAGAAAGGTATTATTTTTGTCTAGTGTTAATCTGTTATTTAAAGTTTAATTTGGAAAATAGATTACTACATAAGAAAATCAGCAATCAAAATATTCAACTAGGTTGTAATGTCAAGTAAGTGCATGAGTGTAAATCTTAACCACAGCTGCAGTATGCAAGCCAATTCCACGATGAAAAAGCAGCAGTCTCATCAAGATGTACACAATTTTTAATAGGTTAGGTTCAGAATTTCCCTGGTTCAGAAGTCTAGGACAATTTCAGAGAAAGGGGTAGGTCATTTAGGACTTGCACAGACGAGGAGAAATCTCTTCATCCAGAAGATGGTGAACCTTTGGAAATCTCTAACTTAGACATCTGTGGAAGCTTATTTGCAGTGTTCATTTAAAACACTCATCAATAGACTTCTGGACATTAAGGGAATCAAGGAATGGAGATAAGGTAGGAAAAGGGCACAGAAGTAAAAGATCAGCCAAAATTGTAAAGACCAGAAGAGCAGGGTCAAAGGGCCGATGGCTTAACCAGTTCCTATGTTTTTACATTCTAGCTTTCACAGATAACATTTTGGAAGTTATAAACAAAACTAAAATAAGATTTTAGTATTATTTCAAACTTGAGTATCCCGGTACACTAATTCCATTTTATTCTCCCCATATTTCCATCAAGTCCACCCAGAGTCTCACACTCACCTACACGTGAGCAGGAATCTACAACAGTCAATAAACCTACCAACCTTCATGTCTTTCAAGTGTAGGAGGAAACATTTGGCAAGTAGGATTAATGAACCCCCCCCTCCCCAAGGCATTCTCCCCCTCATGAAGAACAGAAGGACATCTAGAGTGAAGATAGGACCGGTCAGGGATAAGAGTGGAAACATGTGTGTGGAGTCAAAGGAGGTTCCGTATGGGATCACCAGCACAGGGCGATCACACAGCACCGTACTGAATCAAATCCCGTATGAGCCCTCACATTGTAACACTCACTTTGCCTAGTGGCATGAACACTTTCCTTCAGTATTTACTAGTGAGAAGGACATTGGTGTTTCTGAGGACAGTGCTTAACAGACTGATATGCTAGAACATGGTGATGTTAAGAAAGGATGTGCTGAAACTTTGAAAAGTATTAGGATAGTTAAGTCCCCAGGGCCAGGCAGGGTATATCCCAGTTTACTACGGGAAGTGAGGGAAGAGAAAAGCGGGAAGTGATTCACTTTGGAAGGTCAAATTTAAAAGCAGATTACAGGGCTAATGGCAGGATTCTTAGCAGTGTGGAGGATCAGAGGGGGTCTAAGTCCATAGATCCCTCAAAGTTGCCATCCACATTGATAGGGTTTTTGAGAAGGCTTATGGTATGTTAGGGGATTGAATTCAAGATCTATGTCGCAGTAATGTTGCAGCTCTAAAAAACACTGGTTAGACCATATTCGGAATGTTGTGTTCAGTTCTGATTGCTTCATTACAGGAAGGATGTAATGAGAGAGTGCACGGGAGGTTTACCATCTTGATGCCTGGAATAGACAGCATGTCTTTTGAGGACAGCACCTGGAGGAAACCATGCTGCCACAAACTCTAAGCAGTCAATGCCTACTGAGTTTTAGGGATTCAGCAGGGATAGCACCTGTGCCTGAGGCTTTGTTACTCTCTAGTTGGGACATGAAGCTAGAGGAAAAATGTGAGCTCTGAGGAGGATCCAAGGTGGCTCCAATGTGATTTAGATGAGTGCAGTGAAGGGCTAGTGAATGGCAGATGCAGTTTTATATGCATAAATGTGATGTTATTCACTTTCGTTTCATAAAACAAAAAAAACAGAATAGCATCTGAATGATGATAGACTGAGAAAACAAAAGATGCAGTGAGACCTGTATGCCCTTAAATCACCAGTTACTGAAAACAAACATCCAGGTGTATCAAGCAATTAAGGCTAGCAAATGGCACTGCAGCCTGTATTGCAAGAGGATTTGTGAACAGGATCAAGGATGTTGCAGCATCTGTACAGGCCTCCTAATGGAATTACAGTAGATGTGTAGTTTTGGTTTTCTTGTTTGAGGAAAGATGTTCTTGCAGAAATTGGGTCCTGGAAATGACAAGACTGATGTGCAAGTAGAGAGCTGGTTGCTCAGGCCTATACTCAACTGGAGTATTGAAGAATGTAAGAGAATCTTTTCAGCAACCAAGATGGAAATGGGAGGCCAAGCAAGTAGGAGTCTCTTTAACTTAATGTGTCTTATCTTTATCAATTAAATGTGCTTTACAATTTTTTTGTAAGTCCTTAGTTTTTAAGATAAATGTAAATATTTTGATACTGCTTTTAATTATCTCGAATTACCAAGGAAGTGGGAATGCAGGTGCTATATGGAGAACAATTCTGGGGCACCATAGCAGAGACCACCACATCAGAACTACACTTCCTCGTTGATGTTTTATATAATGTACAATAAGAATCTAACCCTCCGAGTATAAATGTTACAACCTATGCTCAACCAGCTGCTCTGACAAATAGTCAATTTATAACATGTCAACTTCAATAGTTTTCTTTCAAAGGAACCAATATTTTGCCTATAATTATCTGCCATCTTTTGCCATCTGATATTGTTCAGTCCATGGAATGGCTACTCAGGAGCCAACCTTTGACTAATTAGCAGCACCTCGCGGACCAGCGCTTCCCATTATGAAAATCAAAGTTTGTGCACGAGTAAATTTATGCAATGAAAAACTTGCTTGCAGCAGCATGATATCATACAAGCAGAAATTCACAAGAAAAATACAAATTATACACAGTTTTTACAAACTGAGCACCATTAGAACCAATGATTATGAAGTCCATTTGTAGTGTAAAGTGGTAAAATTGGTCATAGTGTTACTGTACTCTACTAGTTGGTTTAAGAATCATTTGATTGAAAGAGATTAACTATTTTTGAACCTGATGGTGTGGGACTTAAGGCTCCAGTTCTCCTTCCCAGTGATAGCTGTGAGAAGATGGCACAGTCATATAGTGGGATCTTTCATGATAGATGATGTTTTGTTGAGGCAGTGCTTCATAGAGGGAATACTTGGGGCTGCAGGGATAAAAGAACTTGGACCCAGTGAAGGGAAGGGTATTGGAGTAATAAGAACATTAAGAAATAGGAGCAGGAGTAGGCCATCTGGCCCATTGATCCTGCTCCGCCATTCAATAAGATCATGGCTGATCTGGCCATGGAGTCATCTCCACCTACCTGCCTTTTCCCCATAACCCTTAATTCCCCTATTATGCAAAAATCTATCCAACCTTGTCTTAAATATATCTACTGAGGTAGCCTCCATTGCTTCATTGGGCAGAGAATTCCACAGATTCACCACTCTCTGGGAAAAGCAGTTCATTCTCATCTCCATCCTAAATCTACTCCCCCGAATCTTGAGGCTATGTCCCCTTGTTCTAGTAGTCTAGTATGATTACTAAAAAGATAGCCAAAGGGTAACTGAAGTCAGAACAAGAAATAAGAAATGTATGAGACTGAAATAGTTTTAAAAACATGCGAACATATATGAAATGTTAGATGAACTGCCGACCTGAATTCAACTTGTGGGGAGTGACATAGTAATCATATTTTCCCTTCGACTTGAAGTAGGCTATTCAGTCCATTGAGTCAAAGCCAGGGATCCCATTTCTCCTATTAGCTCTCATCAATCCTCTCTCAGTTGTCCATCAACTCTCTCTGATTTGTATACCACCCACTTACAAGAGGGGTAATTTACATCAAACAATTAATCAGAATAAGAATCAGAATCAGGTTTAATATTACTGGCATATGTCATGAAATATATTCTTTTGCAGTAGCAGTAGAGTACAATACACAACTATAAATTACTATAAGAAATAATACAGTGGATTCCAGTTAATTGAGGCAGTTTTAAAGATAGCGTCAGTTGTCTGTGTTTGTGTTCAAAAAGCAGTGATTTTTGTCACTGAAAGTTGGTGAGAAATAAGCAGTAGGACAACTCAGAACTGTTTTGCTCACTGCAGCTTCAACATTCAGACTTGGAAATGCCAGGTTCAGCCGGGAGTGACAGTGAAACTATTTCACTACTTTAACAAGTTAGGGACTACAAAGAATTTGAAGGCATTGACAATCGTCTTGAATATTAAATGAAAATGAAGATTTGAAGGATGCAATCATCAAAAGCATTATATGAAGGCAGCTCATTATCTGCACCAGGTGTCTGCATTTATTTTATTTACAGTGAATCAAAAGAACACAGCAGTGAACACCAGATGAATTCCTCCATTGATACTGTACTGTAGTAACAGTGGTAGTGTTCTAATTTGTTCTGTATTTAGTTCAAATCACATAATTTGTTACTCAGTTAAACATTTGTCTGTCTTCTTATACCTTTTAAATTATTTCCATGAAACTTCTGCCAATTGGGGCAGCCACTTAATTGGGACAAAATATACCGGTCCCGATGTGTCCCAATTAACCGGATTCAACAGTATATATAAAAAATGAAATAAGTAGAGCAAAAAGAGAGCAAAAAAAGAAGGAAAGTGAGTAAGGTCGTGTATATGGGTCCATTGTCCATTCAGAAACTGATGGCAGTGGGGAAGAAGGTGGTCCTAAAATGTTGAGTGTGTGTCTCCAGGTTCCTGTACAGCCTCCTTGACAGTAGCAGTGAGAAGTGGGCAGGTCCTGGAGATCCTTAAAGATGGATGCTGCCTTTTTGAGGCATTGCCTTTTGAAGATGTCCTTGATGCTGGTGGGGGTCTAATGCCCATGATGGAGCAGACAGAGTTTGCAACTTTCTGCAGCTTTTTTCCAGGTCCTGTGCAGTGGCTGCTCCATACAGAATACTCCCTATGGTATGTATGTAGAAATTTACAAGAGTCTTTGGTGACTTACCAAGTCTCCTCAAATTCCTAATGAAATTTAGCTGCCTTCTTTGTAAATGCATCAATACGTTGGGCCCAGGATAGATCTTCAGAAATGTTGACACCCAGGAACTTGAGATGGCTCACCCTTTCCATTTCTGATCCCTCAATGAGGACTGGTGTGGCTTTCTTTGACTTTCCCTTCCTGAAGTCCACAATCAATTCCTTGACTTACTGATGTTGAGTGCAAGGTTGTTGTTGTGACACCACTCAAATCCATCACCATTTGAAATTCTGCCAACAACTGTTGTATCTTGGGAAAATGTATAGATGGTGTTTGTGCTGTGTCTAATGACACAGTTGTGGGAGTAGAGACAGTAGAGCACACCACTATTGTAACTCATGGTTATCTGAGTTAATATTGTCTTCCTGTCAACTTGAACCAGTCTGACTATTTTCCTCTGACCTCTCTCATGAACAAAGCCCTTGCACCTACAGAACTACCACTAACTGGATGCTTTGTTTCTCACAATATTCTCTGTAAACTCTAGACACTGCTGTGTGTGAAAATCTCAGGAGACCTGCAGTTTCAGAGATGCTCAAACCACCCTGTCTGGCACCTATAATCATTCCAAAGTCAAAGTCACTTTGGTCACATTTCTTCCTCATTCTAACGTTTGGTCAGATCAACACCTGAACCTCTTGACCATATCTGCGTGCTTTTATGCACTGAGTAGCTGCCACATGGTGGCTGATTAGATACTTGCATTAACAAGCAAGTGTACAAGTCTACCTCATAAAATGGCCACTGAGTGTCAATGGAAATCAGCAGGCAGTTGATCACTTATGGGGGCTGTTAAGGAATAGAAATACATTGAAAACTCTGTTGGAAATTATGAATGAAACAATGGTAGAAGCTATGAAACTAAAAAATGCATCACAGCGGAAGTTAAGTAAGCACACTACAAAGGCAGTGTGAATTTAACAGCGATTTTAACTTTCATATAGGTTTTGATGAGCTAACTACCTGGCATGTAAAAGTGAGAGACTTGTGAACCGTTTTCTGCGATGTTCTGTTTTAGAGGCAACAAAGGAAAGACCTCATGAGTTTCAGAGATGAGTGCTGAGCCAGATTTGGTTAACAGTATCCTTTTGTAATAAATAACAGGTATATTTGACATGATGGCCATGAACTTACAGCAGTGATACATATGGAAGCTGACTTTGATCCTGTGATGGCAACAAAGAGAACTCCACTCCAACAGGATAAAAGCAATACAATCTCAGCACAAACAGTCACTTCCCACTCATGTGCCAAACATTTAACAGATCACCATCCCAGCAGATGGAACACTTCACAGTAACATAAAATCAGCTAAGTTGTCAGGGCCAGTCCTGGCCAATCCCTCTCCGACTAGGGAAAATCATGTCTGACGAATCTCATTGAATTTTTTGAGGATGTAACTAGTAGAGTGGATAGGGGAGAACCAGTGGATGTGGTATATTTGGATTTTCAAAAGGCTTTTGACAAGGTCCCACACAGGAGATTAGTGTGCAAACTTAAAGCACATGGTATTGGTGGTAAGGTATTGATGTGGATGGAGAATTGGTTAGCAGACAGGAAGCAAAGAGTGGGAATAAACGGGATCTTTTCAGAATGGCAGGCGGTGACTAGTGGGGTACCACAAGGCTCAGTGCTGGGACCCCAGTTGTTTACAATATATATTAATGACTTGGATGAGGGAATTAAATGCAGCATCTCCAAGTTTGCGGATGACATGAAGCTGGGTGGCAGTGTTAGCTGTGAGGAGGATGCTAAGAGGATGCAGAGTGACTTGGATAGGTTGGGTGAGTGGGCAAATTCATGGCAGATGCAATTTAATGTGGATAAATGTGAAGTTATCCACTTTGGTAGCAAAAATAGGAAAACAGATTATTATCTGAATGGTGGCCGATTAGGAAAAGGGGAGGTGCAACGAGACCTGGGTGTCATTATGCACCAGTCATTGAAAGTGGGCATGCAGGTACAGCAGGCGGTGAAAAAGGCAAATGGTATGCTGGCATTTATAGCAAGAGGATTTGAGTACAGGAGCAGGGAGGTACTACTGCAGTTGTACAAGGCCTTGGTGAGACCACACCTGGAGTATTGTGTGCAGTTTTGGTCCCCTAATCTGAGGAAAGACATCCTTGCCATAGAGGGAGTACAAAGAAGGTTCACCAGATTGATTCCTGGGATGGCAGGACTTTCATATGAAGAAAGACTGGATGAACTGGGCTTGTACTCGTTGGAATTTAGAAGATTGAGGGGGGATTTGATTGAAACGTATAAAATCCTAAAGGGATTGGACAGGCTAGATGCAGGAAGATTGTTCCCGATGTTGGGGAAGTCCAGAACAAGGGGTCACAGTTTGAGGATAAAGGGGAAGCCTTTTAGGACCGAGATTAGGAAAAACTTCTTCACTCAGAGAGTGGTGAATCTGTGGAATTCTCTGCCACAGGAAGCAGTTGAGGCCAGTACATTGGCTATATTTAAGAGGGAGTTAGATATGGCCCTTGTGGCTACGGGGATCAGGGGGTATGGAGGGAAGGCTGGGGTGGGGTTCTGAGTTGGATGATCAGCCATGATCATAATAAATGGCAGTGCAGGCTCGAAGGGCCGAATGGCCTACTCCTGCACCTATTTTCTATGTTTCTATTGCTCGGGTCATTAGGCGTGGTTTCAGAGCCAATGAGCAGCACGATAGTGTAGCGGTCTGTGTAACGCTGTAACAGCACGAGTGTCTCAGGTTCAACTCCCACCACTGTCTTTGTAAGAGTTCCTACGTCCTCCCTGTGACTGTGGGGGTTTCCTCCCACATTCCAAAGATGCATGGAGAATTAGGTTAATTGGTTGCATGGATACAATTGGGTGATGCAGGTTTGTTGGGCCACAGGGGCCCGTTACCTCGCTGTATCTCTAAACATGTATTACAATCGCGATTGAATTCACATCAGTAATACAGTAAAAAAAAACAGTATGAGCAATATTTTAACTCGTGGAAATAAATATTATTCTTCACCAGAAAATCCCATAATGGAAAAAGTCTAATGATAATCCATAGTGGTGGTAGCAGTGGGGATAAAATTTATTTTAAAAAAAATCGAGTGGGTTGTCACTTACTATCAAATGAATCTACTTACGTGCAAGGCTAGGAGCATCTTCACTGAATGAAGAAGAAGAAAGCCCTTAACTCCGAGTGGAGCCATCGGGACGCCGTCATGATGGCATTTTTTTTCCCGCAGGCTTTCTTATTTTTACGAGGCCGAGTTGCTAGCTCGATGTTCAACCCAGCACGGATGGAAAGCGTGCAAGGGAGCCAGCTGGATTTGAACTCGGGAGCCTTCGCTCCAAAGTCCAGCGCTGATGCCACTACGCCATCAGCCGGCCACCTTCACCGAATAGCCAATGGTTAAACAAAAAAGCCCAGCTTTTGCTCTTCCATGGTGTACCATACTGCCAGATAGAAAATGGCACGTGACTCCAACTAATCACAGGCACCGAACGTAGTGAAGTTTCTATACTTGCACAGGAGATGCGAGTACAAAATTATTCTGTGCAGAAAGATTTTAAAGTAACAAAATGCATGAATTTGAGGAAAGAATGAGGGATTGAGACTGACTGAATTATCCTGCAAAGAGCAGACCCAGTGTGCTGTATGACCTTCATCTATGACACATCGATTCTATGCTTCACAATAAACTTGACACAGGAAGTCAGTATGTCTGTTTCAATCCTATTTTAAACAATATTATCCTCAATTTATTTTCCCTTCTCCATTCTCCTAATCTCCCTGTTTCCCCTTCCTTAAACCAAGGTTCTTCCACTCCCTGCCCTCCTGCATTCACTATTTCCCCAAGGGGACTGCAGAGTTGAAAAGGGTTGAGTTGTGTTCCAGTGCAGCCTGGGGGCATGTTACCTCTTCTACCACCACTAGCCCCTCCTCCAATCTCAGACACCAATTAAGGAAATTTTAATGCTCCCTCTATCTCACCCAGAAAATGGCTTGTGATTACAATACAATGGCAGACAGTAATTTAGGTTATGAGGACACTCAGTCCTCGTTTATTGTCATTTAGAAATGCATGCATGCATTAAGAAATGATACAATGTTCCTCCAGAGTGATATCACAAAAAAAAGGACAAACCAAAGACTAACACTGACAAGACCACATAATTATAACATATAGTTACAGCAGTGCAAAACAATACTATAATTTGATAAAGAGCAGACCATGGGAATGGTAAAAAAAAGTCTCAAAGTTCCGATCGACTCCCGATAGTCCCGATAGCAGGCGGCAGAAGGGAGAAACTCTCTCTGCCATAAACCTCCAGGCACCGACAACTGTTGATGCATTGGAAGCACCTGACCACAGCCGACACTGAGTCCATTCAAAAGCTTCGAGCCTCCAACCAGCCCTTCGACACTGAGCACCGAGCGCCATCTCTGCCGAGCGCTTCGACCCCGTTCCGGCCACCGAGCAACAAGCAAAGCCAAGGATTCGGGGCCTTCCCCTCTGGAGATTCTGGATCACACAGTAACAGCGGCAGCAAAAAAGGAATTTCAGAAGTTTCACCAGATGTTCCTCCATTCTCTCACAAATCAGGATTGTGCACGGCACCCTACCTGACAGATAACAGATATCATTCACCGTTGTGGCTGCGCAAACTGCGTCATGCCGCCATCTTCTCCTCCTCCTAATAAGTGCTGGTAATGGTTTTCTTAGAACATAGAACAGTACAGCACAGGACAGGCCACTCGCCCCACAATGTTGCCTCGAATCAAATAAATTAGTAATCAAATGGCCGACTAAACTAGTCCCTTCTGCCTACACAATGTCCATATCCTTCCATCTCCTTCACATTCATGCACCTACCTATACCTCTCTTAAAAGTCCCTAATATACCTGTCTCTACCACCACCCCAGGCAGCACATCCCAGGCACCCACCACTCTGTGTAAAAAATACTTGTCTCTTACATCTCCTTTGAACTTACTGCCTCTCGCCTTAAATGCATGCCTTTTGGTATTAGGCATTTCAACCCTGGGAAAAAAATACTCTCTGTTCACTCAATGTTTGCCTCTCATAATCTTATAAACTTCTACCAGATCTCCCCTCAGCATCTGCCATTCCAGAGAAAACAACCCATGTTTATCCAACCTGTTGCACATGCCCTCTAATCCAGGCAGCATCCTTGTAAAGCTCTTCTGCACCCTCTCCAAAGCATTGACATCCTTCCTATAATAGTGCTTCCAGAATGTATGTAATTCCCCAGATGTGGCCTAACTAAAATTTTATAAAGCTGCAACACAACTTCCCGACTTTGAACTCATTGCCTCAACTAATAAAGGTAAGCTTGCAATACGCCTTCTCAACCATCCTATCAACCTGTGCAGCCACTTTCAGGGATCTATGATCTTGGACCCCAAGATCTACACTGTCTTGCTCTTAACAGTGTATTGTCTCTTTACATTTAATCTATCAAGGTGCGATATTTCACACTTGGCTGGCTTTAGCTCAATCTGCCTTTTCTCCGCCAACAGCTGCAATTCATCTACAGTATATCCCACTGTGTTCTTTGATAATCACCATGCTATCAACAAAACCACCAATCTTCATAACATATACAAACTGCAGGTCATTTATATACATCACAAACAGCAGAAGTCTCAACACAGATCCCTGCATAACATCACTAACCAGACCTCCAGGTAGAATAAGTCCCTTTGATGACCATCCTCCGTTGTCCATGGGCAAACCAGTTCTGAGTCCAAACAGTCGATTCACCATGGATCCCATGCATCTTAATCTTCTGGATGAGCTTCTCATGAGGGACCTTGTCAAACACCTTACTAAAATCCATGTAGACAACATCAACAGCTCTACCTTCATCAATCACCCTCGTCACCTCATCAAAAATATCAGTTAGTGAGATATGACTTGCCCTACACAAAGCCATGCTGGCTCTCCCTAATTTGGCCATGGTTTCCTAAAAGCTCACAAATCCTATCCCTAAGAATTTTCTCCAGTAACTTCCATACTACTGATGTGAGATTCACTGGTCTATAGTTTCCAGGATTATCTTTGGTTTCTTTCGTGAATAATGGAACAGCATTAGCTTCTCACCAGTCCTCCAGGCCTTTGCCCTGTGGCTAGAGAAGACATTGGTCAAGGCCCCAGCAATCTCTTATCTTGCCTCTCTCAATAACCTGGGGTATATCCCATCAGGTCCCGGTGCCACTACCAACACTACCTCCTCCTTTACTTCAAAATGCCCCAGCACATTAACACTCCTGGCACTGATCTCTCCATCCTCCATATCCTCCTCCTTGGTAAGTACTGACGTAAAGTACTCTTTAAGGACCTCACCCATGTCTTCTGCATCCAAGCAAATGTTGCTCCCCCCCCCCCTTTAACTTTGCATGGTCCCATCCTCTCCCTATTTATCTTCTTGCTCCTGATGTACGTATAGAATGCCTTGGGTTCTCTTTAATACTACTTGCCAAGGACATTTCATGGCCCCTACTAGCTTTCCTAAATTCCTTCTCGAGTTATTTCCTGGGTTCTTTATAATTCTCAGGGGCTCAGTCTGATTCTAGCTTCCTAAGCTTTACAAACTTTTCCTTTTACATTCTTGAGTAAATTCATCACCTCTCTTGACATCCACGGTTCTTTTACCTTACCACTCTTGTCCTTCCTTCTTATTGGAACAAACCTGTGCTGTACACTATGTCTTCAAACACCTCAATATATTGGATGTGGACTTGCCCAAAAACAGGTGTTCCCAATTAACTCTGCCTAGCTCCTGCCTAATGCTCTCAAAATTTTTCCTGTTCCAGTTTAATAGTCTCTTGCAAGGTCCATCTTATCCTTATCTATAGCCATCTTAAAACTTAAGGAGTTGTGGTCACTATTCCCTAACTGCTCACCCACTGAAAGGTCAGTCACCTGGCTGGGCTCATTACCCAACACCAGGTCCAGTACAACCCCTCCTCTTGTTGGATTATCTACATATTGATTTAAGAAACCCTCCTGGATGTACCTAATAAAGTCTGCCCCATCTGAATGACTTGCACCAAGAAGGTCCCAGTTTGTATCAGGAAAGTTGATGTCCACCATGACAACATCCCTATTGTTTTTACACTTTTCCTTAATTTGCCTGCATATTCTATCCTCAATGTCCCGGTGGCTATTGGGGAGGGTGGGGGTGGAGTCTTCAGTACAATCCTATCAGAGTAATTGGACCCTTCCTATTTTTGAATTCTACCCATAATCAACTCAATGGACAAGCCTTCCATTACGTCCCCTCTGAGTGAAACTGTGATATTGTCCCGGATCAGTAGTGCAACTCTTTCCTCCAACTGCCCCCTCCCACCCTTTACTTCTCTATCTTTTCTAAAACATAAAAATCCTGGGACAATAAGGACCCATTCCTGTCCCTCACTCAACCAAATCTCTGAAATGGCCACAACATCATAGTTCCATGTACCAATCCATGCTCTAAGTTTATCGCCTTTATCTATAATACTCCTAGCATTAAAGTAAACACACTTCAAACTATTCGTGTCATGGTCCGGTCCGTGGAGTCCATATTCCAGTTCACGGTCCAGTCCATCGACCCTTGCTCCAGGTTTTCCTGTCTATCCTGTGTCTGTTCTTGTTGAGTTCTAATTGAGGCAGCTGATGCTTTGTTGGGGCTGGCTGCATAAATACCTTCAGAGACCAGGGCGTGTTTCAGGCATGGTTGCTTGAAGACTGCAGCCTCCTGCCTAGCCCCTAGCCCCTAGCCTCACCTCACCTCACCTCACCTCACCTCACCTCACCTCACCTCACCTCACCTCACCTCACCTCATGACTCTGGCCTCTAGCCTCCTGCCTAGCCTCAAGCCTGAAGACTGCAGCCTCCTGCCAAGCCTCGCCTCAAGTCTGTAAGACTCCAGTCTCAACCTGCCTGCCAGCCAAGCCTCGTCCTTGCCTGGTTCTGGGGTCCGAGCCAGAGCCAAGACCCAGGTTCTGGGTCCTTGTCCAGTCTCTGGCTCAGAGTCCAAGCCCAGGTTCCTAGCTCTCTTGTCCAGTCCTGTTCCAGGTTCCTGGTTTACCTGTCCATGTCCCTGCCATCGCCCTGTGTCCTAGTCCTGTTCCTAGCACTTCAGTGTCTGTGTCTTGCACTTGGGTCCGTTCCCAGCCACCGCCTGATGACAATTCGTCCTATCATATCTATCAATTTGCTCCCGCCTGGTCTTACTGGCCTTGCAACTTAATTTTTTTTAATGTCAAATCTCATCACAACTCAAACCTTTCTCATTTTTTTTCCAATTCACTTGGAAGCTGATAAATGACAAAATTTTCACTTTTAACTTTTTAGGTAGGTATGTACGTCTTCAGACCAAAGATCTAAAAATGTAATTTAATGCAAAAAAGACCATTGCCCTGAAATGTAGTTCAGTGACATTTGGTACTTCAATTTCATAACCAAACTTTCTAGTTTAGTAACTTGAAGAGAATGATACATGAAAACTTTTACCACTGGCATATCAGATTAGTCAGCACTTCCAAATTAAATCATAGTTCTGAAGGGAAACTAATCCTGTATATCACTGGTAAAAGTTTGCACGTATCATTTTCTTCAAATTATGTACAGACTTTATCTAGCTGAAAATTTCCCTCTATTTTCCAACAATGATACTTGTGATAATAGATATGTAGATTTTAATACGTTACATTGCTTGACAAAGAATAAAAGTGGAGTCTGACCCATTGACTAGTAAAGTGTGGTAGGAATAAAATACAATCATTGAAAAGATAGAGAGTAAAATTCTTTTTAGCCAGAACTCCTGCCGTCACTTGCTATTAATAGTGGCGCATGAAGAATGGCTGCTGTTTCATATTTCTCATAACATAGAGGCAATTCAAATCACCAAGTCTGTTAGCTCTCAGAATAATCCCATTTCTCTACTAATTCCCTCTCAGAAGCCAATCAACCCCTCTCAATTGTTCTGCTACCCATACCCACTTGGGGTAGTTTACAGTGGCTAATCTATCAAGCTGCTCTTTGTGGGGGAAGTAGGAACAGCTGCGGGGGGGGGGACCCACGTGATCACAAGGAGCACATGGAAATTGAGGTTAGGAATGGGCCAGGATCTCAGGTACTGTGGACCAATAACTCTAACTGCTGTATCATCATGCCAGCAAAAGAGACTAACATTCATGAAACTATAATTGTCATCCCCACTGGGATTAATACATCTGAGAGACAAGGGGAGGAATGGAATGGAAATAAACAAAGAAGTACATCTACTGGAGGCACTTTGAAGAGAACATGAAGAGATTGCATTCTTGTTTGCAAGATTCTAATTATCAGCTAAAGTCAGTTTTTTTTTCAGAATAGTAGCTTAGCAAAATATCTAATTACCTTAGACACGATCATTCTGTACCAGCCAAAGTCCCCACGCTTACCGGTGACTGATGTGGAAGGCCAATCTCACTGGCCCTCCAAGTGCTAGAGATAGATGACGAGAAGTAGACTTCGGGCAGTAAAGTACTCTTACCGCTGGAAAGCCCCTGTCAACTAGTGATATTTCAGTACTATTACAACTGAAATGTTTTTAATAAATATCTCCAAAAGTAGAAACTATAAATGACAATTCTCTGAGATAATTAGAAACGTGAAATAAAAGCAAAATATCTTGAACAATTACTTCCCTTTTGCCTACTAACACACAGACTTAGAATCACAATTGAAATCAGTAGCGTTTCTACACAGGTCGGCAAGCGAATTCCCAAACAGATGTTGAGAAACCCAGTGAGACAGTGCCCCCTGCTGGACTTTATAGGAAGTCCAGCTACAAAGCACAATACTGTACAGTACCCGGCCTTTGAGCCCGCATACATTGGACTTACAAATTTTAAAATGCAGGCATGCTGTGACTAGTGTCCTCAGCTGCTTATATTTCAATGCATGATGTATCGTAGGGAAGGCAGGTAAACTCAGGGCATGGATCAACACCTGGAGTTATGATGTAGCCAGGAGGGGCAGGACTGGCAGCTCAATATTCCAGAGTTCCATTGTTTTAGACATGACAGAGTGGAAGGGTTCAAAGGAGGAGGGTGGTGTTATTAGTCAGGGAAAGCGTCACAACAGTGCTCCATCAGGTCAGACTCAAAAACTTGACTAGTGAGGTGTTATGGGTGGAACTGAGAAATAAGAAAGGTATGACCACATTAATGGGGCTATATTACAGACCACCCAACAGTCCGAGGGATTTAGAGGAAAAAAATTTGTAAAGAGATCACAAACTATTACAAGAAACATAAGTTTGTTACAGTAGGTGATTTTAACTTTCCACATATTGACTGGAAGTCCCATACTGTAAAAGGATTAGACGGGAAAGAGTTTGTCAAATGAATTCAGGAAAGTTTCCTTCATCAACGAGAGAGTATGCGATATTTGATCTGTTAGTAGGGAATGAGACAGGGCAGGTGACAAAAGTTTGTGCAGGGGAACACGTTGCATCCAGAGATCGCACTGCCATTAGTTTCAAAGTAAATATGCAAAGAGATAGGTCTATTCCGCGGGTTGAGACTCAGAATTGGTCAATTTTGATGGTAACAGAAATGATCTGGCAAGTGAGGATTAAGACAGGCTGTTTTCTGGCAAAGGTGTGGAAAGTGAGAGGCCTTCAAAAATGAAATTTTGAGTGTACAAAGCTTGTATGTACCTGCCAGAATAAAAGGTAAAGATAACAAAAGTAGGAGACTTTGGTTTTCAAGAGAGATTGTGGCCCTGGTTAAGAGGAAAAAAAAGGAAGTGCAGGTATAGACAATTAGGAACAAATGAGGTGCTTATGGAGTACAAGAAATGCAAGAGAACACTTAAGAAAGAAATCAGGAAGACTAAAAGAAGGCATGAAGTTGCTCTAGCAGACAAGGTGAAGCAGAATTTCAGGGGATTCCACAGATATGTTAAGACCAAAAGGATTGCAAGAGACAAAATTGGTCCTCTGGAAGACCAGAATGGTAATCCATGTGTGGAGCCAAAACAGATGAGGAAGGTCTTAATTGCATTCTTTGCATCTGTATTTACTCGGGAGATTGATACAGAGTTTATAGAAGTGAGACAAAGCATCATCCATTTCATGGACCCTGTAGAGCTTACAGAGGAGGTGTTCACTACTCTAAGGTAAATCAGGGTGAATCGATCCCCAGGCCTGATGAGATATTCCCTTGGACCCTACAGGAAGCAAGTGCAGGAATTGCCAGGGTCCTAGCAGAGATATTTAAAATATCCTTAGCAACAGGAGAGGTATCAGAGGATTGGAGGATAGACAATGCTGTTCCGCTGTTTAAAAAAAGCTCCAAACAGAAACCAAGAAATTATAGGCCGGAGAATCTGACACCAGTTGTAAGAAAGTTATTGGAAGGTTTTCTAAGGGACTGGATGTATAAGTATTAGGATAGACATGGTCTGATTAAGGATAGTCAGCATGGCTTCATGGGTGGTTGGTCATGTCTGACCAATCATAGAGTTTTTCAAGAAAGTTTCCCGAAAAATGGATCAAGGCAAGGCAGTGGATGTCGTCTACATGGGCTTTAGTAATGCATTGAACAAGGTCCTGCACTGGAGGCTGGTCAAGAAGATTCATTCGCTCAGCATTCAGGATGAAGTAGTAAACTGGATTAGACATTGGCTTTGTGGGAAAGGCCAGAGAGTGGTAGATGGTTGATTCTCTGACTGGAGGCCTGTGACTAGTGGTGTGCTGCAGGGATCGGTGCTGGGTCCTTTGTTATTTGTCACCTACATCAATGATCTGGATGATAATACGGTTAACTGGATCAGCAAATTTGCGGATGACACCAAGATTGAGGGTGTAGTGGACAGTGAGGAAGGCTATCATGGCTTGCAGAGGGATCTGCGTCAGCTGAAAAAATGGGCTGAAAATGGCAGGTGGAATTTAATGCGGACAAGTACAAGGTTTTACACTTTGGTAGGATCAACCAGGGTAGGTCTTACAGTGAGACAGGGTACTTACAGGGTAGCTCTTACACTGAGGAGTGTGGTAGACAAGGGGATCTGGGAATACATAATTTATTGAAAGTGGCGTCGCAAGTAGATAGGGTCATAAATAAAGCTTTTGGCACATTCATTCTTCATAAATCGATGTACTGAATACAGGAGATGGGATGTTATGTTGAAGGTGTATAAGTCTTTGGTGAGGCCTAATTTGGAGTATTGTGTGCAGTTTTGGTCACTTACAGTAAAGATGTAAACAAGAGTGCAGAGAAAATTTACAAGGATGTTGCCGGGTCTGGAGGGCTTGAGTTATAAGGAAAGGTGGAATAGGTTAGGACCGTGTTCTTTCGAACATAGAAGTTTGAGAGGAGATTTGATAGAAATATACAAAATTATGAGGAATAAATGTCAGCAGGCTTTTGCCACTGAGGTTTGGTGGGACTACAACCAGAGGTCACGGCTTAAGGGTGAAAGGTGAAAAGTTTAGGGGAACATGAGAGCAAAGTTCTTCACTCAGCGGGTCATGAGAGCATGGAATGAGCTGCCAACACAAGTGGCCCACACGAGCTTGATTTATACTTTATAGTGGCCAAACAATTGATACTAGAACATACAATCATCACAGCGATATGCGATTCTGTGCTTCCCGCTCCCTGGAGTACAAATCGATAGTAAATATTAAAACTTAAATTATAAATCATAAATAGAAAATAGAAAATGGAAAGTAAGGCAATGCAAAAAAACACTTTGGCAGGTCCAGATATTTGGAGGGTACGGCCCAGAACCGGGTCAGGATCCGTTCAGCAGTCTTATCACAATTGGAAAGAAGCTGTTCCCAAATCTGGCCGTACAATCTGTTTAATAGAATTTTGGATAGGTACCTGGATAATAGGGGTATGGAGGGCTATGGTCCTGGTGCAGATCGAAGGGAGTAGGCAGTTTAATTGGTTTCAGCATGGACTAGATGGGCTGAAGGGCCTGTTTCTGTGCTGTATTTCTTTATGACTCTTTCTGAGTGATGTAGCAAAATTATGTAATGACCTGGTTCACATCTTCAGCCTGTTTGGGTTATTGTTGAAGATAAGGGATGATGTGGAATGTGCTCCATCCAATTAGCGGGAGGCTTTCTTGGTGAGGGACAATAAGGTTGGGCTTGGGGTCTGTTGTCCAAGAGAGAAGATGCTGGGGAAGAACTGGTTGTAGCATACAATCCACTGGGAGACCCGTTTGTTCGAGGTGGATTACCAGTGACGTTTGGAAGGTGGTGTGAGCTGTCACAGTGACCGAGGGCCCAGCGTGTGAGTGACTGAGAAGTTCAAGATGAGCTCCAACTTGTGCACATTTGGCTGTTTAATTAAAATAGGCCCTTTCCTTTTTGCTTTTCTTTACTAACCCTTCAGTTAAGATTCATAAATATAATTCCTTTAATCAAATACAGTGTACTGTCTGTTATTTTGTGGCATTAATTTGTAACAGGGTAATGAATTACACAGCATCCACTTGGGGGGGAGGGGGGCTCGTGTCTCAATTTCACATGTTTGGCGGGGCCAGAGATTGTCTTCCCTAGACTTATGCAGTGGAGGAAACCAAAGTGCTTCAGTTTTATTGGGGAATAGGAAAAGTAAACATTCCACAAGTCATTACTGAAGAAGACACTGAACATTCCATAAAGAATAACTGATCTAGAGTGAACGAAGGGCTGATTGAATGGAATTAAAGCTAGTACTGGAGGTGTTCACAGGACCGACAGTGAATAACTACCAGGACCTGATAACCAGCACTCCAAGGATTTGAAAAATCTGGCCATGGAGATTGTGGATGTGCTGTTGGTCTGTAAGAGTTCTCAGAAGGGGGGGGGGGAGAGAAGAATGAAAATGTGGACTAAACTTTTGTCATCTTGACATTGGTAACTGGGGGAAATGCCAGAGTCTGTTAGCAAGTAGTAACAAGGCACACAGAAATGTATTTATCTGTTTTTATTGTGAAATACAGCACAGAAGAGACCCTTCCAGCCCAACGAGCTGCATTGCTTCACTCCCCATCTATTTAACCCTCGCCAAGTCACAGGACAATTTACAATGACCAATTCACCTACTAACTGGTAGGTCTTTGGACTGTGGGAGGAAACCAGAGCAACTAGAGGAAACTGATGGACACACGGGAAGAATGTTCAAATTTTCTTATGGAGCGACGTCGTCAGGTCACATCCGGAATTTCTAGTTGGCAGACAATTTCCCTGCACGCCACTCTGTCCCGACACCTGTCGTTAAGAACGTTATTTTGATCCTTTGTTGAAGGATCCCTTATTTGATCATTTATTGATCCTTACAGAACATGCCGGAATTAAACTCCAACGCCCCAAGCTGCAATAGAATCACACTGACCACTATGCCACCATGGTGCCCAGGTTGAAGGTTGCAAAGCTGATTACAGGATTCATATAGTGACATGTAGATCTTACATTAGTGGACCTCTGTACCTCCCTCTGCAAATGGATCCATCAGGAGACCAGTCAGCACAGATCGGAAATAACATCTACTCCTTGCTGACAAATAACACTGGCACACCTCAGGGATTTATGCTTATCCAACTGCTTACTCCTTCTACACCCATGACTGTATGGCTAGGCACAGGTCTATAAATTTGCCAATGACACAACTACTGTTGGCAGAGCTTCAGATGGTGGTAAGGCACAGGGCTGAGATAGATCAGCTGGTTGAATAGAGTTGCTGCAACAATCTTGCACTCAACTTCAGCAAGATCAAGGAATTGATTGTGGACTTCAGGAAGGGGAGTCCGAGGGAACACTGACCAGTCCTCACTGAGGGATCAGCAGTGAAAAGGTTAAGCCGTTTCAAATTCCTTGGTATCTATACTCTCAAGGGCCCAACATATTGATGCAATTACAAAAAAGGCATGGCACCAGCTATATTTAATATTAAGTTTGAGCAGAATTGGTATGTCACCAGAGATGCTCACAAATTTTTTTTTTACAGATGTACCTTGGAGAGGATTCTAACTGGCTGTATCACTGTCTGACATGGAAAGGCCACTACACAGGTTGGGAAAAAGCTGCATAAAATTGCAAACCCTGACCAACCCTATCATACTCCCTGGGCTCCCCGACACTGAGGAGATCTTCAAAAGGTGATGCCACAAACATGGGGCATCCATCATTAAGGACCCCCATCGCCCAGGATATGCCCCCTTCTCATTGCTACCATCAAGCAGGAGGTACAGGAGCCTGAAGACATACACTTAATGTTTTAGGAGCTGGTTCTTCCCTTCCAGCATCAGATTTCTGAATGGACAATGAACCCATCTACACTACCTCAGTATTTTTTTTGCTATTTTTGCACTATTTATAGATTTCTTTCTTATTGTAATTTATAGTATTTTTTATTACTTGTACCGCTGCCGCAGGACAACATATTTCACAATGTATACTAGTGATATCAAACCTGGCTGTGATTGTGCAGCTTCTGGAGACAGGCAGATTGACTTCAACATTTCACTATGTAAATAAGGTCACTGTATATTGCTTTCTCATCTGCATTCTGCTAATCGAGCATAGATATGTTATTTTGCTGTAATCATTACTTTGTGCAAAATTGAGAATCGCCCACCCATTACCTCATTTTAAAATGTGAGCAGCAATGTCAAACAGGACTGTGATGATCATTGACATTGAACATTAGCTGTTTTTCATTCCACACACTGCCTAACTTGCAGATAGTTTCCAACATTTTACTCATTCTCTAGAAAGAAACAAGCTATCTGGAGATTGTGGATGCAGGAATCTAGACATAGCACAAAAATACAGGAGGAACTCAATGGGTCAGGCAGCATCTGTGGAGAGAAATCGATAGAAGGCATTTCAGGTTGAGACTGAAGAATAGAGAGGAGATATGGAAATCTACTACTGAAACCTTTTGGTCACACTCACCACCTACAAATACGGTGATGTTACCAATTAGTAAAAAATGGTAAGCAGTGTTCAACAAGAAAAGAATTCATGATAATTGATGCAGAGTACAAGTCTGTTTATCCAATCTACAATCACGTATTTTAGTATTGATCCTTGAACTTGTACCTTACTTCCAATGTACTCAACACATTTTAATTACCATTAATAAATTGCCTGAACTATTTCTCACCTGTTTTACATTTACTCACTCTCCAGACCCACACAGTATTATTAAGATAGTATTTAATTTTAGGGGCCTCAAGAGACAAACCCAGACATCTTAGTTCTACCAGGAGCTTACCAAGAGTAATCAAGAGTTAGAACTTGAGTTCAGCAGAGTATTCGCAAGACCAGTTACATTTCTACAGTACTAAAAAGACTATATTTAATTCAAGGACGAGCTTTCTCCAGAAAATTTGCAGAACATTTCAACGCGTTTTCATGAAAAGGACACCCACACTCAAAAAAAAAAAGCTCCTTACCCTGGATCATGGGGTCAAAAATAGCTCAGAAGGGTAGACCAGAAACAATGGCTTTTTGTTCTCATACTGGGAAATTTCCACATGTTGGAAGACCAAAATTTTACAAAATAAAGCAAGTATCAGATTTACTCAGACTTTAAGCAATGAAATAGTGATTTCAAACATTTACAAGATCTACATTTTCTAAGAAATAACAGTGGAATTTCTGTGGTCAAATTTGATGATTAAAATAAGTTTCATGTGTAGAGCAAGAGTTTTGAGTACACTGAGAACTATTAAAGACAAACTTGTGCAACAAAACAAAATGCTTCAGTTGGCAATTATGGAAGGAAAAGACTAATAGTTCAGGTCCAGGACACTTGGTATAGAACTGACAACGAGAGCAATGGGCTAGTTTCAATAAGAGAGACTACGAGGAAGCGATATATAGAAAAAAAACACGCTGTCTCTGAAAGGGCATCTAAAGTGCTTAAAGGGGACAGTCACCAACACATTGAGACCCTGAGTAATTGATGAGAATATGGCATATGCCTGGCAAACCAGACAATACAAATTGAAAAAGAAAATCTGAGTTAAGATGATGAACTAGCTAAAGTTGGCAAATTCAATATCAGGGGCAAGGAGCTAAGATGGTGCCAGATGGTGACTTCTTCGAGCTCATCTACAAAACAACTTGAACTCCTCTCTTTAATATCTCTTTATTCCTTTTCAAGGTGGCTGGGGTTCTCTCAGAGTCTGTGATCTGTAGCTGCACACAAACTACGGTGGTAGGTTCCACCTCCTGGAGTTCATCAGTCTGCCATTTTCGATATCACCAGGAGCAGCCTGGAAGACATGTGCCCTTAGGCGGCTTCTGGGGACCCAAATCCTCACGGGTGTCGCCAGCTGAAGCTTCGCAGGAGATTGGAACATCAATACAGCGGGTGAGGCTGTTGAGGCAAGAGGCCTCTGCACTCGATCAATTGCTTTCTCTCGATGGGGGCTGGGGAAGAGAGTCTGCTGATTCTTGAGTCAGGTGAGCTCAAATAAGCATGGCAGCAGACTGTGGTATGTCGAAGTGCTGGGTTATGGACGGTAGTTTTTGATGCATCTAGGTCATGGTCTGTGGGGGCTTTTGCTATTGCTTGCTTGGTGGATGGTGCGGCTGATGCTTCCTGCTGGAATAAATTGGGGAGGGGGAGAGCTGATGTTTTCTGCTGGAATAAATGGGGAGGGAGAGGGCTGATGTTTTCTGCTGCTTGTGTGGGGGGGGGGAGAGAAGAGGGGGCTTTGGAATTCCAACATTTCTCTGTCATTCATTCCTTGGGATTTTCTTCTGTATTGTGGATGTCTGTGAAGAGTAAGAATTTCAGGTTGTATACTGTACTGTATACATTCTCTAATATTAAGTGGAACTATTGAACCACTTTAGTTCTGTAAACCACAGTATGCCAAGATGAATAGGTCAGAGTGGGAGTAAGATGGCAACTAAAAGTGACTGGCATACAAGATCTCAGGGTCACAGTGTTTTCTTTAAATTATTTGGTGTAGTTTGTTCAAAATATTTTAAGATATGTCATGTTAAAACGCTCTTTTTATAACTGACTGAAATATGTAAGTATGCTTGAATATTTTGCTGAAGCCAAAAAAACTGGTTGGAGACATATCAAGAGTATCGTTTTTATGTTGGAATATGTAATCAGACTAAACTCCTATAGTTTACTCTTGATTGGCAAAAATAGATTCTTAGCTGAGTTTATCAACGTACCGTAAATTGACAGCAGGAAAATTCAGTCTCTTGACACACTTTAAAATTTTAGTTAACCATTATCAAAGACTACAACTATCTCATTTATATTTACATTGCCAGATGAAATCAGATTTAGGCAATATAGCCATTCAGATGACGTAAATTCAATAGTACAGGCTCAGTTAGGCACTATGCCTTGCTTTGAATGCATTCTTAAAACTGGCAGATACAGGCAGAAATCCGGAGCTCTTCAACACAAGTTATTAAAATTAAACAGTTGTTTAAAGATTAAAAACGTATTGCAATGGAAACAAATGGAAAATCTAGTTCTGCATATTCAATAGTATGAGAAGTTAGGCCTCAATTTTCAAAACAATTCATTAAGTGGAAAAAGAATTGCAAAGTTTATTACGATTGAGCACGTAGAACTCAGGGCAGAAAGGCACTCGGACACTTGTGAGCATCTTCCTATACAATCAAATGATTAAACACTTCAAAGATTTATTTTACCAGACATGGCAATCACTCAAATTTGGATAAATGCATTATGTAGCAAAACTGAAAATAAGTGGGATGGGATTGGATAACTGTGGATAAGAATAGTTAAATTGTTCAATTCCATCCAGTGACAGAAAAGTAGAGAACTATTCATCAATGAGGAAATGATTCATAACTTGCATCTGGGAAACAAACACTTAGTTGAACAACTTGATGGGTAATATAACTACTTAAAAATGCAATTGGCTGGAAGTAGTAACTCAATCAGAAAAACTGACTGATTTGCTAATCTGTTGCCTACAGAGAAGAAGTCACCCTGACACAGTGGTGTTAAGAAAACAACTTCTCCCTCAATGTTGCAAAAACAAAGGAGCTGGTTGTGGACTACAAGGAGGAATGGAGACAGTCTAACCCCTATTGACATCAATGGATCTGGGGTTGAAAAGGTGTACAGCTTTAAGTTCCTCGGCATACTCATCACCGAGGATCTAACATGGTCTCTGTGGTGAAAAAAGCACAACAGCACCTCTTTCACCTCAGACAGTTGAAGAAGTTTGGCATGAGTCCCCAAATCCTAAGGACTTTCTACAGGGGCACAATTAAGAGCATCCTGACTGGCTGCATCACTGCCTGGTATGGGAACTGTACTTCCCTCAACTGCAGGACTCTGCAGAGAGTGGTGCGGACAGCCCAAACATCTGTAGATGTGAGCTTCCCATGATTCAGGACATTTACAAAGGCAGGTGCGTAAAAAGGGACCAAAGGATCTTTGGGGACCCGAGTCATCCCAAATGCAAACTGGTCCAGCTGCTACAATCCGGGAAATGGTACCACAGCATTAAAGACAGGACCAACAGGCTCCAGGACAGCTTCTTTCACCAGGCCATCAGACTGATTAATTCACACTGATACAATTGTATCTCGATGCTATATTAACTGTCTTGTTGTACATACTATTTATTACAAATTACTATAAATTGCACATTCAGACAAAGACGTAACAAAGATTTTTTTACTTCTTGTGTATATGAAGAATGTAAGAAGTCAATTCAATTACATCCAAAAGTATTAGCTGCACCTTGGATTTTTGGAACAAATCTGAAGGATGGAGATTATACTGGCAATAGCATACAATAACCTAATTATAACAAAAAAAGGAAAAAAAATTACAGCTAGGCTACAGTAATTCTAGCAGTGTTTAATGACTGTGATGCCAGACTTGGCAATTACTGGAGAGAAAAAAAAAGACAAAATTGAAAACTATCTAGTAATGTAGCTGTGTCTGGATTGTGCTGTTTCTTGTTAATTTAAATGCCACACATTGACAAGGGAGAGGAGGAGAAGAGCAAGAATAGAAAGCAGCACTACCGGAGATTCACTGTTGAGTGAGATTATGTGAAAGAAAGATAGATGATGATAAAACATGGCAGAAAATGACACCAGACTGGAATGACAGGAGACAAAGTCCCAATTAGCATCAAAATCAATATTATTTTGCATGAGATGTTTGCATAGCAGCATTATCAATGACCTCAGGAAAGATTAACTGGGGGGGGGGGGGTTGGAGTCAGCCGGTTATGTACTATGTTGGATTGATTTTTTTTCTTTAAAAAGGTGAATTGTGGAGCTTTGTCATAATGAGGATTTATTAGGTTAACTTGATGTACAAGGCAATTGGGCAAGTTTCAATCTCTGCGAAAAAGACCATGCATTTTTTTCTTAATCAGGGGAACAGGTGAAGAGGGGAGAATACTTCAAATGATTGGTAGTGAAGGTACCAGAGGATGGTAAAGTTAACCAGGATCCTCAATTTGTAAGCAATTTTGGTCAAGGCTTATTCTTTCAAAGGCTCATTAATTCCAAATCTGCTCCAACAGATTCAGCAAAGGATGGATGAACTAGTTGTTTACTAGATTCAGGGAGTGAGCAGTGTTTAACTTCATTAAGAGTACAACAATAACATCAAAGATGGGTGCTAAGAAATGTGTAAGTAAGTAATGAGTGAAGACACACTGGATTTAAAACAGGAATGTTGAAGAATTCAGACTATGATTAGTTAGTTTGCACTTGATACCAAAATAGGTGTTAAACTGAAATAAATTATCAAAAAGATCCTGACCAGCTAGGTAAGCAAGAGTGACAAGGGCTTTCAGTTCAGATAAGAAGGTGCTGCATTTTGGGAAGACAAACCTGGTTAGAACTTATACAGGAAATGGTAGGACCCCAGAAATATTGTTGAACAGAATGACCCTGGTTTGCTGGAAGTGGCATCACAAATAGACAGAATGGTGGTGAAAAGGCATTTCACATGCAGCCTACATTAGTAAAGGCATTGACTTTAGGAGTTGTGATGTTATATTGCAATCGTACAAGATATAAATGAGGCTGCGCGTACTCCATGTAGTTTTAATCACCCTGATATCGTTATGATGGCAAGAGTGATTAATGATTTATGAGCGCAAACACGAGGAAATCTGCAGATGCTGGAAATTCAAGCCCGAAACGTCGACTGTACCTGTTCCTATAGATGCTATCTGGCCTGCTACATTCACCAATGATTTATGAGAATGTTCCCAGGCCTCCGGGGCCTGAATTATAGGGAGACCTTAGGCATTCTGGGACTTTATTTATTGGAATGTGGAGGAGGTGGGTGATTTTATAAAGGTGAACACTCCCCCCCCCCACTGGAAAAGGGAACTAAAAACTAGCAGAGGTTTAAACCAACAGGCAGAAAGATTTAAGAGACCCAAAAGATATACACACTGTCCTTTTAAGACATGGAACAAGCTGCCAGAAGTAATCGTTGAGGTAGGGACAACAACAATATTTAAAATATATTTCACTAAGAACACATATAGGGGAAAAGAATCGGAGGGATATGGCCAAAATGCAGGCAAATGGTTCTTGCTTAGGTGGGCACCTAGGTTGGCATAAACTGGGCCAACAGGCCTGTTTCTTTGGTGCATTACTCTGTGACTCTAGGAGCTCTTTCTAGTGACAGATATGGGTGGTTGGAAGAGGCTGAGGGTGGGTTTTTGTTACAATGGATCAATAAATAAGGAGTGCTTTACAGGCAGCAGCTCAGCAAATGCAATAGAATGAAGGGAGCCAGCTGAAATCACCAACAATGAGAAAGTCAATGCGAAGATGAAAAACTTTGACCAATGGCAGAGAGAAGAAAAAGCAAAGTTGCTGGCGTGGGTAAATCAGGTTGAGTCACATGGCAAAATCAAGGTATCCTGTCACTTAGTCATTTGGGTAGAAGTAATAGAAGGGCTTCTGAAAAGTGCAAGATGTCATCGCTACACAAGCTAAGTGTCCGTCAAAATTAAGTCACTGTAATGACCCATGGCAAGACTATGAAAGCTTCAATTGTTAGTGAATAGATGTGCTAGAAGTGTGGGATAACTGATAATCTGCTGACCTTCATTACAGCATTAGATGCATGTAGCTGGGTAATTAACACCCAGACATGTTATATAGGAGTTACTACCAAAAGTCATGAAAGATGCCCTGAAGAGCCATACAAAACACATCAGAAAAGGCAGTAGGGCAGATGCAAAGATTCAAGTTAGTGGTAGTTACAGCTGAACAGAAAAGTGGTTGTGATAGAGGGAAGTAATTTATCAAAGGAGGAAGTAAAGGACAGAATTGTTTACCGGATTAGAAAAGGCACTGTAGATATCTCCAGCGGAGAAGAAATGGGGTTGGCTCTAGGATAGGCCAGCACATGCACGCAATGGACACAGGATATGGATTACTCCAGTTTTTGGTTTGCTGACAAACAGACACAGCAATTCTCACATTTAAAATGGGTAGAACAGTCCATCAGAACCTAAATTAAGTCAAAAAATCTAATGAATTAATCATGAAGCAGCTGTTCCGGAGTCATTGAGTTGTACAGCACAGAGACAACACGTCCATGTTGACATTTTTACCTTCTTTCTACATTAATTCATTTGCCTGTATGCAATATGCCTTGCCTAGTTGATGGCTTGTCTAAATGTCCCTTCAATGTAGTGATTGTACCCAACTCCACAACTTCATTTGGCTGTTTCCCAGATATCAGATAGCGGAAGAAAACCTCCTTTCACCTTAAACCTATGTCCTCATGTTTTAAATAGCCCTACCTTGGTGAAAAGATTCTACCTACCCTAATAATACCTCTTACTCTCAGTGGTCATTTTATTAGGTGCCTCCCGTATCAAATAGTCATGGTCTTCTGCTGCTGTGGACTATCCACGTCAACGTGCTGTGCAGATCACTGTTGCAACATGGTTATAAGTTGCTGTCACGTTGAACCAGTCTGTCCATTATCCTCTGACCTCTCTCATTAATAATGCATTTTTGCCCACAGAACTGCCACTCATTGGATGTTTCTCGCACAATTCTCCAAACTCTTGAGCAGGGATTCCCAGGTCCCTCGGGTTAATGGTAGGGGTCCATTGCATAAAGAGGGTTGTGTAAAGTCCAAATCAGCAGTTTTCTGAGAGCTTAAACCACCCCAAACTGGCACCAACAATCCTTCCACAGTCAAAGTCACTTGGATTACATTTCTTACCCCTTTCTGATGTTAGGTCTGAACAATGGAACCTCTAGACAATGTCAGCATGCTTTTACCCATTGAGATGCTGCCACGATTGGCCAATTAGATATTTGCATTAATGAGCCTAATAAAGTGGCAACTGAGGGTATAGTTTGAAATTCCCAGCAAGTCACACCCATCTATCTACTCTCTCCAAAACTAAAGCATTCTGTCATTGGAGCGAATCCAGGTGAGGTTCATGAGGATGATTCCGGGGTTAACATATGAGGAGTGTTTGGCAGCTTTGCGCCTGCATTCACTGGGATTTAGAAAAAATGCAGGGGGTGGGGGTCTCATTGAAACTTACCAAAAGTTGAAAGGACTAGATAGGGTAGCTGTTTCCTAAGGTGGGGGCTTCTAGAACTAGAGGCCCCAGCCTCAAAATAGGGCAGCCCTTTAGAACAGAGGCAAGGAGGAATTTTTTTTAGCCAGACAGTAGCAAATCTGTGGAATGCTCTGCCACAGACTGTAGTGGAGGCCAAGTCCGTGCTTGTATTCAGGACAGAAGTTGATTATTTCCTGATCAGTCAGGGCAGCAAAGGATATGGCGAGAAGGCAGGTGTATGGGGGTTGAGTGGGATCAGCGATCAGCCATGGAAGAATGGTGGAGCAGACTCAATGGGCTGAATGGCCTAATTCTGCTCCTATGTCTTATGGTCAATCCAGGCAACATCCTTGAGAATCTCCCCTGCACACCTTGCAGTGCAATCACAACCTTCCTCCAACTCATATTCTGTGCTCTGATCCATGAAGGTAAATGTCTTCTTCACCTACCAGTGTTACCACTTTAATAGAACTGTCATGTTGTACCCCAAGGTCACAAAGATCTCTGCACAGATCACAGTCAGGAAAGTACCTTTCCACTCCCATCATTCCGGATCCAATGAACCAGTTTGCCTCGACCTTATCATATGCCTTGCCAGAGAAAATCTTCATCGATCTTTTGAGTAACACAATTCCCTTCTGGTTAAGATGTCACCCTTTAATATGCAACTGCATATACCGCAATTATATTAATGTTCACTAATGAGTCTAATTTAGGACACAAGTGAGAAAAGTTAAGAGAAAAGATATTCACTATTGTCACTTGAATTGAGATGAAAGCAACAAATGAAGCAACCAAAATGTAGTGTGAATTACAAGCAACTAGATTCAGCTGTCCTGAATAAGAAGTTATATTTATTAGATTTATTGTTTCCTATTAGAACACTAAGCTTTAAACAGCTTGAGGCCACTGCAAGGAGCTTATGAGCAGAAATTAGAAAATGAGGATGAAAAACCAGGTATTTCTCATGCAAATTCAATCACACAAGTATTGAACCATCTCCATTTAAAATTCACAAACAAAAAGGGCCATTGCTTTTCTAGGACTTCTACAGTTAGAGGACCATTGGGCAAGACATTGAACCCTATATTCTTGATAATAACAAGGTTGCTGGGCAATATTTTCATTTCGAAGGGATTTAAGAAAACAATTAACAGCATACACATTAGAAGGTAATTTGCCTTTTCAGACTTTATAATCAGGAGTAATTTAAACAGAATGCTCAGCCGACTTATAGTGCAAGCATTTCTTGCCAGCAACTAGGTTCAATACAGCTACTATGATGATCTGAGAAACAATAAGTAATTTGCGCAGATAGTTACTTTCTTCCATTGAGGCTCCTTGCTCTAATATCAATAAATGACTCAGATAGCTATATAAATTCCAGCATCTTTCCCCAGCTTCAACTAAAACAAAATGCTGATAATATAAGCAATCTTTTATAATTTCTCAGATCAACACACTGCATCCCATTACTAATATGCAAAGGAAAATATCTGCACTATTTTATAGCTTTGGGAAGTAAAAAAAAAATATTTGGTAAAGGTGAATTTGAAACCAATCACAATTTTTGAATAATCTGCAGGGTAGTTTCGATCCCAACCAACCACTAGAACACCCATTTTCATATTGTGGAGCCACAGAACCATTCCAAAGGCGAAGGCTTCTGCTGAGAAAGTTATCCTGCTACAAACAAAAGTAGGAGACTTTGCAATATGTTCTTTATTTTCCAGTTCCGGGTGTGAAAAGAGGCATTAATTTTTAATTAAATACTTAATAAAGCAAAAGTATTTACACATTCATTTAAACTGTAATCAATGAAGGATTCTTTTTTGTTGATAATTACAAGCACCTTATGAACTCAGGAATTCTATAAATACAAGAGACACTGCTGCACTTTATCAAAGACAGCAGAAATAACATGGCATTACATTAGCAATATTGCAAAACATTTATTTACAGAACTGTCCTAAAACTGTTCTACATTAAGTAGAATCATCTAGGAACTGTACTGTTTTACTTTTTGTCTAATTAAACTGTTAAACTCTTACTGATTTTTAAAATCCACTACAGGCTTGTTCAAGGCTTTTTATACAACTCATAGGCATAAGAACAGGAGTCCAATGGCCTGTGTACCCTACCCTTCAAAAAAAATCTAGCATAGGGAAGCCAAGTTGATATATCCTGGGATTCCCAAATTTGTTTGCATCGTTGGTGATTTAACACCAAGGTATCCACCATTCTAGTTTAAAAATCAAAAATTCCCGCCACTTTCCTATGCCCATGACTCCACCTAATTTTCAGGACCATCTCAATAGCCCTATTTTTTTTTCTAAATTGTTATATTTGTTAGACATGAACTGTTGATGTTAAAAAATAGATAAAACCTTGCAGTATCAAGGGTTTATTGAATAGATGTTCTCAGAACCAAGCACTTGATTGTGCAAAAATTCAAAGGACAGTCCTCATCTGTCTAATGCGATTCATCATATGACTGATATCTGTCAATAATTACTTCTAATTGCCTTCTGATTCTTCTTCAGCTTCTCTTAACCAAGTGAAGAAAGCTGTCACAGATTTCAAAGCTACTCCTTTTCCTTGTTGTTCTGCTGGGTCTTTACTGGACTCCCATTTGTAAAAGGCTTCTTCAGATATAACATCCTCATCATACAAAACATCAAAAAATGTCCTTAGTAAATCTGCAAAGAAAATTTAGAAAAGTAAGTGTACAGCTTTCAAAGTACCCAAAGGAACACCTGTAAATTACCACATTCAAACTTGATCACCATTCTGCCTGATCTTACGGTAAACTGGAATCATGCCAGGCTGCACTGTGCAGACCAAGCTCAATACTTACTTTTACTTAATTACTCGATTTTACCTAACAATTTGCTCAATACTACCAGCATATGAATGACGTATTTATAGTAATCGATGGAGTGGTTTGGCTCTGGAAGAAAAATGCAATTACTCTGTCGAGGACATAGTTTGCATTAGACATGGTTAGAACTTCCAACTGCAGATATGGGCAACGAGTGCAAACTGCAACATACATGACCATATATTTGCATTGCGCATTATGTCTACTTTACTGTGAATATAGAGATCCGCTTTTTAACAATTATGTGGCATCCTCAGATTATGAGTCAGAAGAAACAAAACATTATTTCAGAAGTCAGATAAAAACTGGTCATGGAAAAACCTTTAAAAATATCCAGTGAATAAAATAGTCATTTTATAACATCAAAATTGAATATTTATGGACTTCTGTGACTGCAAATTTCTTTTGCAAATAATTTAAAAAATGAAATGCAAGTTTTTCATGGGAGTTGGGAGAAATGGTGGAAACAAAATATTGCTCCCATCCATTTGCAACAATCACTCAAATAGGACCTGAGATATCAATCACTACAAGGAGCAAGTAACCTCATTCCTGCTATTGCTAAAGCAAATTTATGGTATTGAGAAATCTGAACTATTTTGTTTAGCAAAGACCTAAACTTTAATAAGCATGGAATGAATTAAGATCCATGTGCCCGGTTATTTTTTCTTGGATTTCATGTTGTGCTGCAGTAGGTGTCAGACTAACCTAATGAGCGTCTGTGTCATAGAGAAAATACAAGAGTCTGATACTTGGTTTTCCAAATACCATCCAGATGCCAATAAACCATCAGGATAGAAGGGTACATATTTGTTTTAAGGTCTGTCCTCAGATGACAGAAACACTGTAGGTCTATTCAAAAGCTGCAAATATTGTACTTACTTGCTGGTTGTTCTAATATGGCCATTAAGGCCTGGAGGGCATATAGTGCTTGTAGCTCACGCTGGGGATCAGAATTCAGATATTTTGTCAGGACTTTTACTCTATTTTGGATGATATCCGTATCTACACGAACAGGGTTTTCAACTAAAATGGGCAAGAAAGGAAGGGAAAAGAATTAACAAATTACAGTGGATATTTTACTGTATATGAGTTTAAAGATTTAAAAAAAAACAAAGGTATACTTACATACAACAGCCGAATGACAAACAGACTTCATTAATGCTCTGATGAAGAGTGGAGAAATCAATTGCTTTTCATCTAGATTGGCCTAGAACAGGGTTTTACTTGGAGTTAATAACATACACTATTTACATTATATTTGCATTACATGATTAGATACTCCACACTTCTGAGACTAAAGATAATTACACTCTCACCCTCCAAAATATGCAACACTAGTTTTCAGTTTGATTCAATATGCAACTTACAGGTCACTAATTCCACTTAGAAACCTGTGCATACTACAGACAGCCAAGTAATAAGCTTATGATACCCAATTTTTAAAACATTCACTCACATAAAATGGATTTTCTTCCCCCCCCCCCCCCCCCGGCAGAATAAAGCTTAAAGTTAAGATACTGAAGTAAGCTTACTTCAATCCAGTCAAATATTCTTTGGTTCTCAGCTTTCTCCTTAATCAGTTTATCAAACTGTTCACAGAGCTCATCAAAGGACATTTCCATTTTGCTTGGTGTTCCCTCGTGACAAGATTCATTTCCCAGAGTAAATTCTACTTTCTGTAAGCAGATCAAATTGAAATTAGCCATTTTAATTCTTGTTATTTGATTTGTCTGCAGCTGGTATATCAGGTGTATGCATTCATTACTTTGCTCAGTTTCTGGAGAAGACCTAATACATTGAGAAACGCCAAAACTTTTTAGAGAACAGAGAAGAATATAACCAGTTAGCCTATTATCAATTGTCAGCGGGAAGTAATAACAAGGGGATCAATTTGTTGTCATGACACCAGTTAACCCTTGTTTGAACCTGCTAGGTGCTTGAAGGAGTGCAATGCATTCAAGCTTGCTGATTAAGTGGCAATGCTAGTTGCAAAAAGATACACTGATGAGCAAGCAGGCAACAATAATATGAATATCCAGTCTGGCAGAAAAATTACTTTAAAAATGCAAAATTATTAAACATGTTTTGTAAGTTCCAAATAATTAGAATGTCCTCATGTAATAAATCGTTAGCACAGAACACTGATAATTCATTCCCTTTGCAGTAATGACCGGAAAAGCTTTGTCACATTGTACAACGCTGTTAGTCTTTCATAGAATGAAGGTCCAGTCTATCTTTCTAGAGATAAGAATGACAGGGCCTCATTCTCAATACTCCTGGATTTCAGTGCTTTAAAAGGGATGGAGGGGGAAGGGGAGGAGGGGTGGCATTTCTGATCAGAGGTACTATTACAGCTACAGAAAGGGTGGGTAATGTAGCAGGATCCTCTTTTGAATCAGAATGGGTAGAAGTCAGGAACAGGAAGGGAGCAGTTACTCAGGCCCCCTGGTAGCAGCAGAGATACCGAGGAGCAGATTGGAAGGCAGATTTTGGAAAGGTGCAAAGATAACAGGGTGTTATCATGGGTGACTTTAACTTCCCTAATATTGATTGGCATCTGATTTGTTCCAATCGTTTAGATGGGGCAGAGTTTGTTAAGTGTGTCCAGGATGGATTCTCGTCACAGTATGTTGACAGGCTGACTAGGGGGAATGCCATACTAGATCTAGTATTAGGTAACAAACCGGGTCAGGTCACAGATCTCTCAGTGGGTGAGCATCTGGGAGACAGTGAGCCTTACGTCTGTGGTGGGAAAGCTGTTGGAAAAGATTCTTAGAGATAGAATCTATGGGCATTTAGAGAATCATGGTCTGATCAGGGGCAGTCAGCATGGCTTTGTGTATGGCAGATCGTGTCTAACAAGCCCAATAAGAGTTCTTTGAGGAAGTGACCAGGCATATAGATGAGGGTAGTGCAGTGGATGTGATCTACATGGATTTTAGTAAGGCATTTGACAAGGTTCCACACGGTAGGCTTATTCAGAAAGTCAGAAGGCATGGGATCCAGGGAAGTTTGGCCAGGTGGATTCAGAATTGGCTTGCCTGCAGAAAGCAGAGTGTCATGGTGGAGGGAGTACATTCAGATTGGAGGGTTGTGACTAGTGGTGTCCCACAAGGATCGGTTCTGGGACCTCTACTTTTCATGATTTTTATTAATGACCTGGATGTGGGGGTAGAAGGGTGGGCTAGCAAGTTTGCAGACGACACAAAAGTTGGTGGTGTTGAGGATAGTGTAGAGGATTGTCGCAGATTGCAGAGGGACATTGATAGGATGCAGAAGTGGGCTGGGAAGTGGCAGATGGAGTTCAACCCAGAGAAGTGTGAGGTGGTACACTTTGGAGGGGCAAACTCCAAGACAGAGTACAAAGTAAATGGCAGGATACTTGGTAGTGTGGAGGAGCAGAGGGATCTGGGGGCACATGTCCACAGATCCCTGAAAGTTGCCTCACAGGTAGATAGGGTAGTTAAGAAAGCTTATGGGGTGTTAGCTTTCATAAGTCGACGGATAGAGTTTAAGAGTCGCGGGGTAATGATGCAGCTCTATAAAACTCTGGTTAGGCCACACTTGGGAGTACTGTGTCCAGTTCTGGTCGCCTTACTATAGGAAGGATGTAGAAGCATTGGAAAGGGTACAGGGGAGAGTAGCCAGGATGCTGCCTGGTTTAGAGAGTATGCATTATGATCAGAGATTAAGGGAGCTAGGGCTTTACTCTCTGGAGAGAAGGAGAATGTGGAGACATGATAGAAGTATACAAGATATTAAGAGGAATAAATAGAGTGGACAGCCAGCACCTCTTCCCCAGGGCAACACTGCTCAATACAAGAGGACATGGCTTTAAGGTAAGGGGTGGGAAGTTCAAGGGGGATATTACAGGAAGGTTTTTTTTTTTACTCAGAGAGTAGTTAGTGCATGGAATATACTGCCTGAGTCAGTACTAGACAGGTATATGGAGAAATTTAAGGTGGGGGGGTTATATGGGAGGCAGGGTTTAAGGGCCAGCACAACACTGTGGGACGAAGGGCCTGTACTGTTCTATGTTCTATGAAACATTCTGAAAATACTTCACAAGACTTACAAGTATGTAGATATGCCTCTGATGAGGGAGTCCATTCCAAAACATCAGTCTCATAACAAAAAGGAGCATTAGTAACTTATTTCTGAATGTGAATCCATGGAACCTCTAATCTCAAATAAAAGCAGTAACTCAAGGCTGATCATGACAGATTTTAAAACTGTATGGAATTACCAAATTACAGTGATAAAATAGGAAAGTGTTGAATTCTCAGATTAACTATGGCTGTAATGATTAGGCTTAAGGGACAAAATTCTCCCAGTTACAAAATTCTTATTCATTCATTTACCTGGCAAAGACAGGTAATATATTAAGCAGTGGAATAAGCCATGTGGTCCCATAAGCCTGCTTCAACATTCATGACTGCTGTCCCACCTCATTGTCTTTTTGCAGCACTACCTCCATATCACACTAGTCCCTTGAAAATCTATTAACTGTTCTGAATGAGAACACTGACGAGCCTTCATAGCCCACAGAAAAATCCAAAGGTTCACCGCCAACTGTCCAGTTGTACTTTGCTGCAATCCCTTTTCAGGAGTTACTTCTAGAGTAAGTATTTTGGAGATGACACTCTTAAGACAGTGCCATTAATGGTGGTGGAAATTAATCTTTATTGTCAATCATGGTGAACAGCACCAAACAGCATCACTGAGATATTTATGAAGGAATATTTCAAACTTTTTTTAGGCTTAGATACTGTGATGAGATTTGCACAAAGTCAAACATGAAAATTAGCAATATGCCCATGAAGTGCAATTAGCAGCAAAGATGATCATATGAACAGAAAAGATCATATCAATATCAAACCACATACACTAACATTATTATTCTCTTACTTGAAATGCAAAGCGTGTATAACTCAATTAGGAAATACCTTCTCAGTGACAAATTTGTTAATATCCTCTTCCTCAGAAAGGAATTCCTTCCAACTCAGTCCTCCATCTCTCCACAAAGAACCTGCCTTCTTTCGGCTCTGTGCAGTTAGATAAAGTATTTAGGGTTTTGAAACTTGAAATTACATGGGTAAGGAAGTACATTCAGACAATAATTTTTTCAAATTACCATTCCTTTGCAAAGTAAACATAAAAGATCAGCAAGCAGAAGCCCAGCTTTCCCAATGGTGACAAGAGGCTTGGCCACTTCCCTGTCAGGAGGAAATTTAAAAAAACACACATTAATTTCACAAAAAAAATCTGGAGAAGTTGCATCAACTTCATCTGAATATTTTGAAAACTTATGTCAATTACAACACTGGGAGACAAGCTTTTAAAAAATCTTTAAAGAAGATCACTGGCAAAATAAAGCATTTATTTCCCATACATAACTGCCCTTGAGAGTAAAGGTGAGCTGCTCCTGAAGAGGTTTAACTGAGTGAATGTAGTTTACAGTTCTATAGGGTGGGAAACTCAAGTGGTTAGACAAGATTAGGAACAACAATATTTGGTAATTGACACTACTGACATTGATGTAGCTGGTCTCATTTGGGTGCAGAGTTGAGCGTTGAACACATTCCCATCCAGACTCTAAAGCTATTTCAAAATACTTAATTTGACCAGCCATTTCAGCCGAAGAACATCGTAGTTTTTCCTATTATATTTTCTTAACAAACGGTGAATCCTTGAACATTGATAACTGGAAGAGATTCAGCAGACCAATGCCACCAAATGCTATCTGGATGTCACTACACTCTTTAGTTAAAGGTGGTCATTGCCTCGAACAAACAAATTGCCCAGCATCTTCATCTGGTAATAGCAGTACAAGCCAGATCATTGATCTCAATGGTGCAATGCAACTCCAAATAGGAATGGAATGCTTACTTAATGGAAGTGCTACATTATTCAGCTTTTAAAAATCCTGATGGTATTTGAAGAGGTATAAGGTGGTTAATGTCCCAATTCAAATTTACCTCACACCCACCATCACCAAAACACATCAACTCATCACTTGATTAGTTAGTGAGACCTCATTATGCCGATAAATGCAGCTATATCTGCTGACTTAACATGGATGAACTTAAGAATTAAACTGGCTGCAAACTCCACTGTAATGTAATTTGCTCCCAAAGTTAATATCTCATCAATTCCCTCTACAAACAATGGATTTCATTTTTAAACAGCTGCAGATTGTATTAACACTACAAAATGAAATGTTACCTGAAAAGTTCTGCCATTGGTATACCTCCATCATGTAGCATATGAACAATTAGTTCTGCAAGATACTGCCATATATGTGGAATATCAATTTCCATATCTTCAGCTATTTCAAGGATTTCACTTAGTCTGTGGTACACAAACAAATCATAAGAGCCCTCAGTGCGGAAATAAAAATATGTAACTCAAACACAGCAGAATACCACCCCACTGTCCATATCTACCTAGCTTAATCTGACATTCATCTTGTTCTATAACTTTTCCTGCCACACCCAATGCACATCACACTCTTCCCCAAAAGCTATTTATAGTCAACTTTAAAAAAAAATCAAGCCCATTAAGTGCCCGTAATACAGAGGATGAAGTGGAATGGAAAGGAAAAACAAAATAATTCAGGAACCTTTGATCAAACTCTCAGAATTAAAAGCTATCAACTTCTTAAAATGATACATAGTTAACAGAATATTTGGGTTAAACTTCATAGAGCATTTGAATCTTGCAGATCCATGGTGTACACGTGGTTCCGTTCTTACCCTTTGTAATACTGTTGCTTTGATAGGGTATCAGTTTTTACAAGTTGATACAAAAGCATGCCCATGTGTTCTCTTGCTATTGCACTTCGTTCCAAAGTTGACTCAACCCCACTTCGAACGAAGATGTGCAATGTCTTGGGTGACTCAAGTTCCTGCACACATTGCAATGCTTCCTAAGGAAGTAAATTGAGATTTCAATTTCCTTTCTTAAATTTCACAGAATATTGTTATAGCAATATGGCAAAATTTCCAAGTGTACAATATTTTTAAAAAATCATCTGTAGCATATTAGAAGATATACTGTTATAATAATGAACCTCAAAATAAAACTCGGTGTTGGCAACATATTGTTATAGAACCTTTAGAGTGAAGATAATTTAAGCAGCCCCAAATGTACCCTTGAACACCTTGTCATTCAGGCAAGAAATCGATGATGTAATCTTAACCTCAATACTAAATTTCCACTTTCTCCCTTCTCACACCCTATATACCTTGACTTGGTTTTAATATAAAATATCCATCATTCTCCTTGATTATACTATCCAAAGATTTCTGGAGTCAAGAATTACAAGATTCACCATCCCTCAGAAGATAATTCTTTCTCATCCACCTTAAATAGGTATCCTCTTATTTTAAAACAATGCTTCATCCTTCCAGATAATCTTGTGATTACAGTAACTCTCATTTTTCTATACTCCAGTGAACTGCTTGAAAATGCTTCATACAATTCCTTTTCATATAACTATGTTGATGACACTCAACTGCCTTAAGATTTTCTAAATATTATCGCCTCCTTAATAATTAATGTCAGCAATTTCCCCACTAATAGACACGAGGTTGACAGGCCAAAAGAGTCTGGGCTTGTCTCCTTCCTATACTGAATAATGGCTATAAATTTCTCTGGCATCTCTCCAGGACCTACAGAATTCTGTTAAGATTATAACCAACAAATTCACAATTCCTGCAATGACTTTCCTATAGGCACTAGAATGCAAGCCATCAGGTTCTGGAGTCTTATGGCCTTTTAACCCCATTAGTTTATCTAATACCCTCCATAACTTAGTTAGATATCTACAATATGCACTTTTCTCACCTATTGATATTTATTTTCTCAGTTCTCTTTAGCCAATCCAATTTATAAACATAGTGGTTCCCTTTAAAGGTGAGAATACAAATTTCTCATCCTCAAATGAAATTTGAATTTCAGCAACGTAATTTTGAGGATTATTCACTACAAACTCCAAATTACGCATAATTAATACTTGTAGCCCTACACATTGTGCTTTACACAGTGATTAAAATCTCGCATGATTATTGCAGTACTTTTCAAAAAAAAAACTCTTGTTAAACAATAGGCAAGTTTACTGATCAATTAGAAGGCTGCAGACACTGAGGTTCTGATAATCTCTCTGGAATGAGTGGTAGTGCATGCATTACCTGTTGACTTCATTGATTTCCAACCCCATCATCTTCAGCTCCATTGATGTGGATTCTGCCTGGAATAATTTTCCACATCACAGAACCAGCTCATTTTCAGTTCACTGATTCTGTGGGACTGCCATTTAAACAAAATTCATACAGTTCGCAAATAATGAACTAGTAAATATCTGTGCTTACCTTCATATCATTAATGTGTAAATATTCCTCAATGATGGCCTTGGATTTCTTTTCAAGTTCTTCCTCAGAGAGAGCAAGTTTATCAGATGTTGTAGATAGCGAGACTGGTTCAAGCTTAACTAGTAAATTAAAAATAATTGGAATAAATTTAATTATTTGAATCAGTACAGCTTCTCCACAATTTAAATCACTAACGTTTAATTTCCATTTTATATTTTTCAGGTACAGACATGCATGCACCTGACATACTGTTCACTGTGCACAAGCTGAAATGCTTCAGTCAACTGTAAACAGGTGAATTTTGTTGTTGGGGATAATGCCAGAAGACCACAGTTTTGAATACAGCTAATAGTATCCATGCACTGCAAACCCCATACAGCACAGGAATAATCAAACACTTGTGAATTAACTGGGTCAATTCTTCAACTGAGATCAGTAAATGACATTTTTAAACAGTGATTTTGGGAAATTGTAGAACAGCTTTCCGGGTCTTCTACACTGCCTGCAACCTGAAAGCATTGTTGGCACACCAATTCACTTGTATCAGGAAAGGACTTGTGCTGTGCTAATGTCCTGGGAACAGGTCTAAAATCATTTAGGAAAGGAGCAAATTAATCCTTCATTAACCATTAGAATTTAAGAACCGAAACCACTTCATAGTAGAGTAATCCCACAGTGAGTAAACAGCAAGTGAATACATAATATTGTATATAGTTTTTTAAAATTATCTGCAAAGGCAACCTTGGCAATATTCCTGTTGAGGGCATCAAAAAGCTGACAATTTACCAGGCTCTTTACTTCGATCTCTGGCATGTCCTCTATCTCTCTCTTCGGTCATGCTGGCTACACGTCTTACTGGCTCTTGAGAGTTTCGTCGTTCTCTTTCCCTGCTTCGGTCATCAACTTCTTTGCTATAGCTTCTCTTGGTAAGTGAAGGTCTGTTGCAATCACTCTTCTCAGATTTCTCAATCCGATCACTTTTGTCACCCTTTTCACTGCGTTCAATTCGTTCAAGCCGATCACTCCGCTCACTTTTCTCGTAACGTTCACTTCTTTCAAACCGGTCTCCTCGTTCACGATCACCTTTTTCACTTCTTTCACGACTTGAACTACTCCTGTTGAATACCCCCCCCAAAAAAAATAAAGATCTGTAAGAACTCCATACTTCTATGCATCTACACAAGACTCTCTATTCCTCTCCATAGATGCTGAGTTTCTCCAGCATTGTGTGCTACTAAGTCAGACCGTCCCACACCACAGAATTGAACAGGGGTAAAAAACAAAATCAAAATCTTACACTAAAGTGGAGTATGGAGCAAGGTAGCTATTTTCTTTCTGTATATCACACACAAGGATACTGAACAAGCCACTTAATATTTTAAGTACATTGCAAGGAATTGTACCCGAGCACTTAAGTTACTTCCATTGCCCTGTGCTATCTTTCACTCAACAAAAATAGATCAGTTCATTATCACATTTTGAGGGAGCTTTGTCAGGTACAATCCTTCACACTAACAATGACTGTTTCAAAAGATATTTTGTTGTTTCTGTGCTGCTTGTGTTTCATATTAAGAGCACACTTTCGGTAAAATTTAATATACAAGTTGTCTCTCCCGTTATCCCATTACAATCATTTGGGTTATGGAACTTCACCCTTACAGAATTCATAAATCATAACAAATTTGAGATATGAAATAAAATTACTTAGGGAATACGTGCAAGAAGAGTCTTTCAAAAGACCAACAAAACCTGCTGGAGATCTCAGCATTTAAAATAGTGCATTTCTTTTGATGCATGTATAAAAAATCTTGGTAAGGCATGTAATAATACAACTCTCCATAAAAGAAGCTGCCTGAATGCTTCATGTTCCTTAAAGGATTTCCAAGTTAAGCAATCTCACAGTAGCACAGTCAAAAGACATTCATTATGTATTTCTATCTCAGTGGAAGTCCTGCAACAAAACATGCAAAATGTGCAACAGATTTTAAAAGGTTAATTTTCCAGTGATCAATTCTCATGACTTGCCTGGATACAACTCTTCGTGCATCAACATTATCTGTGGACGATGACTGCTGGAGAGCCGAAAATCTATTCAATGTGGCTGTGGCTGGCCGTCCTGAATCCACACCTAAATGTACGAATTCGGTACTATTATAAATCAATGTGCATCCACTGCAGTTGATTGAATGAGAAATAACCTAATTAAGATGTTCAGTATGACTGATACAGAGATTTTTCCCCACCCCCTTACCTCAAGAGGAGGGAATAATTCTTAAAATAACTTGAAATAGTCCACCCTCACAAATAGCACTCAACCCACAAAGTCTGGAAAAACAGAATACACTCCAATAGAAATACAAATTCAAGACATCTGTTTATATTTATGAAATATAGGATACACATTCAAATAATAAATTATTAAATAAGGTCGTCATCATGAGTGAGCTGGCCAAAAGCAGTTTATAAATCTTCTTGGTTCAATATACTGCCCTTTTCAAATTTTATGCTACAATCAAATTAAGCACCTATAATAGTTATTGCTCACCAAACTGATACAATAAACTATGCAGATAAACTGGTAGTTTGGATCTTGGTTTAAAAGTACAAATAACAAATTTTCATGAAATACAGCAAGTAGCAAGTTAATCTGAAAAGAGGCTGAATTTACTCATCTTTATGATAGATGTGGTGAACATTTACTTATTATAAGGCAAAAGGCATTTTTCTTGAGGCATGCGAGCCCCCAGAGCAGTTACTTTTTAACGTCTCCTTACAGCCCGCAACTTGCTCTTTCACAGGCTATCAATTCTCCTTTGATTTTATTGCGCCGAGCTACACTATGGGGTCATTTATGATAACCAATTAACCTACAAATATATCCCTGGAAAGGAGGAAAACAGAGCTTCCAATGGAACCCCATGCAGTCACAGGAAGATTGTGCAAAATGCACAAGACAGTAGCCATCAGGATCAACTCAGGTCCTTGAAGCAATGTGGCATCAGCTGCAGTGCCTTTACCGGCACAAAGCATTTTCCTTTACGATGATACTGAAGCATCATTTTAGACCACACACTAAAATAGAGGCATTGCTGGTGTGCTTGTGCCAAATCTAAAAGTGCCTCTGGAACATATGAATTACAGGAGATGGAGTAATTTAAAATTTAAAACCAGAAGACAAAGTTGGCTGACAAGAAATAGTTTTTGCATTAGTCAATTGACTTTTCAATCATTTTAGTATTTAGGTTAATGTTTGCAACTTGCTTACTCTTAATTCAGGAGCTTAATTACTGAAAGACTAGTGCAGCTGTAACAGCATTTAATTACACACATCAAAAGCAATTCTTCCAATAACTCCAGCATTGAGAAAGGGGAAAGTTCAAACTGTTTCTATATTGGCCATAGTCACTTTCTTACAATATTTAATCTTGACGTTACCTGCATCACTAGGTTTGCTTCCAGATCCACCACTGCTCCCTTTAACCCAACCACCAAGTCGACCTGCAGGTGCTAGCACTTGATTGTTGTAATCCATAACCCCAGCCTGTTTTGTATGGACAAGGTAAAGAACTCAAGTTATTAAATACAATTAATGATGGTTATTTTTAAATGAAGTTACATTTCAGGAAACAAATGCCTTACCTTACTAATCTTACTTAACCTACTGGTATCAATAGGCCTGCTGCTTTTGGCAATCGGTACAGTATTCCAGCCTGCTTCATCAGTTCCTTGACTTCCTCTACCACCTACACACAGCAATATTTTGTAATTAAAAAAACAATTGTATAAAACCCAAGTCAAATCACACACAAAACTGGTTTACGTGTTGTTAGAATAAGCAACACAGTCTTAGGTCTGTGTGCAGTTTAAACAGGTGATCAAGAATACCATTTAAACTGACAAGTTGTTTTTATCATAGACCAATGCATACAAGTTCAGCAGATTCATTCAAGAGTTGAAAAATGTCCTTTTTCAGCAGACACAATATGCATGATGGACAGTGATTTGCAAAGGTTGGACCATAACAGTCACCTGATTACTAGGAAGGTACCAGTTAAAGACGTACAGGTATTTGAACCAAAGTCAAATATTCAGAAGCAAGATTTGTGAAAAGGGGAAATGACTGCAGTAAAATATCCAACAGATTCTAACAGCCTGCTTTAGAATTAAACCAGTCATCCACAATACAATTCAGTTTTCCTGATGTGAAATGTTCCAAACTAATGGAATAAAATAGTTCCAGAATAATGACTACACATAGAACTGAAGAGAGACTGCATATCAGCAACAGTATTGAACTCACCTGTACTACCACTACTACCTCCACCACCTCTCCTTTTATCTTGCTTAGAAAGCAGCTGCTGTTGTACTCTTAAATGCTGTTGATGCTCTTCTATCTGAGCTTCTCTGTGTATCTGTTCTAATGTCTTGGGTCCCTGATCACCTCTTCGAGGCACCCAGTTATTCTGCAAATAAACAATTCAATAACTAGACATTTCCTTCCATAAATAACATTATTTTCCACTGCAGTACCCAAAACATCGATAATCAATAATTTCAACCAATGCAATCCAGCATCAGAGGAAACATGTCGATTCAATTATGCATTGGAAATACTACCGTACAGAAATGTTATAGGCTCAATGGCTTTTTGTTGGCTGTGTTGTCCAAAACCAAATAATTGCAGACATTGAGAAGCTGACACTAACTAGATTAGAAAAGTTTTCATAACCATAGACAGACTCTGAATAGGTTTAATATAGCACCGATCTGCCAGATAAAACAGAGGAATTTAAATGTTGAATTTTGAAAAATACTTTGCTAGCTCAGACTATATATTGTCTTTGTCAATAAAGTTAACATTTCCCAATCTACTGCCTTATGAAATGCTGCAGGAAAAAAAATCAGAATGGAGGTTTTTGTTCACATAATAGATAAAGATCATTCACCATCTTTTTTAAAAAAGTTTAACTCACTTGTCGCAGATCAATTACATCTTGTACCATAAAGCGAATCCTAGATGAAGTTTTCCTGTCTTTGATAATTTTTTCCATTTGGTTAAAATATTGATCCATCCTAGGCTATAAAATACAAAAAGGTAATATTTTCTGCATAAAACAACCAAATACATCTAGACCAAATCATTCATGCCTTTTCCACCAAATATTTAAGTAAAATTTCTTAAACTTACTTTGGCTTTTTCAAAATCCAAATCTTTGCCTATCGTAGTTAACAACCTACATAGGCACTCTAGTGATTCCTCATCGTGATTCTTTAGCAGCTTCACTATACAGTCATGCATAATAGGTTCTGTCAACATTTTTAGTTTGAAGAGTTCACCAATAAACTTGATATTGCCTAGTGATCGTCGCCTGGCTTTATCTCTGGCATCCTTTAACTCCTCTTGGAGACGAGTTTTCTCTTCAGACTGAAATGGAGAATTAAAGGCAATTTTAGAGGACAATAGTAACTTGGCATAGAAACAGAAGACTGTCAGTGCCCATGAAAATATATCACTGAAATTGGATAGAAGGAAGGAACTAAGAGAACCACATAACTGTAGTGGCACAGTAATTAATTGTTAATCCAGAGATTTAAAGGATCTAGTAAATTGAAATACAATAAATTAAACAAAAACAGTGATATTAAAGCAATGAAGTAATAAGTCATGGTTGAACAACTGGATTGCTTGTTTTTTTACATCTTAGCTGATTTAGCTGCACCTGTTGGGACCAACATCCAAGACCATAGCCATGGGAGCAGATTTAAGCCACTTGGCCCCTTCATCTGCTTAGCCATTCCATCATGGCTGATTATTCCTCTCCACACCATCCTCCTGCCTTCTCCCCGTAACCTTTGCCACCCTGACTAACCAAGATCCGATCAGCCACCACTTTAGCATACCCAATTACTTGACCTCCTCTGTTGTTTGTGACAATGAATTCCATGGATTCACTACCCTCTGGTTAAAAAATACCTTTTCATTCCTGTTCTAAATGGACATCACTCTATTCTGAGCCTGTGCCCTCTGATCCTAGCCTCCTCCACTATAGGAAACATCCTCTGCACACCCACTCCATCCAGGCCATTCTATATTCGATTGGTTTCAATGTGAACCCCCACCCTCATTTTTTAGAAACCAGCGAGTAGACCCAGAGGGCCAAATGCTCCTCGTACATTAACCCCTTTATTTTCAGAATCATTCGTTGGAGCAGGCCGCGAATGAGAGGGTGCTGAGTGAAAGGGCTTTGGCTCAACGGGCTTCGGCGGAGACGGGAAGAGGCTTCCTGCGACTGTTGAGTCTCATAGTAATGGAGTAAGTTACAGTTTTTTGGTATTTAGTACAAACAGTAGCATTAGAGATATGCATCTAGGATTAGTGTTGTGCTTGGAGTGCCAGATGTGGGGACCCTGGGAGACTCCCAGCCTCCCCAAGGATTACATCTGCACCGGGTGCACTGAGATGAGGCTCCTGAAGGACCATGTTAAGGAGCTGGAGATGGAAATTGATGACCTTCGGCTAATTAGGGAAAGTGAGGAGGTGATAGATACTACCTATAGAGAGGTAGTGGATAGCACCCCTGTGACAGTCCCCCTCAGAAATCGATATATCGCTTTGGATACTGTTGAAGAGGCAGACCTGACAGAGGAGGACCACAGTGAACGAGGTTCTGGCATTCTGTCCAGAGCTGAAATCAAGAGAGCAAGAAGAAATGCGGTAGTTATAGGGGATTCCATCGTAAGGGTGACGGACAAGAGATTCTACGAGTCAGACAAGGATACCCGGATGGCGTGTTCCCTCCCTGGTGCCCAGGTACGGGATGCCTTAGATCAAGTCCAGAGTATTCTGAGGAGAGAGGGCGAGCAGCCGGAAGTCTTGGTACACGTTGGTACCAATGACATAGACAGAAAAAGAGAGGAGGTCCTGAAGAAAGATTACTGGGAGCTAGGAAGAAAATTGAAAAGCCGGACCTCCAGAGTAATAATATCAGGATTGCTGCCTGAGCTGCGTGCTAATGATGGTAAGAATAGCAGAATTAAGCAGATGAATGTGTGGCTAAATAACTGGTGCAGGGGGCAGGGCTTCAAATTCTTAAATCATTGGGATCTATTTTGGGGAAGGTATGACTTATACAAAAAAGATGGATTACACCTGAACTCAAAAGGTACTAATGTCCTGGTGGGATTGTTTAATATAGCTGTTAGGGAGGGTTTAAACTAAGTTGGCAAGGGGAAGGAAACCAAGGTGTTAGGGTCGAGGAAGAGGAAAATAGAAATAAGTCAAAAATACTGTGCAGCTAAGATGGCAAGAAGGACAGGCCAGTAAGTATACAGGACAATTTGCTGTAAAATAGAAATATAGCAAAATCAACAACAGATACTGATCTAAATGTACTGTACTTAAATGCACGCAGCATTAGAAATAAAGTGGATGACCTTGCTACACAGCTGCGGGTTAAAAGAGATGACATTGTGGCCATCACCGAGTCATGGCTAAATGATGGATGTGATTGGGAGCTGAATATCCAAGGATACACAGTGTATAGGAAAGATAGGAAGGTAGGTAAAGGGGGTGGCGTGGCCCTGATGGTAAGTAACAATATCAAATCAATAGAAAGAAGGGACATAGGATCAGAAGAGGTAGAATCCTTATGGATAGAATCAAGAAATGGCAAGGGTAAGAAGACACTAATAGCAGTTATATACAAGCCTCCAAACAGCAGCCGGGATGTGGACTACAAGTTGCAGCTGGAAATAGAAAAAGCGTGTCAGAAGGAAAATGTCAAGATAATTATGGGGGATTTTAATATGAAAGTGGATCGGGAAAGTCAGGAAGGTAATGGATCTCAGGAGAGGGAGTTTGTAGAATGCCTACAGGATGGCTTTTTGAAGCAGCTTGTCCAGAAACCCACCAGGGGACCGGCTGTTTTGGAGTGGGTGCTGTGTAACGAACCTGAGGCGATTAGGGAGCTGGAGGTAAAGGAACCCCTTGGAAGTAGTGATCATAATATGATTGAGATCAGTTTCAAATTTGACAGGGAGAAGCTGGTATCAGGTGTATCGATATTTCAGTGGAACAGGGGAAATTACAGTGGTATGAGAGAGGAACTGGCCCAAGTCGATTGGAAAAGTAAGCTAAATGGAGGGACGGCAGAGCAAAATGGGATGAAATTCCTACAAGAAATAAGGAAAATTCAGGAAAAATATATTCCAAGAAAAAAGAAAATCATGAATGGAAAAATGACACAAATGTAGCTAACGAGAGCGGTTAGAGCAAAAATAAAAGCAAAAGAAACGGCGTACAAGGAAGCAAAAATTAGTGGGAAAAATGAGGACTAGAAGACTTTTAAAAACTTACAGAAGGAAACTCAGGAAGTCATTAGGAAAGAAAAGATGAATTATGAAAGGAAGTTGAAAGGAAGTTGGCGATTAACATAAAAAAGGATACTAAGCGTTTTTTTAAATATATGAAGAGTAAAAGAGTGGCAAGAGTAGATATGGGACCGATTGAAAATGATGCTGGAGAAATTATAATGGATAACAAAGAGATGGCAGAGGAACTGAATGAGTATTTTGCATCAGTCTTCACAGTGAAGACATGAACAATATACCTGATAGCTAGAGGTATCAGGGAATAGAATTAGGTACAGTCAAGATTAGAGAGAAAGTGCTTGGGAAGCTAAGTGGACTAAAAAATAGATATGTCTCCCAGTCCGGATGAGGTGCACCCAAGGGTTCTGAAGGAGGTGGCTTTGGAGATTGTGGAAGCATTGGAGATGATCTTCCAGGAATCAACAGACTCTGGCATGGTTCCGGAGGACTGGAAGGTCGCAAATGTAGTTCCGTTCTTTAAGAAAGGAAGGAGGCAGCAAAAAGAAAATTACAGACCTATTAGTCTGACATCGGTAGTTGGAAAGATATTGGAGTCAATCCTCAAGGACGAGGTTATGAAATACCTCGAGGTGCATGACAAGATAGGCCGAAGCCAGCATGGTTTCATGAAGGGAAGATCCTGCCTCACCAACTTATTGGAATTTTTTGAGGTAATCTCGAATAAGATTGACAAGGGAGAGGCTGTGGATGTTGTGTATTTGGATTTTCAAAAGGCCTTCGATAAGGTGCCGCATATGAGGCTGCTTAATAAGATGAGAGCCCACGGAATTATAGGAAAGATATTGAAATGGGTGGAGCATTGGCTGATAGGCAGAAAGCAAAGGGTGGGAATAAAGGGATCCTATTCTGATTGGTTGCCGGTTACTAGTGGTGTTACACAGGGGTCAGTGTTGGGGCCACTTCTTTTTACGATGTATGTTGATGATTTGGATTATGGATTAAATGGTTTTGTGGCTAAGTTTGCAGATGACACCAAGATAGGTGGAGGAGCAGGAAATGTTGAAGAAACGCCAAGGTTGCAGAGAGACTTAGTCAGTTTAGGAGAGTGGGCAAAGAAATAACAGATGAGATACAAGTTGAAAAATGTACGGTTGTACATTTCGGAAGAAGAAATAATTGGGCAGATTATTATTTGGATGGGGAGAAAATTCAAAAATCGAAGTGCAAGGGGACTTGGGGGTCCTCGTGCAGGATACCCTGAAGGTTAACCATTAAGTTGGATCGGCGGTAAAGGAAGCGAATG